>NC_057811.1:62416034-62438206 GCF_018294505.1 Triticum aestivum
CTCTTTTGTTACGTACTCGTACATGTGGGTTTATATAATGTAAGTGGTGTCCTTAATTTTTCTTTTGCATGGAGAAGGCACGTACTTGAACTATGACGGGTTTGAGGACTCGTTTTTTTTGCATGGAGAAGGCACGTGCTTGTAACATTGACCTGGGGTTTGCATTTTTTTAGCTCGGTTTGATGACTTCTATCTAATCTTTTTTTTTCTGGGATCTAATCTATTACATACATGGTGAGAACTCTTTTCTTTTTTCTTTTGAGGGGAGAACTCTTTTTTCTTTTGTTACGTACATGTGGGATTATATCATGTACGGGGTGTCCTTTAAATTTACCAGGGCCTTCTAATAGATCTTGGTCGTTCACTTTTTAATCTAATGGTTAAATTAATTTGGCTGGTGTGGATTAACGTGTAGGCTCAAAAGGTGCCTCCAATTAGTAAATATAAAATAAGATGATTAATCAATGGTAAATGTTTGCATTCGGCGCGCCGGCCGAACGCTCCGCCGGTCGCGTGCGAGTCGCATGATTTCTTTTAATCAAACGGCGTCTGGTTTGCCCACGTGCCCACGTCTCTAGTGCAGCCCACCTGGCTCACCATCGCTCATCCCTTTCTTTTCCTTATCCCCTGCAGGAGGCTCTGCTCCACTCATTCACTCCTTCCCCTACCTCTCGTTTCTTGTTGGCAGCGAGCGCCCAGATCAAAAACACCAGAGAAATCACATCTGCTTCCTTCACTCCCATGCACCGCCCGATTTTTTCATATCCATCGGGATGAGACGGGGCACGCAGCCGGCCGCCTCCGCTGCCGACAAGAGAACTCAGGGGGCTGCTGTCGTCGTGCTGGGGACTGGCCGTGGGATTCACTTCAACCCAGCGACAATGGTGTTGGGCGGCAACGGCGGTGGCCGCCATGGATTTTTGCTGGAAACTTTTTCGTTTTGCTACAATCTGAGAGAGATTGTGGTGTGTCGCTGCCATGATTTTTTTGCTACATCAATTTTTTTGCTGGAACCACTTTTGTATTTTGCTGCAATGAGCGAAGATGTTTGTGGGCGGCGACGGCACTGGTAGCCATGAATTTTCTGCTGGAACCTCTTTAGATTTTTGTTGGAACCGTTTTTTAATTTTGCTGCAATTTAAGAGGATGGTGGTGCCGCCACTGCCCTGATTTTTGCTACATCTAATTTTTGCTGGAACCTCTTTTCATTTTTGCTACAACCGGCAATCACAAAAGCTACAAGCGGTGATCAATTTTGCTACAATGACGACGGGGTGGCAGCATCCACGAGCTATTTTGCTGGAACCAGCATAACTTTTTGCTACTACCGGCGGGCATTTTTGTTGCTACCAGCAAATCCGAAGGTGAGTCCTTTTTCACGAGCTCGTCGTCGGGGTGTTGCAACCGGCGACCGGCGCTACTCGGAGCTGCGGCCGTCCAACCGAAGCTGCCATCGCCAGTGAGGGAGTTGCAACGGCGGGCGGAAGTTGCTGCATGCGTGGATCCGACAAGGAATACATGAGACGACGGCGGCGAGGCCGGCGACCGGAGGCGAGGCCGGTGATCGGCGGCCATGGCGAGCCACCGGCGGTGCAGGCAGTGGGTCCAGGTTGTTACAGACGCCTAGGCAGCCACGGGCAACACGGGCTGTGGCAGACGGCGACGGCGGCCAGAGTCAACTATGCGTTTTCCCTCTGTTTTTCTAGCGAAGCGAGGTGAAGAAGTTACACCTTGAGCGGTTTAAAACAGGCTAATCGTACGACGTAGGTTGGACCGGCCCAAATCCTGACCGGCGCACCGGCCCCTAGCAGCGCCCTCAATGCGCGAGGAAACCGCTGCGTACTATGGACGTATCAGTTTGGAACAAAAATAATTTCGCAATTTTAGTTCAAAACGGTGACTTTTATTTTGGATCGGAGGAAGAACGGTTCTAAACCTATGAAGCATAGGTTTTTATGATGCACCGGCGCTGGTTTGTGTAAAGCAGCCATATACTAACGATGGTATATGCAGGAAACATAATCTTGCAACATTATGTACCTTTTCTTTTTTCTTTTTTTGAGCTGCCACACCAATTATGCACGCCAAACCTCGAGCCATGTGAAAAACTGTTTCTGCCTTAGTATACACACTTTCAGCCTCCCTGTTAGTTTTTACCACTGGCCCGCACGTGATGTAGGTCCGACAATCCTGTGATCCTGTCCAACTTCTAGGACATACCATCACGTCCAACTTGACACCTCTCTGCACGGCTAGACCGATCAAGATTCCAATAATCACAAGGTGCATGTAACATTTCCGATGATTGTGCAGTGTATACAACTTGATAAGTCGCAGATTATTCGATGTAGCATACACATTAAAAAGCGGACAAGACATAAAAAATTCATGTTAGTCATACTATGATCGTGTAAGTCAAATGATAGCCATGTCTCTAGTCATGTAATGTAATATGATGAAAGTGCAAGGCGATATATACTCGGAATGACTATAAAAATATCATGATAGATAGGTATGGTAGCTATTTGTGGAGATGCGGTGTTTATCTGTAGGAGAACAAGTGAAAGTCCTCCCACCTATTTGGATGTACCAGCGAAGTATATGTCAAGTCTTAATGTGAGAGTGAGCAATGCTTGATACCCAAGAGGCTAGCAAATAAGATGAGTGGAAATACAAAGGCTTTGAACTTGCTTTAGTCACAAAGAACTTAAACACTACACAAGAGCATCACAATGTCATATGCATAAGAAAAAAGCTAGGTACCCCGAGGAGTTACCCCGTTGCGCATTCCGGATCAACCAAAGTTGTTGGGTATATCGGCAGAAAGTTTCTACAACATCTGATCGCTAACTGAGCCACCACTAAAGTCCCCAACTTATGTGATAAGATGAAAGAATGTCAACTGTTCAAAGGACTCATTTATTGGTTTTTGATAAAAGAACATGGCAAGGTTTTCAGAAGATAATAAGATTTCCGCATGCTAAGTAAAAGGAATCCAGAGCAAACATGTCAAAACTGAGGGACACACTATTGCACGAAAAGCTAAAGATAAAGAGTATTGCACAAGACAGTACGCATGCAAAAAATAATCTCTCCACACTTAGAAGTTTGCAATACCAAACTAGAGAAATTACGAAAGTAAAGAGAAAATACGTTATTAAAAGAGAGCGTAAGAAGTGGTTACCTCCTCAAGCTTAATTAAGCAAGGGTTAGACACTTCTACTGTTGAGGCGCATATGACATCACCTCTAATACACATGGACCTTGCTTCCATGGATCCCCTCGTTGTGGTCCGGCGGCTGCCCTCGGATAGAACCTGCTAGGACGAAACTAAAAGGAAATGAGGTATTTTGGTGCTTTTGTAGTCTTTTTTGGTAGCATAAAGAATTAGCACCACAAGCGATAAATCTGCCTCAACAAGATCTATTTATTAACCTAAGCACCACACTTAAGTCAACAAACTAAGGCTAAGAGTCATATTCACTCCTAGGTTTGGACGAAATGCATGCGAGACAAGACATAAAACACGACTGTGCGGCTCATAAGTGTCTAATTGAAAAGAGAGATCCTTACTTAGGGAGAAAAAAATCACTACTAATCAACTTTCATTAAGCAAGGTTCGTATTCGAAAACGTTATCGGACACTTGTTGGTGGAATCCACCAAGGTGAAGCAACCAAGCGGCTTGTGCGGATCTTTTATACGTTGGCACCATATTGTACATGTCACCACATAAGGTCCAAACCCGTGCGAAAATAACAAACAAAATAAAAACATTGATTCGATATATGAAACCCAACCGACAAAAGAAATAACAGAAAACATAATTGTTATAGGGCGTGTTTGGTTGCGCGCATGCAGCCCAACCAGGCCCGCGCGGGATGTGCGTGGCCTATTTGGTTGGCTGGGTTGCATGCGATTCGTGGCCCGCACGAAACTTAAAACAGGCCTGAGCCTGGCCCGGCGGAAACTGCTGAATCGGCAGTTTCTCGCGAGCCTGTCTCGGCGTGGGCACGCGTGCGAGGAGGTTGCACGCCTCGGGCAGCGCGGGAGACGGAGGGGACGTCTCATAACTCCCCTCCCACTCTCCTGTCACCGCCACGCACTGTTCCCATCGCTTCTCGCCGCCCCTCCCTCTCCTCTCCTCTGATGGCTCTGCCTCGCCCACTGCCACACCGTCCTCTGACCCTCGTCGACCAGCGCATCGCCAGCATCCAAGAGCGCTGGGTGGCCGGGCTCCAGAACTCGGGCAGGGACCTGGCATCGGCGCTGCGAGCGCCGTCCCCGATCTGCTGCCGGCCACCATGAGGGCCGGCCAATGCGGTGTCGGCCGTTCCTACTCCGCCGCCGTTTCCGGACCTCATGGTCGTGGGCTCGGCGCTGGCGCCGTCCACGGAGCCGCCATTTCTTGGAACCCCATTGGGCAGGGGGGTTTTCTTGACCCCCGTCCAAGGGTTTTCTCCTGTCGGCGCGCCGTCCTCCTCGACCTCTGGCATGGCCATGAGCACGGGGCCGATGCCGCGGGCCGTCGCTAGGGCCGGCTCCTCCTCTGCTCCGCCACCTCTCTCCTTCTTGCCGGGGTTTTCACCCCGGCCTCGGTTCGCTACGACTGCGCAAGCTCCGGTGAGTCAAAGAATCCCCAATGCTTGCTCGTAGATGTAGATTAGGGGTTTCTTTCTTAGGCATGTGCTAGCACTTAGTGGATTCGATAGGATTAGATATGATTCGGGTAGATCCGATTCGATGCGATCCCAACCGAATCGAATCCGACCGATCTGTTCTTGTTTGCTACAGTGTGTATTCTAGGATAATGTTCTTTTGCTTGTGCTTTCCTAGGATCTGTGTTCATACTAGAATTCCCAATGCTAGTGTGCTTTGCTAGGATCTGTGTTCATGCTAGGGTCTTGCTAGGATATGTGTTCATGCAAATGGCATGTTCATGTTCAAGCTAGGATCATGTTCATGTTGCTACATACATGTTCAAGCTAGGGTTTGTGTTGCATGCTCTAGATTGTTATACGTGCATGTAGTAGGACCATTTTAGGATGCTGCCAAATGTGCATGAGTGCACATGGGTGCTATTTTTAGATGTTTCTATGCTTAGGATAGTGCACTGATGAGTGGCAGTTGCAGAAGCCAGATGCCACTGATCAGTGGCATTTTCTCATGGGCAAGTACCACTGATCAGTGCCACTTGCTCTTGGGCAAGTCCCCTGATCAGTGGCACTTGCCCATGAGCAAATGGCACTGATCAGTGGCATTTGCCCAAGAGCAAGTGCCATTGATAAGTGGCATTTGGCAAAGAGTTTGTGCACTGATCAGTGGCATTTGCTCTTGGGCAAATGTCTCTGATCAGTGCCATTTGCTGTAGTGCTAGTGCAACTGATCAGTGGCATTTGCAGAAGAGCTAATGCCACTGATCAGTGGCATTTGCGGAAGAGCTAATGCCACTGATCAGTGGTTGTTCATTTTGCAAGTACCTCTAATACTTGTCATCTTACCTGACAAGATATTGAAGAGTGACTAGGACGTGGCGGGTGGAGGAGCTCAGGTGGTGGCCGGAGCTGAGGGCGCCAAGGATCTCATCCCACGAACAGGTGGCTCAAGAGGGTGGACCTGCCTGGCAGGGTCGCCTTCATGAGCCTGCCTCGTTCAAGGGGATGATCTCCGAGGATCGGCCATGAGGAGGGGGCCCGGGAGCCACTGCGCTTCTACCAGCAGATCAAGGACGCCGAAGACCTCGCCATGCTCGTCATCCCTTGCAAGTTCGTGGAGGTGATGAACGAGTGGCTGGTCATCAAGCGGCTCCCGCACGTGGTCAGGCTGTCGGCGAACAAGCGGTGCAAGTTCTGGGTGCAGGTCCAGAACTTCGAGGGGCACATGGTGCTTGGCCGGGGCTGGAACTACTTCTGCCACCGCCACCGGATCATCACCGGCAACCTCCTCGTTGTGCACATCTCAGGACTCGGCGGCTGCACGGAGCAGGGAAGGAGGATGCCCCTGGCTGCACACTGTGGCTAGAATTTATGGTACTTGTGCTGTGAACTTGTTAATATTTTGGCCAGGAGCAGCACCCTGGCGTGGAGCAGGGAAGGAGGATGCCCCTGCTGTTAACCTAAGTAGTTTGCTGTCATTTCTGTTGCTTGCTTTGTTTGATCTCAATTGGTTGCTTGCTTTGTTTGATCTCAATTGGTTGCTTGCTTTGTTTCCTGTCAGTGCTTGCCTCTTTGATCTGCTATCAGTTGTGCTTGCTGTTGTGCTAATCATGTGGTTGTAAGGTCACCACATTTGAATGGGGTGAGCAAAACACAAACGCTGTTTGCAACCAAACAACTGAAGTTTGCATCCGCTCACACCCTAAGCACAAAAAAGGCAACCAAACAGCAAGGGGGTAAGTGCCCTTTCATGCGATGCAGGGAACCAAACAGGTTGCATCTGCTGCATATGAGGCTGCATATGAAGAACCAGGCTGGCTGGAGATGGACATGCAATGCGGGTACTGTAGTGAACTGCAACCAAACACGCCCATAGAGATTATTGGTTACAGAGTTTCGAAGGTAATTAATGCAAATTAGAGAGCAAACTATCGGTTAGAAAATACCTCGACGACCTCGGACGTCGAAACCAAATTGGAGGTATTTATTGTATGCTACGAGCGGGAGTATGAACAGGATTGGTCGTACCAGCGCTATCGATTGTTCTCTTGGCTCTTCGCTGACGTCACCCTTTTGGTACGAGAACTGGTACAAGCGCGACCGCTCATACCGTGCACCGTCTTGGAATCCTGGGGTTTCTGTTAGTCGGGGTCAACATCGGGTACAAGTACTCCAGTACGAGCACGAACGCTCATACCGTACACCGTCTTTTGCTATGGAGAGTTTGATCCTGTGCGTCCACGAGTGATACAACCGTGGTTACGACCGGGAGCAGTCATACTGCACGTCATCTTGTTGTCCTGGATCTACAGAATTTCACGAAAACTTTTGTGTCCACTCCTCACGTTACGCACATAACAAATTTCAACAAAAATAAGAGGAGGTATATATGCGACAAATACAGGCTACCGATACGCTAATTTTCACCAACAAAACATTATTCCGAAACCAACTCTAATAACAATTATGAAAAATAAAAATAAAAGTGCCAATGTGACATGAATGCAATTAAACTCCAAGACACAAAACTAAAAAAGACACCTATGGACTTCTTAGTTACCTCTCGTTTTCTTTATAGCCATATAGCTAGGCTTCGATGCTCCATTAAGTCATCCACCGAGATCCCAACCCCGAGTGTATGTCTCACCTTCGACCGGCCAACGTTCGGAGCACCTTTGCAAAGTCCAGTCGGAGTTGTACTCGCTTCCGGAGCATCGGCGTCATATAGGTAAATAAGTACTTCACAAGCAGTGATGCATCGAGGTAAGTGGAGATGCCTGAAAGGTTAGTCGCTGCAATCTCACAATACTTTGGTAACAAAGAGGATGAAGGACTACAGGTAAATCATAACCTTCTTCATTTTCATCAGGCTAGACATTAATTATGCCTAGAGTTTTACCATTGGTAGGAGTTGTCGGACAATAGTTGTTTCCTTAATCTCCATGCTCCTCTAGTTCATCTTGGCAATTAGCCTCTTCTTGCTCAATGGGCATTTCTTCGGGTTCCTCCATGGGTTATGTTCTCCAGGATTCACATTAAAACTATTACTTAAACAATAGTCATGAACTTTCTCCAGCAAGTATTCATGCTTTGTCACATATGTACAATCAAGAAGGAATTTATACACCCACATTAGAAGCTCAAAAGATCTAAGCATTAAGATCACCTCCTCAATGACTTCAACATCGTCATAGTGAACATTAGGCCGGTCGGCTGGTCTAAATCATTAGTGCCATAAACTTAGAGATCAGGCCGGTCACAGTGGGTCTACATCATTGGTGCCATAAACTTTTTATCAAGGTGCACTCATGGGTGTGTAAATAAGTGCAATTTTTTTAATTTTGTTTTTGAAAAAGGTAAGAACCAAGATTTAAACCGTGATGTGATCATGCCCCTGTGAGGCCAAAATTGACCACCAACCGAGGTGGTTCTCATGTAATAATACAATGTAACAATACAACCCATTAACAGTCGCGCAAAGGGCGCACTCTCGGGTCGTCCACATCGGCAAGAAGCACCGTGCGGTGAATAATTCTGATTGGCTGGCCACGTCTCCTTCGCTCGCTGGCCCATGCCCTCCTCGTTTACTTTGTTCGGAAGAAAGAAAAGGAGAGCAGGAAAGTTGCCTCAATCCCCACGCCTCAACTCTGCCGGCGCACGCAAGCTAGCTCCCCTTCCCTCTTTCCTCTTTGACCAGTTCCCCATCCGCCACCGCCTCTCCCTCCTCTCGTGTTCACCGCATCCTCCGTTGAGCCCTCGTCGTCGACCCGCGACGCCATAGCCTCCCCGCGCCCGCTCTCCTGCTGCTTCTCGGAGATTCAGGAGGCGGAGGTCGAGGTCGATGGGCAATGGAGCTGCAGCTGCAGCTGCGTCGGAAGGATGGCGGCGCTGATGGTTGGGAGCTGAAGCTGTGTGGCGAGGATGGAAGAGGGTGTCGGCGGCTTTCGGCGCGAAGCGTGCAGTTAGAGCATCTTCAACAGGCGCGCTAAACAAGCGCCGCGCCGCAAATTTAGCCAGTTTAGCGCGCGCAACCCGGCGGGTGGCTCCAGCAGGCGCGCAATAACCGCGCGCGCGGTATAAGGAGTTGGGCGCGCGTTCGGATTCGCTATCTCGCGCGGTGTATTTGGGGCGCCCGCTTCCGCGCGCGGCACACTCGGGCGCTCGCGCTGCACTCTCTCTTCTCCGCCTCCTACGCCCCGCGCGCGCCGGCGCCGGCGAACTGCACCCCATGGACGCACGCGCCGGCACCCCGCTCACCCCATCCTATAGCCGCGACCCGTCCACCGCCGCCGCCGCAAACCCTAGCCCGGGTGGCGTTGGCCTCGCCTCCGCCGGAGCTCCTCCGACCATCGGCCTCGCGCGTGGCCTCTTCATGCCGCCGCGGATGACCTCGGCGGCGGGTGGCGTCGCGCCGGCGCCGGGCCGAGCCGCCGCCCCCTCCTCAAAGCTCCCCAATGCGGCGCGGCCAAAGAAGGGCAAGACATCGGCGAAGAAAAACAAGGCGGCGGACGGTGAGTCAACTTGTTTGTGTGAAACTTTATATGTCATGTTCATTGCATTTCGAATGTTTCAACTTCATTTTGTGTTCAAAATGCCATATATGCAATGCCCCGGTGAGTCACGCGCGTTGCATTTTTTGCGCGCTGCTGGAGCGGCGCGCGCTGTGCATTTTAGCGCGGCTGCTGGAGCCAGCACTGCGCGCCGTGCCAAACCAGGCGATGAGCGCGCGGCAAAACAGTTTTTTGCGCGCGGCGCGTTCGGCGCCTGTTGAAGATGCTCTTACGCACGCCGAATCCATCTCATGCCCAGCCGCGACCGGACGGCCGGGATTCGACCGCATGGCACGGGCGTCAAGAAGGCAACCGCGCCGCATGGGTCATGGGCGTCGCTGGCGACGGCCGGCTCCTCTGGTTGAGACGCGCCCCGAGGAAGGAGGGTACGCGAAATACAACCCTCTCACTCCATCTCGCTTGCCCCTAAACCTTCGAACCCATCGTTCTAGCGCATGACGCTGATGATTGCTTACTTTTGAATTGCCTCTTCTTCAGACACGCGGTTCTCGTGAAGGAAGGGGTGGGCCCAGACGGTAGAGGTTCGGATGTGACGCCGCAGGAGTTCGCCGTGCGGTCCCTGGCATAGGAGTACGGCGGTGGCGCGTTCGCCGTGCGGGGGGTGTCGTCGTGTTCTCCAATTACAGCGACCAACGCATGTACAAGCAAACCATCAGAGGTGCGGAGGAAGCTTACGTTTAGCTATTGATGATTGCTTGCTTTTTCAGTGCTATGAGTATGTTTCATGGAGATGGAGGAACAGGTGCATTGCTTCTTCATACCACATTGGCACTCCACACGTTTTTTTGCAGTAGCATGACTTGACTTCTACATTTCTTCAGATAAGTGTTCCTTCATATCAGTTTCAAACTATTTTTGTCCTGTTGCTGACTACATGCGCGTCATGTTGGGGACTCCATATTTGACGGATATACAGAGCGAGAAACATGAACTAAAATAGCTGTATTATAATTGATTGAACTGTAACTTCAATTTGACTAGCAAAAAAGTAATTTTGCATCTTTTTAGCCTAGACTGTGATTGATCACAGGGGTGCCACTGTACACCGCTTCTCCTTTTTTAAAATAAATAAATATATATATATATATATCCTGTAATTGTGCTCCAAAACGGTTCCTTTCTTTGGTTTCAGGTAACCCGGCACTACCTCTGACACCGGATTATGGTGGATCAGTTGTCCGCTATGCGGACGGTGCCTTTGATCCTCACTTGAGTCGTTACGTCACTGTAACGGAAGGTGATTAGTACTCCATATATAGCATGTCAATGGTGCTCTCTACATTCTTTTAAGAAGAAAAATGAATCCAGTTTGACCACAGATCACCGCAAGAGTAGCTCAAATCCCATCACAACAGTTGCTGTTGTGAGCACAAGTGTTGAAGATGTTAACGGTAAGAACCGACGAATATACACCTTATTGCATTAATTTGGGCTTAAGATCTCCTTGGAGATTATATAAATAATGTTCTCAATGTTTACCTTAGAACCAATTGTGCTGCTCAGTGCACTAAAAAAAAATACACTTCCGTGATGATACGTGTTTGTCACAGTAGGTCACGTTTTCTGTCATGCATGTACATCCATGGCAAATTTATGACAGAATCAATATAGTCTGTGCTGTCGTAGAAGTGTTCCATCACATTACCAAAATTATCATCACGGAAGTGTCCACTTCCATGACGATAAATCGCGCGTCACGGAAGTGCTTTCGTCAAGGGTGACCGACACGTGGCATCCACCGTAACGGAACGTCATTAAGCTATCGGGTCCGGTTTTGGATCCGATAACCCGTTAACAGCCCCGACCAATGAGGATTTTTCACGTGTAAAATCATCATTGGCTAGAGGAAACACGTGTCGGGTCACCGTTGGGACAGATGTCATTGACTCATTGGACCCAAAGCGCCTATGATACGTCGACACGTGGCACGGCCCAACAGAGGCCCATTCCTGTGAAAAGGCCGGCCCGTTTGACTTGGTCAAAAGGTGGCGGGCCGGCCCATGGCAAGCCTGTTAACGACCTGTTTGCATATAGCCCATTTACAGCCCGCTAAGTCAGGGCCCGTTTATGGCCTATCCGAATTAGGCCGAGTAGCGTCATCTGGGCCGTCCAATATAATTCCATCCCGTTTTAACTTCCGGCCCATGTATGGCCCATGATGTATTTCGGCCCATATGAGTCCCTTTGTAACTCTTGGCCCATTAATGGCCCGTGGTGAAACCGGCCCGTAATGAACAGTGTATCGCTTTATACCCATTAGCGGCCCATTATTCCATTGGGTCGTTTCCAGCCCGTGTTACCTTTCGGCCTTCTGAGGGCCCATTTATTCTTGGGCTAATTTCCAGCATTCGGTTACTTACGGCCCGTTACTGGCCTTTTCTGCTTGTGGGCCAAATTCAGCCCGTGGATACTGTCGGCCCGTTTGCGGCCCGTTAATCTATTGGGCCATTTTCATAGCATCATCAAATACGGCCTATTAACGGCCCGTTACGATCAGCCCATAAAACGTACGATTTCCACTCTAGACCGTTTACGGCCCCTTATACGGCCCGTACAAGGCCCATAGATGAGACCGCCCGTAGAAGGCCCATGGATCCTACGAGACGTAGAAGGCCCATTGACTCGACGGCCCATAGAAGGCCCATTGATCCGACGGCCCATAGAAGGCCCATGGATCTGATGGCCCATAGAAGGCCCATGGATCCGACAGCCAATAGAAGGCCCACGGATCCGACGGCCATAGAAGGCCATGGATCGTCCGTCCCGTAGATGGCCCATGGATCGTACGGCCTGTGGAGGCCATGGTCACTACAACGTTTGGGCGAGTTGGCCCCCGTTTGAACGATATAGCATATTCAAAGAATTATCCTACTCTATACTATCACCTCTAAAAAACATACACTATACAATAAATACACTAAGGCATAGAAACGTAGAATAATCCTACACTATACAATAAAAAAATTACAGCCAATTATACCCACTGGGCATTATGGTTCGGCACCAGTGATAATAAAGCATACACAAATAGCAAATTACATACACTGGGCAAATACAGCTCATACATCATGGACGCGCATCAACATAACTTACCATTTGAACTATAATCTCTTCAGAAAATAGGATTGGCCGGATTTAAATAGCACAAATTTCAGTCTGCAAAATCTCCAATTCCTTCGTTGTTACCTCAGTGTCTTGTTTCATTTTTTTGACTCCTGCATCTAATACCTGCATGTCCAGTCTCAACTTGTTGATTGTACGTTCAGAATCATGTACACGTTGTCTTGCCACCTCTAGTTGATGCTCGAGAATATCAGCACATTCCAGTTCCAATCCATAATCATTCGGTAACAGCCATGCCGCACTGCTCGCAGATCTTTGTGTTGATGTCACTTCATCCTGAAATGTTTCTGTAAGTACACATGACTAGGGAAAAAATATAGTTACAACAGTGAAGCGAGCAAGACAGACTATTTTGTACATGGCAAAACATGACTAACAATAATGTTACACGTCATGAAGCATAAGCAGGTGATATTTTAAAAATTATAAAAAAGTTAGTCTGTGCAGCCTGCATACAGATATCTCCTTAGCTCACCAGAGGAGCATGATGTTGGGGCCCAATCCAAAACACAGACAAGTTACAAATTTAGACAGCATGTTACATAGAAGTAAGCAAGCAGTTGGCCATTCTGTAGCACAATTAAAGTCTTAGGGAGCATAATGAACAACAGAGGGTTTCATACAAACATACTACAGCAAGCAAAACTATGCAATCATTAGCCTAGTATAAACTAGATTGTGAGCCTCATGCAATAATAGTTGGTTAATAGACTTCAAAGCTTGAGGCACACTTCGGCAGAGTAATTAAATGGAAAGGCCTTTAATTATGTCAACTAATAGTTATACAAGTACCCAACATCAGGCACCATTCTTTGGGCATCTCACTATCTGAGGACAAATAAAGCAATTGAAAAGAGCAAATTAACTATGCCTGAAACAAACAAGGAATTGAACTGTTGAGTTGGATACAGTGACTTACCTTAACAGGTTGAAGAGGCTCAGCGCAGCTCCTACTTCTCTTGCAAGGCTCCTTCCTAACATCTTGTACTTGGAAATCCTCAATCTTATCTTCATTGCACCCCCTCTGCAAGGTGACACAAACTAGTTACTCGTCTCCTTGGAAGATAAATATGCATACTTTCCAGTCTGTGAACACAAAAGGATGAGATTATAACAAAACAACACCACATAATGAAACATGCCGCATCTCTTGCACTTGCACACAATGAAATGAACATTTACTATGTCTGCACTATGTAAAAACTAGGCATACCTTCGAACTGGATCTCCAGGTACTCTTGGAGAGCCTACTTTAGTGTACAGCCAAACCTTTATGTCACCTATGAGTTAGAAAAGGCCCCACTACAGCAGCCCTTAGTGTTTAAATCGTTGACAAGCTCTGTTAGACTGTTAGGTCAAGAACAACAAGTAATCAAAGCAAACAGTCCTAGTATGGCTGGCTGATGCAAACAAGCAATTGAACAGATGTGTGAGCAAATCTTACATATCAAGAAAAGAAGCAAAGAAGGAGGCTTAAAGACCATCACTTGACTGACCAGATTTAAGGGGCATTTAAACATCATGTGCAACGTATGAACTAACATAAACATTGCATATTCCAGATTCTACAATGGAATGCACATGTATTAGGTTATGCCATGTATGATGATGCCTAAATGTACACTATAGCAGGCATGAGTGATTCATCATTGCACGCACAATTGAATTGCAGGTTAAGGGCCAGTTCTATTCCGCCTTTTCAGGGCTTATTGTCAAAATAAGCCATAAAAGATGTAAAGAAGTCATTTTTGAGTTATGGGCTTGGGCTTAACTAATTTCGCTTTGGAGGGGGGTGTTTCGGGTAGAACCTCACTAAAAATTGAAGGGAAGGGGAATAGTGAAATGACTCTGTTGTCTGCCTATATTACACTCAAAATGCAACTAGTGACGCCCGTGTCACACCTCACCCTCAAGTAAAAACAAACACGCAAGCATTCATTGCCCTGCCCGCTTGCATCTCCTCTCCCCTTTCCCTCTACCTCGATCCCCTGCCTGCAGCACTAGGGTTCCTCCAGCAAGCCGTCACTACTGGTCCCATCTGGCCTGGTCCTCGACGATGCTCTGTCCAGCTAGGCTACATGGCCGGCGGGTAGGGGCAAATCTCCCTGGCTGCTCCTACCTCTGGCGCCGCCCCTCATTCTCATGGTCTCCAGCAGCTGCTCCACTATGGTTCATCCAACGCACTACTCCGGCAGGCGCTGCACCACTACGGCTGATGCCACACTGCGGCAGAAGGCACCTTATTCCCCCTCCCCACCTCCCAGGCCGTGGCCTTGAGGTGCTGTTGAAGGATGAGCTCATCCAACAAGGTGAGGATCTCCTCTGATTTTTTGCCAAATTTTCATTCTGATCCACTATACGATGAATTGCTATGAGCTGCTTCTGCTGCTGCTATATGATGCATTGCTATGAGCTGCTCCTGCTGCTGCTATATGATGAATTGCTATGAGCTGCTACTGCTATATGATGAATTGCTATGAGCTGCTGCTGCTGCTATATGATGAATTGCTATGAGCTGCTGCTCATATATGATGAGTTGCTATAAGCTGCTCCTGCTGCTGTTGTATGATGAATTGCTATGAGCTGCTCCTGTTGATGCTATATGATGAATTGCTATGAGCTGCTCCTGCTGCTGCTATATGATGAATTGCTATGAGCCGCTCCTGCTGCTGCTATATGATGAATTGCTATGAGCTGCTCCTGCTGCTGCTATATGATGAATTGCTATGAGCTGCTGCTGGTATATGATGAATTGCACACTGCTGCTGCTGCTGCTGCTGTATGATTTGTTGCTATGAGCTGCTGCTGCTGCTATATGATGCTTTCAGGTGGTGCTGCTATATGATAATAACCAGCCACTTGGACCATCGAATTTCAATAAATAATTGTTCTTCATTTAAATGTGGGTCATGCGTTTTTCGTTTAAATTAGGCAATGGGATCTCTATGGAAAACATTGACCAAAGTAGATTGTGCCAAGTAGATGATATCTTTGTAGTTGCATTTTGAGCAAATAGTGATGGTCTATTTTCCTATCATATTAATTACTGCACTGGGTTCAATTTATGATGTTTGCAAGTCAAATTAATTTTCATATGGGCAGCAAAATGAAAAAATATAATGCAATCTAGACTTTTCACTGATCATACCAAAGATAAGCTGAAAACGCAATGAAAAGAACTGGTTGGCTTATTACATGGAGCTTATATTCACAGGTGCTTCTTTTCTTAGGATAACTCGTAATAACTATCCCTAAGAAACTTGGCCAATAGAACTGACATACAAATAACATGTCACGATGATTGCAATGGAGGAGTGACGTACCATAGCACATTGTATAGGCTCATCGCTGGCTCTCCTTTTTTTGCGATGTTCCATGAAATTGCCACATACATCTTGTACTTTTTCATTGTGTAACCCTATCTGCAAGTTGACACGACTAATTTCAGACATCTCTATATGATAATACATTGCATATCCCTTGCGCATATTTAAACCACCAATTAATGATTGTGTGCGTAGCATAAACTAGCCATGACTCTGTGTGCTGGACTAGCAGGCAATCTAAGGGAGCCTAATGTAGTGTACTGGAATTCCTACATGCCACCTACGATTTTGTGTAATGTACTGCCTTTGTTCCTAAATATATGTATATGTAGAGATTCCAGTATGGACCACATACAGATGTATATAGATGCATTTTCGAGTGTAGATTCACTCATTTTGCCCCGTATGTAGCCTATAGTGGAATCTCTAGAAAGACTTATATTTAGGAACGGAGGTACGAGGTAGTATCATGTATGACATCTACATATCTAATTTAGCAGCCAGTAGTAGAAATCATTGTCTGCACAAAGGGATTACTGGTCAAAAATCCTAGCAAAGCACGCTGGCAGGCATAGAACAATACAAGAGAGAGAGACACGCTTACAAGATCATAGCAATGCCTCGGTCCAGGATCTTGGTTGGCCAAGCTGTTAGATCCAGAAGAAACATCGTCCTTGTAGTTTTTGCCAGCTGCATAATAGGTAACAGCGACCTGTTAGTATATTTGAAGTACATCGGGCAGGTGATGTTGACGGGTTTAAAGGTGACAAGTACCTAGGTCGTGGTGGGTGTCGTGGTTCTAAGTCTGACAGTAGAATGGGGGGTAGGGATGTAAAGGCAAGGTCCTGGCTATGGAGAAGCTGTACGCACGAGTTTTACGAGTTCAGGCCCTTCTCGGAGGAAGTAACAGCCCTACGTCTCGGAGCTCGGAGGCGGTCGACTGGATTATATGCGTGTGTGTTACAGGGGGTGCGAACCCTTGTGCCAGTGGAGGGGTGTGGCTTATATAGAGTGCGCCAGGACCCCAGCCAGCCCACGTTACAAGGAGTTCAATGTTCATAAAGTAGGAGCGTTACAGGTAACGTCTGTAGTAAAGTAATATAAATGACTATTAAGTCTAAGAGTAAATGCCCGACTGTTGCTGCGCGGAGTGGCTTTAGGTCTTCTGCACGTCGAGTGGTTTAGTGGTCGAGTGACATAAACAAAGGGGGGGTCTCCGAGTGAATGGTAGGTCGAGTGGATTACACTCGACACCTTTGTTGGGTCCCCTCTATTTACTCCTGAACCTCTTTGCTTCTAGGACAAGGACCTTAGGTAGGAGGTATAGGTCAGGCCTATTACCCTACCCCAGGTCTATGTCCTCATCATTAGCCCCCGAATGGATTGAGGTCCGAGTGAAAAGAAGGTTGAAGTTGACCTTGCTCTGGCTCTTGTTTTCATCTCCAAATGGATGTCAGTTGTTGGAACTTCGGCTTCGTTTCAGTCGCCTTGATCGATTCAAAAATGACCGACTGGTTTTATAACGTCATCCATCGAGTGTCATCTTTGGCATGGAATCTTTGGCGTGATCGATTGTAGAGGATCCCCGATTTCGCGGGATTCGAAATTTTGGTGGAAGCGTGCCAGGCGGAGCGCGCCGTGGTAAGCGGAGTAGATAAGGAGGGTGTTTCGATTTCCGCGCCACCTTTTTCGCCATGTATCCCGTGTGCGACTATTAAGGGATTTGACAGGATCGCCCGGACCCACGCGTTAGCCACTCGGAAGTAGGTCCTTAAAAGCGGCGAGGCCGAGGCATCCGCACTGTGCGTGCCCATTCTCCCTCTTCTTCCTCTTGCTCCTTTATCTCGTTCGGCTTCTCCACTCTCGACGCCGCCGCTCCGCCGCCATGGGGAAGGAGAAAACGGCGGCGCTGGAACGCGCGAAGAAGGCGACGTGGGCGGCGAAAAGCAAGAAGACGAATCAGGGATCTTCATCGCGCTCGGGGCTGCCATTGGGTTGGATCCAGGGAGATTGGATCCGATCTTCACTTCAGCAGGAGGACTTGGACGATATGGCCGAGCTGGGGTTGATCGTCCATGAGTCTGCGCGGCTGCCGGAGGGGAAACGGAGCCACAGCCGCGACCGAGTGAGTGTGTTCTGCTCGCCACTCATGTCGACCGCGGCTTCTCGCTTCCTCCACACCCCTTCTTTCGAGGTTTCTTGAATTTCTTCGGGGCTCAACTCCATCATTTCACTCCCAACACCATCACATATCTTGCCGCATTTGTGTCCATGTGCGAGAATTTCCTGGGGTGTCGACCGCACTGGGGTCTTTTCAAGCACATTTTCACTATCCGCTCACAAACAGTGAAGAAAGCGAACTCGAACGACGAGAAAACCCATGTTATCCAGATGTGTGGGGGTCTGGGTATTCAGAAGAGGAAGAGGAGTTCCTTCCCTCCGATGACTCTTCCTGAGTCGGTCAAGGGCTGGCAGTCGACCTGGTTCTATTGCCAGGATATCGCGACCCCAGGCCACTCGACTGGACTTCCCCCTTTCTCTTTTGATCGTGTTCAGACTCCATCTTCATTGAAAGTGACCACCGCGGAGAAGGCGGAGACAGGCATGTTGGTCGAGAGGGTAGTTCAACTGATCAACCAAGTGTCACCGGCATGGATCTGCTGGAGGTGTTCCTCAGTCGGCGCATTCAACCACTCCAAGCTCGTGACCACTCCATGTGGATGTACTCCGGGGCTGGTGATACCGCTCGGGTTCATCCGGAGGAGGTGACGGCCAAAACAGTGGCCGAGTGGCTGAGCGGCATCACCGGGAACAAGGACAACCCCAGGGGCGCTAGGAGAGTCAAACCTTTCAACGACAGCAACCAGCCAGACAAGGTTTGGCCATTACAACTGATTGAATTTGGATGTGTTTTCTGACTGTTTGTTGATCCGACTGATTTCCACTCGGCTCCTTGTTTTGTAGACTTATACAGAGATGTACTCAATGCCCAATGGCGAACAGGCTCTGGAGCAGTACCATGAAGGCGAGGACAGCGCGGAGGAGAGCAGGGAGTGGGAGTCACCAGCCGATGATGATGAAGATGAGAGTGATGAATCGGACGACGAGGAGGTAGCCGACTCACCACCTCGTTCTGAACGTCGATCCAAGCAGCACCATGATCCCGCAGGCAGGCGCGGCAAGGCTGTGGCCTCGAGCGCTCCATCTCAAAAGCGCGCTCGGTCTTCGACTCCAGAATTGGCTGAGAAGATCACCAAGCAGCCCAAGATAAATCCTTCGAAGGCTCAGAAGACCTTGCCTAGAATCAAGATTGACGTTCCTGTTGCTTCTGGGTAAATGTTCTCCCCGTATTTTCTTGTTCTGACCGATTCTCTTGTACTGACCGATTCTCTTGTACTGACCGAGTGGATGATGAACCTTTACAGACCGGCCTCGGCTGCGACTGATATGGACATCGACAAGACCCCAGACAACGAGGAACCGATGACACAGCTACCTCCAAAGCCAGTAAGTCTGCCCGACTCAAGTTTATTTGGACAACTGGATCGTTTGTCAGCTATCTCCTTGACTTTCTCTGTTTGTTGCAGTGCCACGGGACATTGTTGTGCTCCCGGACGATGAAGAAGAAGTACCGCTGAGGGGAAGGAGGAGGAGGGACAAGGAACTGAGCGGGAAAGCGCCTCAGGCCCAGGTTCCTCAGTCGACTGAGATGCCTGTGACGGTAGTCGAGCGATCATCAGATCCGGCACGTACCAACGTCACTTTCACTATCCCGTTGTCGACTGATTGCCCTTCAGGATCAGCCGCTCAGACTTCTGCTGTATCAATACAACCCCACGCATCAAACCCAGCGGTCGCTCCGACTGCTCTGCCATCGTCGCTTTTCACTGCGTACCAAACCCCGGACGACCCACCGTCTGCCGCCAAGGAAGCTCTTCTTCAGTTGAACCTTGTGATGGGGCAAATGAAAGTGGTGCATGAGGCCAGTCAGGTGGCCTTCAACGCCGGAGCTGCTTTGCAGACCAATGTCCAGGTTAGTTGATTTCCGATTGATCATATTTCTCGTCCGATCACCCACTGGGGTGTGACTGTTTTGAAGTTGCGCGAGTCAATTTGAGTTGTCTTGGATTGAATCTTTGAACTAGTGGGGGCACTCTTAGTGCACCCACTGGGTGTAGTCCCCGAGACCATAGTTGACCGCGGGCAGTCGACTGTGGTCTGAGAATCTGAATTTTGTCACTCGGTCTGGACTGGCCAGGTCGAATGACACCTAAACCAGTGGGGGCACGCTAAGTGCACCCACTGGCTGTAGTCCCCGAGACCGTGGTTGACTGCGGGCAGTCGACTATGGTCTGAGAACTGCTTTTTTTTTACTCTCGCACTAGGCAGACCATGTCGAGTGTTTATTCAAACCAGTGGGGGCACGCCAAGTGCACCCACTGGGTGTAGTCCCCGAGACTGCCGTTGAATGTTTGATTCGGCGGTAGTCTTAGAGTAGCTATCACTGTGATGTCTTTTTATCTTGGTCAACTGATATAGCTTAAACTGCAGAAATCTTGTGATCTTGGGGCTCAGCTTTCCGCAATGAACAAACAGCAAATCAGCCTCAACCTTGATCTGGAATTGGCCCAGAAGAATCTCAAGACTGCTCGTGATGAAGTAGCTGCCATGGGAGGTAACCAATCATCAATTGTCTTTCTCACTGCCGACCCTTTTCCTTTCCATTTTTGAACCGAGTGACTCCACTCGAGCAGATGTATGTAGTGAAAACTGTCAACTCCAAGCCCGTCTGAAGAATGTTATTTCTTTAGAGAAAATGAAGCAGGCTTTGGAGAAGAAGGATCTGGATATTGCTGCTGCACAGAAGGAAGCGCGAGACAAAACGACGCTTGCTGACAAGAAGCTTGCTTCAGTCGGCAAGTTAGAAGAGGAGAACTCCAAACTTAAGACTGCTGTCTTTGACGCCAATCGGGAGGTCGAGCGACTGAAGAAAGACAAGGACAAGCTGACTGACGAGCTTGGGAGCCTCAAGGCCAAGAAGGGCGGGTTGGAGTCTTATCTGGGCCAGCTTGCTGCAAAGCTGGTCCTAAAACTTGAAGGTACTGATGATTGACTGATTTATTACGGTCGACTGTCCAGCTTGATTATATCGTTGACTCATCATTTACTCGACTGTGTAGAGCTTTGCCAAGACTTTGAAGCGGAAACTGGGCGGGTCAAGACGGGTCTCGATCCCATAAATTGTCCAGTCAAGGATGATGTTGCGATGAATGTGCTGCGGTTGGAATCTCGCATGGACAGCGCGGTTGCTTATCTTATTCGCCTGAAGGCAGCGATGACTCGGGTTGATGCTGAACTCTGGCCTCAGGCGGAACTGTCTCAAGACCTCGAGTCTCTGATGGCTCGACTGAATCAAATACCTGACCGAGTGCAAGAGTGGAAGAAGTCATTTGCTCGATGTGGTGCTGATGTCGCGTTGTCCTTGGTCCAAGTGCACTGCAAAGACGTCAAAGAAGACAAGCTGGCGGAGCTCAAGGTTGCTAATACAAAGAGGCACACCTTCCAATCCTTCATGGACACTTTCCTTGAAGCTGCCACTCGCATTGCAGGCAGCATAGACCTTGACAGTTTCTGCGACCCAGCCAGTCCTTCTCCTGACGCGTGACCGAAAAACATTATGCTCCAGTTTTATTTGCCTCGGAATGCCGAGTGATTGTGTACCGTTAAACTTCTTCGGGCTTGGTGCTCGAATACTTTTGATCCGTCGTCCGGAACTTTAGGATTTATCTGAACTTGGTTTATCTCTGAATATCCTTGTGTTTGCCTTCGAGTGGATTTTGCTCTTCAATTGGAATAATCTTTGTACTTGAGGTGCAGCTATTGTACTTATGGCGCAGCTCCAAAGGAGAAGGTCGCAGTCGACCTGCACCTCGCCGTCCTTGCGGATAGGGAGGGAGCACACGTTGTACTTCTGGCGCAGCTCCGAAGGAGAAGGTTACAGTCGACCTGCACCTCGTCATCCTTGCGGATAGGGATGGAGCGCACATTGTACTTGTGGCGCAGCTCCGAAGGAGAAGGTTGCAGTCGACCTGCACCTCGTCGTCCTTGCGGATAGGGATGGAGCGCACATTGTACTTGTGGCGCAGCTCCGAAGGAGAAGGTTACAGTCGACATGTACCTCGTCGTCCTTGCGGATAGGGATGGACTTCGAACTTAGGCGAGTACTAGACTACAGCTAAGCCCCCGAGTGGGAGGGCTGCTCACCACTCGGTAGGACTTTACAAACTTAGGCGAGTACTGGACTACAGCTAAGCCCCCGAGTGGGAGGTTGCTCACCACTCGGTAGGATTTTTCAAACTTAGGCGAGTACTGAACTGCAGCTAAGCCCCCGAGTGGGAGGGTTGCTCACCACTCGGTAGGATTTTTCAAACTTAGGCGAGTACTGGACTGCAGCTAAGCCCCCGAGTGGGAGGGTTGCTCACCACTCGGTAGGATTTT
>NC_057811.1:62438684-62444263 GCF_018294505.1 Triticum aestivum
TCAAACTTAGGCGAGTACTGGACTGCAGCTAAGCCCCCGAGTGAGAGGCTTGCTCACCACTCGGTAGGATTTTTCAAACTTAGGCGAAATGGATTCGCGGCTAAGCCCCCGAGTGAGAGGCTTGCTCACCACTCGGTAGGATTTTTCAAACTTAGGCGAAACGGATTCGCGGCAAAGTCACCCACTGGGGGATTTCAGATGCAAACAAAAGTAACAACAACCATTTACTGTAAAGCTCTTGTCTTTGATAAACAAACTACAAAGGTACTTATTACATCTCATCCGAATGAGTACTTAAGTATAAAAGGGGCGGCGCAGCTCCGCGTTCCAAGCCCGTGGCTCGTCTTTCTGATGCTCGACATTGTAAAGATGGTATGCTCCATTGTGGAGAACTCTGGTGACAATGAAGGGACCTTCCCAAGCAGGGGCAAGCTTGTGTGGTTTCTGCTGATCCACTCGAAGAACCAAGTCTCCCTCTTGAAAGGCTCGGCCCCTCACGTTTCTGGCGTGGAATCGACGCAAGTCTTGCTGATAAATGGTCGACCGGATTAAGGCCGTCTCTCTTTCCTCCTCTAGGAGATCGACTGCGTCCTGCCGGGCCTGTTTTGCTTCATCTTCAGAGAAGAGCTCGACTTGGGGTGCATTGTGAAGCAAGTCACTCGGTAGAACAGCTTCAGCTCCATAAACCAAGAAGAATGGAGTTCGGCCAGTCGACCGATTGGGAATTGTCCTCAATCCCCACAGAACTGATGGAAGTTCATCGACCCAGGCGCCTGCTGCGTGTTTGAGATCACGCATCAGTCGGGGTTTTAGTCCTTTGAGAATCAAGCCATTTGCTCTTTCTGCTTGTCCATTCGACTGGGGGTGGGCGACTGAAGCATAGTCGACTCGCGTGCCTTGGGAAGCACAGAAGGTTCTGAACTCATCAGAATCGAAGTTCGACCCGTTGTCAGTGATGATACTGTGCGGAACTCCATATCTGAATGTCAATTCTCTGATGAAGCTGACGGCAGTACTGGCTTCAAGATTCTTGATAGGCTTGGCTTCAATCCACTTGGTAAACTTGTCGACTGCTACAAGCACATGAGTGAAGCCGCTCCTACCAGTCCTCAGGGGTCCAACCATACCCAATCCCCAAACGGCAAAGGGCCAGACGAGTGGAATAGTCTTCAGGGCTGATGCAGGCTTGTGGGACATATTGGAGTAAAACTGGCAGCCTTCACATTTGTCGACTATATCTTTCGCCATTTCATTTGCCCGTGGCCAATAAAATCCGGCTCGGTATGCTTTGGCCACAATGGTCTGAGAGGACGCATGGTGACCACAGGTCCCCGAGCGGATGTCGTTGAGGATCACTCAACCTTCTTCTGGTGTGATGCATTTCTGGCTAACTCCAGTTACACTTTCCCTAAACAGTTGTCCTTTTATCACAGTAAAGGCTTTGGATCGACGGACGATCTGTCGAGCCTCTTCTTCATCCTCTGGGAGTTCTTTCCTAATGATATACGTAATGTATGGCACTGTCCAGTCGGGAGTGATGACCAAAACCTCCATGATCAGGTCGACCACGGCGGGGACTTCGACTTTAGTCGGATCTGTGGCGCTCTTAGGCTGCGGGGGCTCTTCAGTGAAAGGATCTTCTTCAACTGAAGGTGTATGAATGTGTTCCAAGAACACGTTGCTGGGAATGGCTTCCCTCTTGGAACCTATCTTTGCTAAATCATTGGTTCCTTGATTTTTCAGTCGGGGTATATGATGGAGCTCTATCCCCTCAAATTTCTTTTCCAACTTCCTCACCGCATTGCAGTAACCAGTCATAGCTGGGCTTCTGACGTCCCACTCCTTCATCACTTGATTGACTACCAAATCTGAGTCTCCGTAGACCATGAGGCGACGGACGCCGAGTGAGATGGCCATACGTAACCCATATAGGAGTGCTTCATATTCTGCTTCGTTATTGGAGGAATCAAAGTGAATCTGGAGAACATATCTGAGCTTGTCTCCTCGGGGAGATACCAGTACCACCCCAGCACCGGAACCATTCAGCATCTTGGAACCATCAAAGAACATGGTCCAGTGCTCTGAGTGGACTTGAGTCGGCAGTTGCTATTCGATCCACTCAGCGAGGAAATCTGCTATTGCTTGGGACTTGATAGCTTTCTTTGCCTCAAACTTGATATCCAAGGGAAGAAGTTCAATCGCCCACTTTGCCACTCGACCAGTTGCATCTCTGTTGTTTAGAATCTCTGATAATGGAGCGTCGCTGACGACTGTAATGGAGTGGTCAGAGAAATAATGTGCAACCTTCTTCGTGGTCATATAAATCCCATAAACAAGCTTCTGATAATGTGGATATCTTTGCTTTGATGGAGCCAAAACTTCAGAAACATAATATACTGGGCGCTGAACTTTATAGGCTTTTCCTTCTTCTTCCCGCTCAACCGTAAGTACTGTACTAACGACTTGTCCAGTGGCTGCAATGTAAAGCAGTAAAGGCTCTTTGCTGATTGGGACAGCAAGCACCGGCTGGGTGGAAAGCAGGGCTTTGAGCTCTGCAAATGCTGCATCAGCTTCAGGAGTCCACTCGAACTTATCAGACTTCTTCATCAGTCGGTAAAGAGGCAATGCCTTTTCACCGAGGCGAGAAATGAATCAACTTAAGGCGGTCAAATAACCTGTAAGCTTCTGAACATCGTACACACGCACAGGGCGTTTCATTCGGAGAATGGCACCAACTTTCTCTGGGTTAGCGTCGATCCCTCGTTCAGAAACGAGAAAACCGAGTAGTTTTCCGCCCGAAACTCCGAATGTGCACTTTGATGGATTAAGCTTGATATCATACCTTCTGAGGTTGGCAAAAGTTTCAGCTAGGTCAGCCAGCAGGTCGGAACCTTTACGTGACTTGACCACAATTTCATCCATGTATGCTTCCACATTCCGACTGATTTGAGTGAGTAAACACTTCTGAATCATCCTCATGAATGTGGCTCCAGCATTCTTCAGGCCGAATGGCATGGTGACATAACAGAAGCACCCAAATGGAGTGATGAAAGCTGTTTTTATCTCATCGGGTCCATACAGTCGGATCTGATGATACCCGGAATAAGCGTCCAAAAAGGACAAGCGCTCACACCCTGCAGTCGAGTCGACTATTTGATCGATGCGGGGTAGAGGAAAGTGATCTTTCGGGCAGGACCGATTGATATGCTTGAAGGCAATGCACATGCGAAGTGAGTCGTCCTTCTTGGGGACCATGACAACATTGGCTAACCACTCAGAGTGGTAAATCTCTCGGATAAACTCAGCTGCTAGGAGCCGAGCTACTTCTTCACCGATCGCTTTTCTCTTCTGTACGGCGGACCGTCGAAGATGTTCTTTGACTGGTTTCACTTTTGGGTCGACTCACAAACGGTGCTCAGCCAGCCCCCTGGGAACACCCGGCATGTTAGAAGGTTTCCATGCAAAGATGTCCCAGTTCTCACGGAGGAACTGGATGAGCGCTTCTTCCTATTTGGAGTCGAGCGTTGTCGAAATGTGAGTCGGAGCAGCATTAGGATCAGTCGGGTGAATATGAATCGGCCTCGTTTCACCAGACGACTGAAATGCTGAATCCATGGCAGGCTTCTTTGCTCGCAACAAATCACTCGGATCTGCATTCTTTTGATACTCCTGCAATTCCACTACTGCCATTTGTGCATCGGCGATCTTTGAGCCCTTCTGGAAGCACTCTTCTGCCTTCTTCCGATTGCCAGTGATAGTGATCACTCCTTTGGGACCAGGCATCTTCAATTTGAGGTACACGTAGCATGGTCGAGCCATAAAACATGCATAAGCCGGTCTGCCCAGAATAGCATGATAAGCACTCTGGAAATCGACGACTTCAAACGCCAACTTTTCTTTGCGGTAATTCTTGGAATCCCCGAAAACCACATCAAGGGCGATCTGGCCGAGTGATTCAGCCTTCTTGCCAGGAATAACTCCATGGAAACTCATATTGCTCTCACTGGGTCTGGACATCGGAATGCCCATTCCTTTCAAGGTCTCCGAATACAGTATATTCAAGCCACTGTCACCATCCATCAGAACCTTAGTCAACCGAGTGCCTTCGACGACTGGGTCGACCACCAACGCTTGCCTCCCAGGGGTGGCTATGTGTGTTGCGTGATCTGACTGGTCGAATGTAATGGCAGTCTGAGACCACTTCAAATAACTGGGCGTCGCTGGGGCGACCATGTTCACTTCTCTGTTGATGACTTTCAGTCGACTTTTGCTCTCAACATCAGCAAAAATCATCAGAGTTGAATTGACGTGGGGGTAACCATCATCGTCTTCTTCCTTATCCTCAACCTTGTTTGATTCTTTCTCCTTCTCTTTGGGCTGTTTCTCTCGGAACTGCTGGATTAGGAGCCGACATTGTCGAGTGGTATGCTTTGGGAAAATGAGATTACCCTCCTCATCTTTTTTGGTGTGAATGTGGCACCGTAAATCCAACACATCATTTCCATCTTGATCTTTTACCTTCTTGGGGTTCCATGGCCCTTTGGGCTTCCCCTTGAACTTTCCTTGAGTCACGGCTAAGGCTTCTCCAGGAGCAGCTGGCTCGGCTTTGCGCTTCTCCTTCCGACTGGAGTTCCCTCCCCCGGTTTCATGGGCGACTGTTTTGTGCTTGCCACTCCGGAGCCGGTCCTCCTCTTCACCATTAGCATACTTGGTGGCAATTTCCATCATTCGACTCAGAGACATATATCCGGTTCGACCGAACTTCAGATTCAATTCCCGATACTTGACGCCTTCCTTGAAGGCACAAACTGCTTGGTGATCAGACACATTCTCCACCGTGTGGTGCAATGTGATCCATCTCTGGATATAATCTCTCAAAGTTTCATTCAACTTCTGCACACAAGACTGTAGCTCTGTCAGCCCTGCTGGTCGTTTGCATGTACCTTCAAATGTTCTGACAAACACCCGAGCGAGCTCTTCCCAGCTATAAATACTGCCAGGTGCTAGCTGATTCAACCACGCTCTGGCCGAGCCCTCTAACATCAGAGGAAGGTGCTTCATGGCCACTTCATCATTACCACCACCAATCTGCACAGCCACTCGGTAGTCCTCAAGCCAAGTGTCAGGCTTGGACTCACCAGTGAACTTGCTGACTCCAGTCGCCAACCTGAAGTTGGGAGGAATCACTGCTGCTCTGATGGCTCTACTGAAGCACTCGGGACCTGAAACTTGCACCCTGCTGCCGGTCGGGTAATCTCTATCGTGGCCATCTCTGTGTGCTCTGTTCCTGTCAACCAGACCTTGAATGAGAATGGATCTCGCGTCCAAGCCCCGCTCCCGGGGGTCGACTGGAATCCTTCGCCCACCACTGTGAGGGCGTCTGTCATCGTGTTGCCGAGGCGCGTATGACACACTCCTTGGGGGAGGCGTGGGTACTCGACGACGATCGTACTGCTCACGGTTCCTGTACTGATCCTGTCGATCTCCACGTCCCTCACGCCTTGGAGGCAATCTCGGGCTGTGAGCCAACTGAACTGTATCTGCCATCACAGACCTACTATGTATCCTATTCCGAGACT
>NC_057811.1:62444628-62447098 GCF_018294505.1 Triticum aestivum
TTCTGGATCGGAGTTCGATATACCTGGGTTGGAGGCGGAAAGAGTTGATGTCGACTGGATTCAGGAACTCGCTGCCGAGCACGCTCGTCGAGTGCGTGATGGAGATTCTCCAGTCGAGTGCGCTCAGCCAAGTTGGCCAGGCGCACCTCCTCCAAGGCCCGGGCCTCGGGGGTTTCTCCAATGATAGGAGTGTGAAGTGCATCCATGTTACGGCGGCGAAGCTCTTCCCTCTGCTGCGAAGAGAGGGGATCGGGGCGGTACTCCTCGTGGGCACGCGATGGATCGCCTCCACCATTACCACCGTCGACGCGGGGGAAGCCAGGAGGACTGCGCGGTCCGTTGACCATCAGGACTTCCGCCGCAGGGTCACTGATGTCGCACTCGGATGCGGTCTCAACGGAGCCAGTCGAACAGGCCGTAGAGAGTTCCGTCGGGCTCGATTGCCGCAACTTGAGGGGTGGCCGACTGGCGAGCGACCGCGTGCCTCACCCACCACTAGAGCCTCGACCGACCGGAACGCTTGTGCCGGCGGGCTGCAGGGAGTGAAGGCACCACAAGAGCCGACCGATACTGGGTCGACAGCTGCCGCAGGAGGACGCCGCGGACACACGCGCGAAAGTGCGTTGCCCCGCGGACGGAAAGCACCTCGACGTCGAGTGGAGCCTCTTGGAGCCAAGTGGAGTCGTCGGCGACGAACACGAGCGCGCCGAGACGGATCACGCGGCCCTCGGTCAATCCTACGCCTGAAACCATGCTGATGGGGATCGGAAAAATTGCAACTTCTCCAACAAGTCGCTAAAACACCTGCCCCACGGTGGGCGCCAACTATCGTGGTTCTAAGTCTGACAGTAGAATGGGGGGTAGGGATGTAAAGGCAAGGTCCTAGCTATGGAGAAGCTGTATGCACGAGTTTTACGAGTTCAGACCCTTCTCGGAGGAAGTAAAGCCCTACGTCTCGGAGTCCGGAGGCGGTCGACTGGATTATATGCGTGTGTGTTATAGGGGGTGCGAACCCTTGTGCTAGTGGAGGGGGGTGGCTTATATAGAGTGCGCCAGGACCCAAGCCAGCCCGCGTCACAAGGAGTTCAATGTTCATAAAGTAGGAGCATTACAGGTAACGTCTGTAGTAAAGTAATATAAATGACTATTAAGTCTAAGAGTAAATGCCCGACCGTTGCTGCGCGGAGTGGCTTTAGGTCTTCTACACGTCGAGTGGTTTAGTGGTCGAGTGACATAAACAAAGGGGGGGTCTCCGAGTGAATGGTAGGTCGAGTGGATTACACTCGACACCTTTGTTGGGTCCCCTCTATTTAGTCCTGAACCTCTTTGCTTCTAGGACAAGGACCTTAGGTAGGAGGTATAGGTCAGGCCTATTACCCTACCCCAGGTCTATGTCCTCATCAGCGGGTGCTTGGGATCTTGCCAAACGGTGGGAATCAGGTTAGAAACGTCAAGGGTGATGACGCTGCGCTGGCTGTCGGGGTCCGGTAAGGAGATCTAGAACCGTCGAGTAGGGTGTTTGTGGAGCGGCTCCGGTAGGGTGGACTACGGTGTGGGCGAAGCAGATCTGTGGCCGTGGACGAGGGCGTAGGTGAAGCTGCTCTGGTGGTTGGGTTAAGGATGGTGTCGACGATGCGGATCTGCGGCCGTGGACGGGGCATCAGAAGCTGCTCCAATAGGTTGGATGAGGGTGCGAGGAAGCGGATCTGAGGCCGTGGACTTGTGAGTTGGCAAAGCGGCCCCGGTAGGGTTGAAAATGGTATAGGCGAAGCTACTCCGGTGGGGTTGACGATGGTGTCGGCGAAGCGGCTCCGGTAGGGTTGAGGAAGATTTCGGCGAAGAGAATTAGTGGCCATCGACGGGGGCGTCCGTGGGGCGGCTCCGGGGGGTGTGGACGAAGCGTCTCCAGTGGGGAATACGAATGAGCCGCTGCAGATGCGCTGCGGTTGACGAGAGTACCGGCGAAGCAGATCCGGCACCGTGGACAAGGCCGGCACTGAATGGGCTATGGTACAGTGCTGATTGAGCAGTCTACTTGTTTCTAGGGGAGGTGGGTGTTGGGGAACGTAGCAGAAATTCAAAATTTTCTACGCATCACCAAGATTAATCTATGGAGTTTACTAGCAACGAGAGGGAAGGAGTGCATCTACATACCCTTGTAGATCGCGAGCGGAAGCGTTCAAGAGAACGGGGTTGATGGAGTCGTACTCGTCGTGATCCAAATCACCGGTGATCCTAGCGCCGAACGGACGGCACCTCCGCGTTCAACACACGTACGGAGCAGCGACGTCTCCTCCTTCTTGATCCAGCAAGGGGGGAGGAAAGGTTGATGGAGATCCAGCAGCACGACGGCGTGGTGGTGGAAGTAGCGGGATCCCGGCAGGGCTTCGCCAAGCGCAAGCGGGGAGGAAGAGGTGTCACGGGAGGGAGAGGGAGGCGCCAGGGCTTAGGTATTGCTGCCCTCCCTCCC
>NC_057811.1:62447357-62457241 GCF_018294505.1 Triticum aestivum
GCCCTTCCTCCAAGGAAGGGTGCGGCCAGGGAGGAGTCCTTCCTACCCAAGGCACCTCGGAGGTGCCTTCCCCCTTTAGGACTCTCCCTTTTTCTTATCTCTTGGCGCATGGGCCTCCTGGGGCTGGTGCCCTTGGCCCATATAGGCCAAGGCGCACCCCCTACAACCCATGTGGCCCCCCGGGGCTGGTGGACCCCCTTGGTGGACCCCCGGACCCCTTTCGGCACTCCCGGTACAATACCGATAAAGTGCGAAACTTTTCCGGCGACCAAAATAAGACTTCCGATATATAAATCTTTACCTCCGGACCATTCCGGAACTCCTCGTGACATACGGGATCTCATCCGGGACTCCGAACAACTTTCGGGTTACCGCATACTAATATCTCTACAACCCTAGCGTCACCGAACCTTAAGTGTGTAGACCCTGCGGGTTCGGGAGACACGCAGACATGACCGAGACGACTCTCCGGTCAATAACCAACAGCGGGATCTGGATACCCATGTTGGCTCCCACATGCTCCTCGATGATCTCATCGGATGAACCACGATGTCGAGGATTCAATCAATCCCGTATACAATTCCCTTTGTCAATCGGTATGTTACTTGCCCGAGATTCGATCGTCGGTATCCCAATACCTTGTTCAATCTCGTTACCGGCAAGTTGCTTTACTCGTTCCGTAACACATCATCCCGTGATCAACTCCTTGGTCACATTGTGCACATTATGATGATGTCCTACCGAGTGGGCCCAGAGATACCTCTCCGTTTACACGGAGTGACAAATCCCAGTCTCGATTCGTGCCAACCCAACAGACACTTTCGGAGATACCTGTAGTGCACCTTTATAGCCACCCAGTTACGTTGTGACGTTTGGTACACCCAAAGCATTCCTACGGTATCCGGGAGTTGCACAATCTCATGGTCTAAGGAACTGATACTTGACATTAGAAAAGCTCTGAGCAAACGAACTACACGATCTTGTGCTAGGCTTAAGATTGGGTCTTGTCCATCACATCATTCTCCTAATGATGTGATCCCGTTATCAACGACATCCAATGTCCATGGTCAGGAAACCGTAACCATCTATTGATCAACGAGCCAGTCAACTAGAGGCTTACTAGGGACATGGTGTTGTCTATGTATCCACACATGTATCTGAGTTTCCTATCAATACAATTCTAGCATGGATAATAAACGATTATCATGAACAAGGAAATATAATAATAACCTATTTATTATTGCCTCTAGGGCATATTTCCAACAGTCTCCCACTTGCACTAGAGTCAATAATCTAGTCCACATCACCATGTGATTAACACTCATAGGTCACATCACCATGTGACCAACATCCAAAGAGTTTACTAGAGTCAACAATCTAGTTGACATCACTATGTGATTAACACTCAATGAGTTCTGGTTTGATCATGTTATGCTTGTGAGAGAGGTTATTAGTCAACGGGTCTGAACCTTTCAGATCCGTGTGTGCTTTACGAATATCTATGTCATCTTGTGGATGCTACCACGCGCTATTTGGAGCCATTTCAAATAATTGCTCTACTATACGAATCCAGTTTACTACTCAGAGTCATCCGGATTAGTGTCGAAGTTCGCATCGACGTAACCCTTTACGATGAACTCCTTTTCACCTCCATAATCGAGAAAATTCCTTAGTCCACTATATACTAAGGATAAGTTCGACCGCTGTCATGTGATCCATTCCCGGATCACTATTGTACCCCTTGACCAACTCATGGCAAGGCACACTTCATGTGCGGTACACAACATAGCATACTGTAGAGCCTACGTCTGAAGCATAGGGGACGACTTTCGTCCTTTCTCTCTCTTATGCTGTGGTCAGGTCTTGAGTCTTACTCAATACTCACACCTTGTAACACAGCCAAGAATTCCTTCTTTGCTGATCTATTTTGAACTCTTTCAAAATCATGTCAAGGTGTGCGTTCTTTGAAAGTATCATCAGGCGTCTTGATCTATCTCTATAGATCTTGATGCCCAATATGTAAGCAGCTTTATCCAGGTCTTCCTTTGAAAAACTCCTTTCAAACAACCCTTTATGCTTTCCAGAAATTTTACATCATTTCGGATCAACAATATGTCATTCACATATACTTATCAGAAATGTTGTAGCGCTCCCACTCACTTTATTGTAAATACAAGTTTCTAACAAACTTTGTATAAACCCAAAAACTTTGATCACTCCATCAAAGCGTATATTCTGACTCCGAGATGCTTGCTCTAATCCATGGAAGGATCGCTGGAGCTAGCATACCTTTTAGCATCCTTAGGATCGACAAAACTTTTCTGATTGTATCACATACAACCTTTCCTTACGAAAACTGGTAAGGAAACTTGTTTTGACATCCATCTGCCAGATTTCATAAATGCAGCTAATGCTAACATGATTCCGACGGACTTAAGCATTGCTACGGATGAGAAAATCTCATCGTAGTCAACTCCCTGAACTTGTGGAAATACTCTTTGCCACAAGTCGAGCTTTATAGACGGTAACATTACCATCCACGTCCGTCTTCTTCTCAAAGATCCATTTATCTCGGATTTCATGGCTTCTAACCATTTGTCGGAATATGGGCCCACCATCGCTTCTCCATAGCTCGTAGGTTCATTGTTGTCTAGCAACATGACTTCCAAGACAGGATCACGCATTACTCTGAAGTAGTACGCATCCTCGTCGTCCTACGAGGTTTGGTAGTGACTTGATCCGAAGTTTCATGATCACTATCATAAGCTTCCACTTCAATTGGTGTAGGTGCCATAGGAACAACTTCCTGTGCCCTGCTACACATTAGTTGAAGCGACGGTTCAATAACCTTATCAAGTCTCCACCATCCTCCCACTCAATTCTTTCGAGAGAAACTTTTCCTCGAGAAAGGACCCGTTTCTAGAAGCAATTACTTTTGCTTCCAGATCTGAAATAGGAGGTATACCCAATTGTTTTGGGTTTTCTATGAAGATGCATTTATCCGCTTTGGGTTCGAGCTTATCAGCCTGAAACTTTTTCACATAAGCATCGCAGCCCCAAACTTTTAAGAAACGACAACTCAGGTTTCTCTAAACGGTGTCGTCTCAACGGAATTGCGTGGTGCCCTATTTAAAGTGAATGCGGTTGTCTCTAATGCCTAACCCATAAACGATAGTGCTAATTCGATAAGAGACATCATGGCATGCACCATATCCAATAGGGTGCAGTTATGATGTTCGGACACACCATCACACTATGGTGTTCCAGGCGGTATTAATTGTGAAACACTTTCCACAATGTCTTAATTGTGTGCCAAACTCGTAACTCAGATACTCATCTCTATGATCATATCACAGACATTTTATCCTCTTGTCACGACGATCTTTAACTTCACTCTGAAATTACTTGAACCTTTCAATAATTCAGACTTGTGTTTCATCAAGTAAATACACTCAGCATCTACTCAAACCATCTGTGAAGTAAGAACATAACGATATCCACTGCATGCCTCAGCACTCATTGGACTGCATACATCAAAATGTATTACTTCCAATAAGTTGCTCTTTTGTTCCATCTTACTGAAAATGAGGCCTTTCAGTCATCTTGCCCATGTGGTATGATTTGCATGTCTCAAGTGATTCAAAATCAAGTGAGTCCAAACGATCCATCTGCATGGAGTTTCTTCATGCATATATATACCAATAGACATGGTTCGCATGTCTCAATCTTTTCAAAAACGACTGAGTCCAAAGATCCATCTACATGGAGCTTCTTCATGCGTTCTATACTAATATGACTCAAATGGCAGTGCCACAAGTATATGGAACTATCATTACTATCTTATATCTTTTGGCATGAACATGTGTATGACTACGATCGAGATTCATTTTAGGTGCAAGACCATTGAAGGTATTATTCAAATAAACAGAGTAACCATTATTCTCCTTAAATGAATAACCGTATTGCGATAAACATAATCCAATCATGTTTATGCTCAACGCAAACACCAAATAACAATTATTTAGGTTCAACACCAATCTCGATGGTAGAGGGAGCATGCGATGCTTGATCAAATCAACCTTGGAAGCACTTCCAACACATATCGTCATCTCACCTTTAGCTAGTCTCCATTTATTCCGCAGCTTTTATTTCGAGTTACTAACACTTAGCAACCGAACCGGTATCTAATACCCTGGTGCTGCTAGGAGTACTAGTAAAGTACACATTCATATAATGTATATCCAATATACTTCTGTCGACCTTGCCTGCCTTCTCATCTACCAAGTATCTAGGGTAGTTCTGCTTCAGTGACCGTTCCCCTCATTACAGAAGCACTTAGTCTCGGGTTTGGGTTCAACCTTGGGATTCTTCACTAGAGCAGCAAATGACTTGCTGTTTCATGAAGTATCCCTTTTGCCCTTGCCCTTCTTAAACTAGTGGTTTTACTAACCATCAACAATTGATGCTCCTTCTTGATTTCTACTTTCGCGGTGTCAAACATCGCGAATAGCTCAAGAATCATCATCTATCCCTGATATGTTATAGTTCATCACGAAGCTCTAATAGCTTGGTGGCAGTGACTATGGAGAACCATCACTATCTCATCTGGAAGATTAACTCCCACTCGATTCAAGTGATTGCAGTACTCAGACAATCTGAGCACATGCTCAACGATTGAGCTTTTCTCCCTTAGTTTGCAGGCTTAAGAAACTTGTCAGAGGTCTCATACCTCTTGACGTGGCACTAGTCTGAAATCCCAATTTCAGTCTTCGGAACATCTCACATGTTCTGCGATGTTTCAAAACCGTCTTTGGTGCCACAATTCTAAACCGTTAGCATCACACACTGAACTATCACGTAGTCATCAAAACATGTATGTCAGATGTTTCGCAACATCTACAGACGACGCTGAGGTTCAGCACACCGAGCGGTGCATTAAGGACATAAGCCTTCTGTGCAACAATGAGGACAATCCTTAGTTCACGGACCCAGTCCACATAATTGCTACTATCAACTTTCAACTAAATTTTCTCTAGGAACATATCTTAAACAGTAGAACTAAAGCGTATGACATAATTTGCAAAGACCTTTTGACTATGTTCATGATAATGAAGTTCATCTGATTATTGAATGAACTCCCACTCAGATAGACATCCCTCTAGTCATCTAAGTGATACATGATCCGAGTCAAACTAGGCCGTGTCCGATCATCACGTGAGACGGACTAGTCATCATCGGTGAACATCTCCATGTTGATCGTATCTACTATACGACTCATGTTCGACCTTTCGGTCTCTTGTGTTCCGAGGCCATGTCTGTACATGCTAGGCTCGTCAAGTCAACCTAAGTGTTTCGCATGTGTTCCGAGGCCATGTATATACATGCTAGGCTCGTCAACACCCGTTGTATTCGAACGTTAGAATCTATCACACCCGATATCACGTGGTGCTTCGAAACAACGAACCTTCGCAACGGTGCACAGTTAGGGGGAACACGTCTCTTGAAATTTTAGTGAGGGATCATCTTATTTAAGCTACCGTCGTTCTAAGCAAATAAGATGCATAACATGATAAACATCACATGCAATCAAATAGTGACATGATATGGCCAATATCATTTTGCTCCTTTGATCTCCATCTTCGGGGCACCATGATCATCTTCGTCACCGGCATGACACCATGATCTCCATCATCATGATCTCCATCATTGTGTCTTCATGAAGTTGTCACGCCAACGATTACTTCTACTTCTATGGCTAACGCGCTTAGCAATAAAGTAAAGTAACTTACATGGCGTTATTCAATGACACGCAGGTCATACAAAAATAAAGACAACTCCTATGGCTCCTGCCGGTTGTCATACTCATCGACATGCAAGTCGTGATTCCTATTACAAGAATATGATCAATCTCATACATCACATATATCATTCATCACATCTTCTGGCCATATCACATCACATAGCACATGCTGCAAAAACAAGTTAGACGTCCTCTAATTGTTGTTGCAAGTTTTTACGTGGCTTGTATAGGTTTCTAGCAAGAACGTTTCTTACCTACGTAAAACCACAACGTGATGTGCCAATTTCTATTTACCCTTCATAAGGACCCTTTTCATCGAATCCGTTCCGACTAAAGTGGGAGAGACAGACACCCGCTAGCCACCTTATGCAACTAGTGCATGTCAGTCGGTGGAACCTGTCTCACGTAAGCGTACGTGTAAGGTCGGTCCGGGCCGCTTCATCCCACAATGCCGCCGAAACAAGATAAGACTAGTAGCGGCAAGAAGAATTGACAACATCTACGCCCACAACTACTTTGTGTTCTACTCGTGCATAGAAACTACGCATAGACCTGGCTCATGATGCCACTGTTGGGGAACGTAGCAGAAATTCAAAATTTTCTACGCATCACCAAGATCAATCTATGGAGTTTACTAGCAACGAGAGGGAAGGAGTGCATCTACATACCCTTGTAGATCGCGAGCGGAAGCGTTCAAGAGAACGGGGTTGATGGAGTCGTACTCGTCGTGATCCAAATCACCGATGATCCTAGCGCCGAATGGACGGCACCTCCGCGTTCAACACACGTACGGAGCAGCGACGTCTCCTCCTTCTTGATCCAGCAAGGGGGGAGGAGAGGTTGATGGAGATCAGGCAGCACGACGGCGTGGTGGTGGAAGTTGCGGGATCCCGGCAGGGCTTCGCCAAGCGCAAGCGGGGAGGAAGAGGTGTCACGGGAGGGAGAGGGAGGCGCCAGGGCTTAGGTATTGCTGCCCTCCCTCCCCCCCACTATATATAGGCCAAGGGAGAGGGGGGGCGCAGCCTTGGCCCTTCCTCCAAGGAAGGGTGCGGCCAGGGAGGAGTCCTTCCTCCCCAAGGCACCTCGGAGGTGCCTTCCCCCTTTAGGACTCTCCCTTTTTCTTATCTCTTGGCACATGGGCCTCTTGGGGCTGGTGCCCTTGGCCCATATAGGCCAAGGCGCACACCCTACAGCCCATGTGGCCCCCCGGGGCTGGTGGACCCCCTTGGTGGACCCCCGGACCCCTTTCGGCACTCCCAGTACAATACCGATAAAGTGCGAAACTTTTCCGGCGACCAAAATAAGACTTCCCATATATAAATCTTTACCTCCGGACCATTCTGGAACTCCTCGTGATGTCCGGGATCTCATCCGGGACTCCGAACAACTTCCGGGTTACCGCATACTAATATCTCTACAACCCTAGCGTCACCGAACCTTAAGTGTGTAGACCCTACGGGTTCGGGAGACACGCAGACATGACCGAGACGACTCTCCGGTCAATAACCAACAGCGGGATCTGGATACCCATGTTGGCTCCCACATGCTCCTCGATGATCTCATCAGATGAACCACGATGTCGAGGATTCAATCAATCCCGTATACAATTCCCTTTGTCAATCGGTATGTTACTTGCCCGAGATTCGATCGTCGGTATCCCAATACCTTGTTCAGTCTTGTTACCGGCAAGTCTCTTTACTCGTTCCGTAACACATCATCCCGTGATCAACTCCTTGGTCACATTGTGCACATTATGATGATGTCCTACCGAGTGGGCCCAGAGATACCTCTCCGTTTACACGGAGTGACAAATCCCAGTCTCGATTCGTGCCAACCCAACAGACACTTTCGGAGATACCTGTAGTGCACCTTTATAGCCACCCAATTACGTTGTGACGTTTGGTACACCCAAAGCATTCCTACGGTATCCGGGAGTTGCACAATCTCATGGTCTAAGGAACTGATACTTGACATTAGAAAAGCTCTGAGCAAACGAACTACACGATCTTGTGCTAGGCTTAGGATTGGGTCTTGTCCATCACATCATTCTCCTAATGATGTGATCCCGTTATCAACGACATCCAATGTCCATGGTCAGGAAACCGTAACCATCTATTGATCAACGAGCCAGTCAACTAGAGGCTTACTAGGGACATGGTGTTGTCTATGTATCCACACATGTATCTGAGTTTCCTATCAATACAATTCTAGCATGGATAATAAACGATTATCATGAACAAGGAAATATAATAATAACCTATTTATTATTGCCTCTGGGGCATATTTCCAACAGTGGGAAGGGTAGATGCGGCTGCAGAAGCAGATCTAGCGAGGTGGACGCCGCTGGCAGTGAATGGGCTCTGGTACGCCGGTGGATGAGCAGTCTAGGGTTTCGAGAGGGGAGGGGAGAAAGGCCGATGAAGTACGGACGGTGTGATGTGAGACGCTCTGGTGCTGTGAAGTTAGTCGTTTTTGCGGGAGGGGGAGAGGAAATGGGAGTGCCGTGTAGTGGGGGGAACCAGAAGTTACCAAAGCAGCCCCGACCTATTATGTAGATGAGGGCGGTATTGTAACTGTTGGTCTCCATGCACCAAGGACAAAAGGGGAATTTCGCATGCTAAAGACTAAGGTGGCGGAAATTTTAGAAGGAGGCGGGAGATTTTGCCGCCCGCGGGATCGTTCGTATCCAGTTTCAACTAATTTTGGACCGTGCTAGCGGGAAGGTCATGCGAGACTGTGTACACGGGGCAGGCGTCAGCAGTTAATAACTGGTGTGAAGTCCACCCTAGAAAAAAAAGACAATAACTCGGGATGATGCGCCGATAGCTTGGACGTTCACACGGGCGCGGCCAATCGTACGGGTGTAGTCGCGCGTTCACAAAAAAAGGGATCAAACGCTCAGCCTATGTATTTCTCATGTAAATAGATAATTTAGTGCAATTGGTTATTTACTTTAAACATAATGCATTGACGTGTTAGTGTAGGAGCGCACAAAAAGAAATGGATATTGTAGTCCACTACTTAAAAGTGTTACCTCATATGATTACATAGCCTCCATTTCATAAATTGCGTATCGTTGAATTCATATATGAATATTACATATATTACTTCATAATAGAACCTTAAATCATCCAAGACTAATGATTTTGAATGCAAGAGTAACAATGGTGCATGTACATGATAGCTACATTGGTTGTTTGAAGAAACATCACTGTAACTTTGGCATGCACAACTGAAAAGGTTTATTTAAATAGAAAAAAATGTGATATGTGAGTGTCCAATCTTTATAGCATTGAATCGATATTGTACCTTTGGCCATGATATGAAGTAGATATTGATTTATGTTCAAGCGATGCACGTCCATGATCGCTAGATAGTGATACGTGAATGAATTGTGCAATCTCTCTCACACACATACATATCTCATTTCCCTGTGGGCATCGGAATCACACACGCGCACTTCATGTATTTCTCTCCCTCCGTCAAGGTTAGAATTCGTCTTTCTACCCCGTCCTACAAGTCTCTCACACAGAAACACACACACTCTCTCTGTCGAACACGCCCACCCCTTTAATTCCGCCCACCCACAGCCACTAATGTCTCAAAGTATAATAATGTCTCTCACACATATGCCTAAGGTTAACTCAAGTTCCGGAACCATATGAATATATACAATGGGATTCCAGCAGAGCACCTTTTGTTTTGAGATTTCGCTCTCTCTCTCTCTCCCTCTCTCTCTCTCTCACACGCGCGCGCACACACACACACATTGTTTCTCGCTTCATTTTTTCCGGCACTTGCATGCACACAATTTTGTTCATCTTTGTGATGCTTTAAGTATGCCTCGCACAAATGCTATCTACCTATCCCTTAATATAGCTAGATATGTGTCACACAAACTCCTTCTCCCTACTAGCAAGATGCCCATGCGTTGCACCGAACATCAAGATGCATTTGTATGAGTAGTTTATCTTGTGGGAGAAAAGGATGAACGAGGGAATGCCTTATTTGCAAATGCGGAGAGGGGTGTGGGTATCTTTTTGCAAAATTGCCACAGTTTCCTTCCTATCCGTCGGGTATAAAT
>NC_057811.1:62457502-62474933 GCF_018294505.1 Triticum aestivum
ACCCACACAACCACACACACACACTTCCCAACACCGAAGGAGTAGGGTGACACCTCGATCTTGATACTAATCTATCGACTGGCTTCTCTCTCAAACACACACACACACTACCCGACACCGAAGGAGTAGGGCGGCACCTGATCTTGATAGTAATCTATCTACTCCTCTTTCAAACATACACACACACTCGCTAGTTGTGCCTCTGTGCCTACCGCGCACACTCTCGATATGTCTTTATCTCCCTCCCCCTCCCCCCTCCACCCCAACAATGACAGCTGAAGGGTGACAACTCGATCTGATCGTAACCTCTCAATTGGTTTCTCTCTTGAACATTGTGTCTCTGTGCCTTGCTCAGTAGCCCCCTCGATATGTAGACTTCTCGCGCGCGCACAGCTGTAGTGACGATGACGCTGAACTCAGTGTGCCTCATTTTTACCGGCCTCATGTGATAGTTTTCACCCTGTTTTCTGTTAATTAACAAGGCAACCTTTTCTTTGTTACTACTAGTGAATCTGAAATCATTCGGGGCAGACATAAAATATATCACTTCAGCCCAATTATCGCAGTAACTATTTTAAAAGAAACTAGCTAGATGCCCGTGCGTTGCACGGAACATCAAGATGCATTTGTATGAGTAGTTTATCTTGTGAGAGAAAAGGATGAACGAGGGAAGGCCGTATTTGCGAACGTGGAGAGGGGTGTGGTTATATTTTTGCAAAATTGCCATAGTTTTCTTCCTATCCGTTAGATATAATTCCGACGGCCTATATTGCAGGGTGGCACGCACACCATCATCACCTACTCTGTTTTCTACTCCCTCTGTTCCTAAATATTTGTCTTTTTAGAGATTTCAACAAGTGACTATATATGGAGCAAAGTGAGTGAATCTACACTCTAAAATATGTCTACATACACATCTGTATGTGGTAGTCCATTTGAAATCTGAAAAGGACAAATATTTAGGAACGGATGGAGTATAAGAGTAGACATGGAGATATATCTCCAGCACGGTCTACAACAAAAATGTGCTGGACTGGTTAGCGCCAGATGCTCGCAACGCGAAGACATGAGTTTGAATTCTGTCTTTAACTTTAGATTTTTATATTATATATTACTTATTTAATATATACTTCTTTCGCTACTGTACTGACAGTGAAACCCACAGAGTACTTAGAATACAAGATTAAGGATGGACTTGTTTCTTTTTAACTTTCTGTACGAAGCTGTAGCCACCCTACAAGTCACGTGTACACTGTACATGCAATTCACTTTTTATAGAGAGACAATCAAACACGCAATTAACTCAAATGGATTGGATGTCACTCTATTATTTCTAGCATAAGAGCATCTCCAACGGCAGCCGGCAAATTTCCTCCCGCTTCCTTCCACGGAGGACGACATCAAACGCCAGCGGCATACATTTTCACAACTCTAACCAACCAGATTAAATTCGTGCAAACACGGACTGATTTCATATAAGCATGAAGGATTTCGTATAAAAAAGTCAGATCTTCGTATAAACATGATGGATTTCATTACATTTACATGAACTAAGCGGTGCCAATCCGGCTCTCTCTGTATAATCAATACTCCCTCCGTCTGGAAATACTTGTCCTAGAAATGGATGTATCTAGACTTATTTTAGTTATAGATACATACAATTTATCCATTCCTAGAACAAAAATTTCCCGCCAGCTGGAGAGGGAGTACATAATCTAAATGGCCGCCCGCAGATCCCTTTGTCTTCCTCATGTCCGGCAGACACTTAGCGGGGTCGACGAAGGTCCTTGGAAGAGACGAAGAAGCAAAGAAACCACCTAAATGCGCAGTCGTCGCCTCGGCGGTGGCCTTCATGGGACCCAAGTGGCGGCGGCCTCCCGTGTTCTACTTATCCTCTATGATGGTGGCGGACACGGAGAAGCTGGCCACCGACTCGTCGCTGTCTATGCACCCGGCTTCTGTCTCTGCCTGCATGGCGCTGCCGCAGGCATGGAAGGCACGGTACGACGTGGCAGTGACGACGCCCGTATCGGTGTGCTCGCCGACGTGCCGGCGTGGAGCAACTCGCCACTCCTCATCGAGCTGAACTGGAGCGGCGAGTTGCTGAACCACGCGCCTGCTTGGGGCGGCAACTGGCTCCGTCGGGCCAAGCGAGATTGGTGGAGCACTGAGCGGCCTCGCCCGTATCCGGAGGGCTCGGCGGGGCACCCATCCGGGTAATATGCCGGAGAATGGCTCCTCGGAAGCCATCGAAAGAGTGGAGAAAATGGTGAAGGAGGAGATGGGGGAGCGGCGGAGGGGTGTGATTCTTGCCCGCTGTCTCTCTGGCCTCGTGTAAATAGAGGGCGGACGGTAGGAGCTTGGTCGGCGTCTGGCCTCGTTTAAACTTAGGGCGGACGGGAGGAGCTCGGCCGGTGTTGCGTTTAATTCCGGCCGATCATGAACGAACGTGTGGCCGGAGTAGGTTTCTCGGTTTGCATGCAGGTTTAACGGAGGGGTTTGATGGAGGCGACGAGGCGTGTTCAGCCGGGCATGCAGCGGGCGGCACAGTACTATTCGATTTGACAGCAGGTGGCGCAGTTCCTGATACGGCTTTAATGCAGACGAGGGAGGGAGTAGCGGTTCCCGAAATGTTGAACGGCCAATGCATCCTCCTTCAATTAATGCATGAGGGAAGTAATGGGAGGAGGACCGGGAGAAGAGGCTGCACGATGTGAATGCAACGCAGTTTGCCCTCATATAAAGGCGCCAATCCATTCCAATGCATCTACCACATCGTATGCACCTAAGCATTTGCCTAAGCACCTACACTAAGCGCAAAAGAGCTCACTCCAGACCCATGGCGGCGATGCGCGCGAGCGGCCAGCGGCTGTGCCAGATGGTCCACGACGTCGGCCTGTGGCATGGCGCCGAGGATCTTCTCCAGACGGTGTTGGAGACCGGCTGGTGGATGGCCGCCGTCGACGCCAACTATGACTCTCAGTTGGACCAGATGATCATTGCCACCACAAACAAGTTCACCGTCCTCAAGAAGCTCGCGGACGACATCGCCGTACTCCTCCAGCCCGCGCGCCCGAGATCCTCATTGCCTGCCACCCTAATAGGCCTCCATGGCCGGAACCTCTTTCAAGCACTGGTGGCCCTGCGACTGCCCATCGACGCCACGAAGAATGTCCACCTGGAGGTCGCGCTCGCCGCGAGGCGCCTCGCCCTGCAAGAATTCGTCGACCTACACATCCACGTGTACGAGCAAATCGTGTACATAGGTATCTACAAGGCCAGTGAGGACGCTACAACGTTGGCCTTCCTCAACTGGCTGGAAGCCTTGGATGCCTTTGCTGAGAAGCACCTCGACCTCGCCACAAAAGCCGCCGCTCCTTAGCTGCCGGTCGGTGGCCCGGCGCACTAAGTTGAGGAGGAGAAGGTCGTACGTTGATGGATGCATCTTTCTTCTTGCCTTCTGTAACCACCATTGCGATCGCATCATCATCTTGGCCTTAATTCTTATTGTGCTGTTGCATTCTCGTTCCAGTCAATACCGACATGTGCGATCCCTTTGCTTAATTATATGCATCATTGTAACTAGTACTCCATCCGTCAATTTATAAGTTGTGTTTACCCTTTCCATCAACTTCGTGCAACGCGCGGGCATCTTGCTAGAAACACTAGAACATGTCGGACCGCGTGTGACCAAACCGACGATGCGCCAACCTAGCTACTACGTACCCTGCTTATCTGGCGGAAATAGCCCCGCCCTAGCGTTTCCAGTCGTTATTTCTATCTATCGATCGTGCCAAGGAGCAGAACCAAAATGTTACAATTTATACATGTTTCTCTACTCCTACTCCTATAAAAGACTCAGTTGGTGATGGTGGTGTGTCTGCCATCCGTCGTTTCTGACCATTAGATCTGCATCTAACGGTTGTGTGGTAAGTTGTGGCATTTTTGCAACAATAGCCCACTTCTCTACTCCAATTTGCAGAAAACCCCTTATTATCTTGAAAGCAACCACATCCCTCCCTCACCTCATCAAAACAGCCTGAGAAATATATTTTGAGTGAAAAGTACTCCCTCCGTTCCTAAATATTTGTCTTTCTAGAGATTTCAATAAGTGACTACATACTGAGCAAAATGAGTGAATCTACACTTCAAAATATGTCTATGTAATCTGTATGTGATAGTCCATTTGAAATCTCTAAAAAGACAAATATTTAGGAACGGAGGAAGTAATATATTAGGAGTATAACAAAACAAGAGTGATTTCTTTCAAGTTTATGAACAAGTACTACTATTCTACTACTTTGGATCCGTCGCAACGCACGGGCACATTGCTAGTAAAAGGAAAAGGCCTGCGGCGTTTGCGTCGCACTCCCCCCACACACGCCCGGGAATCGGCAGTACTCCACGGCCCGTCCGGCACGACACATAGCTTAGGGAAGGCGTGTTGCCTAGCATTTTCACTTTCATGTGGGACCGCCGTTGAGCAAACAGACTATTGGCAAACCGCACCTCGCCCGCCGCCGGGTTGGAAAACAGAAACGAGGGGAAGATCTAGCTGTAGCACGGATGCCAAGAAATTTGGTGTCAGATGGGGCTCGTTGATAGAGTAGGAGCATTCCTTACTACTCTACTCCTACTAGTACCAAGTTTGTACTATACAACTAGTACTACCACTATACAACTAGTAGGTATGTGCACGGCACAGCATCATAGGAACAAAAACGGGAAGATCTTGTTTTGGGTGATTTATCTTTTTTTCAGTCAACATAGTATGAATAATATGATGTGGGGGGCACCCATGAAGCTTATGTGGCTTGGTTGCATGGCTACGAAAGGTTAGAGAAAAATAAATAGATAATGTGTTTAGAGTGCACTCCACTAAACAGATATACTTTGGATCCATTGCAACGGGCCTGCACATCTATATCTATACCCCCTATATAGTGTGTGAATAACTTTGAAAGTTCGTCGTTGTATGAAGCCAATCCGACGGTACAAACATGGCAAAGCCGAGCACTACTGGTCATTGGATATCATGTACATTCCACCAGATTCTGCCACATGTAGAATCTAGAAGACTCCATGGTTGAACTTCATTCATGACTAACTTTGCCACAACTAAGCTTAGGCATAGTGTGTCTGCCACAAAAAATGTGGCTAACAAAATGGCCACCACAAGTGTGGCAAGATTTGGCAAGAAGTTGAGTCTATGACATGTGGACCATGTAGCTAGAAAAGTGTGGCAAGCCACAAGTGTAGCAATGAACCAAACACATGCCTGGTGTGTTTGGTAGGGTGTATGAAGGGTGCATGATCCCAAGAGTTCCCTTCTCGACCCACTTTTGGGTGTTTGGTAGAGTGTATGGAGGGTGCATTATTCCACACTAGATTAGCACAAATACACTAGAAGCATGCATGAAGAGAGCATACATGAAGAGGGGTGTTGAGTTGAGCATGCATGAAGAGGGAACAACTATGCTGAGACGAGAACGCAACCAAACACACTTGTGGCACGCCTAAGCTTAGGCGTGGCGACCTTAGGCTGCAAACCAAACCATAACTTTGAAAGTTGGTCGTTGGATGAAGCCAATCCGACGGTACAAAGATGGCAAATCCGATCACTACTGGCCGTTGGATATCATCTACATTCCACCAGATTTTGCCACGTGTAGAATCTAGAAGACTCCACATGTAGAAGCATAATGCACAAACCACCAGAATCTCATGCGTGCAATGCACGTGTACCTTACTAGTAGTAGTTGGTAGATATTAAGAAACAAATTCCGGGTTTCGCACGAACTCGTACTGCGGGAGCACCACAAGGCCTGCCGCAGGAGTTACATTTCACTCTCGGGGCCCACGGGACCGAACTTCAGTGGCTTAGTGCCCGGCCTATGAGTCAATGACATGCGGACCTTAAATGCGGCTGGCCCACATGTCATTCTCATGGTGGTGGTGTGGTTCGCGACTCACTTGTTCGAGATGAACCGGCCGGTGGTGGCGTGGCCGTGGCGAGGATGCCACAGCTGGGCGTCGGGGCGTTACGAGGCGTAGATCGCCACACCGGCGGGTACTACCTGTAGTACAGAAGTACTCCAGCTGAGGATTGATGCCCAGGACGAAATGTGTCACAGCCGCTGGATGAAAATTTGATGGTGCGGGACTATGGATCGGAGCACAGCAGTGGAGCAGGCAAACCGCGTCCAATCGGGTGTGGTTGTGGTAGAAAGTTGATGGTCGCCGCAGTTCAGCTGGCCCGCATGTCATGCACACAAAGGCAGAGGAGCGGTGGGGCCGAGAGGGATGAGGCGCATGTCGGGGGGATGAGGATCTCCTGACGTGAACAATCCTACCATTCTATCACTGACATGTGGGACCCGCAAGTGTGGATTCCACCAGTCAGCGAAGGAAAGGCAGGGTACGGCAGTGATAGCCACGTCAAAGGATCCATGTCCACGTCGGGGGACGTCGTGCTTACAGGTAGGGTTGGAGCGGCGTCGTGGGAATCGCGTGTGGGTGTGGCAGTGGTAGAAATAAGAAACGTGATGGTCGTCGTGGTTCAACTTCCATGGACAAGCTGTCATGTCTGCTGACACATGTATATCAAAACTAGAGTGTTTATATTTCAAGCACGTGCACAAGTATTATTGTACTACTTTGGATCCATTGCAACGCACGGGCCAGCACATTGGTAGTAGTAGTGTCTATCTCTATATCTAGAGGCCTTCCCTCGTTCATCCTTTTCTCTCACAAGATAAACTACTCATACAAATGCATCTTGATGTTCCATGGAACGCACGAGGATGTTTCCTTGGGGGTCTCTCCAGCGCGGCGTGGCCGTAGTTGCAAGTTGACGCCCCTTGAGATGCTGACGTTGAGGGGCACTCGGATTTCCTCCGATGAGCAGGTAAGATGAGTTTGATCATGTACTAAATGCATTCTAAAGACTACTTCCATGTCCATTTCCTAATTCTCCCCCTGCCCACTGTTTCACAGGTTAGGCTCGGTGCGAGTGGAGATTGGCTTGCATATGTACGGGAGGGTACCAACATCAATTTGCACAACATTTACAACGGTGACACTATTCCCGTAGATCCTTTGTCCAACATTGGGATCAGCCATGCAAGGGGCCACCGCATGAATTGGTACGATAGAACCACGGTGAGATTGAATAAGATAGCATGAACCTTGCACATGGCGGTCAAAGGTGGACCATGCTGTCTGCGACCGATTTGTTGCCGTACGAGTACGAAGACGCTGTGCTCCTTTCTAACCGCATCTTCACGGTGACAAACCAGGGGACTTGTTTCGTATGGGACACATCCTACGATATACTCCCTCTCTCCCAGTTTATTTGTTTTGAATCTTTTCGTTTTATAAGTTTCAAATTCAAATTTAGAGGGGCAGTGGGGCCGAGAGGGGTGAGCCGCAGGTTGGGGGACGTGTGGTGTCATGGGTTCGTGCGGCATCGTGGGAATCGCGTGTGGCTATGGTAGAAGCTTGATGCTCGCCGCATTTAAGGTGGCCCACATGTCATGCACACAAAGGCAGATGGGCGGTGTGGCCGAGAGGGGTGAGGTGCACGTCGGGGGACGTGGTGCCATGGGTTGGAGCGGCGTCGTGGGAATCGCGAGTGGCAGTGGATGAAACGTGATGGTCGCCGTAGTTGAACTTCCATGGACAAGCTGTCATGTCTACGGACACATGCATTGCATACCGATCACTGGAAGGAGTAGTAGAGAAAGCTAGGCGGATAAATAGTTCCTTATAGTCAAGCGGACCCACGCTACTACTTGTTCCAAAGACATGCACACCATCGAAATAGTCCATCTATATCAATATATATAGAGAGGGAATAATTTTTACAAGAGAGGAAATAGTTCATCCATCCATAATGCCCTGCTGGTGGTGCAGCATCTTCTTCTTGTTGTTGTTGTTCTCATTTTCTGTGGGAGACGGCTTCGCAACAAGCTCTCTGGACCTTGCAGCTACCTCGAAACTCACATGGGCATCGAGGGCAGCATATTTTATGCGCTCGTACATCAAGGGATAATTCTCCCATCCATATGACCTTAATGCCAGCGTCTCGTCACCCTTCTGAAGATTTGTTCCTAGCACAAAATTTGCTACGTCGAATACGGATGGTGTCGGTTTATCATAATCTTCTACAGGAATTTTTATTTTGGTTTGTAGGTCAGCGATGCTTTTCAAATCAAGGTTGTACGGCTCCAACTTCTGTTTGTCCCCTGTGATGGCTGCCCCACAGAAGTATATGTCCTCCCGAGACAAGAAATCGTGAAGCTCACCTGGTATGGACGACGCGTGTATGATGTGGTACACCAAAACATCATCTTCGAGGCACAGCTGAAGGACAGCGGCACGTTGGATCTTCCCAGTGGCACGCTCCGTGTAGTCTGCGTCGAGACCGATGACATTCATCTCCACCTTTTGGAGGGAGTTGGATACATTGTTGATCCACTTCCGAACAACCCTTGGGTGGTCGGTGACTGTGGCAACTATGCTCAACGAGCCTTCGACGAGGACATGTTGGACGCTAAAAACCTGCATCTCGATCTCTTTCTCCATTTGGAACCGCTGGACCGGAGGGCTATGGTTTGGAGAATTAGGATTAGATGGCTAGTCTAACTGAAGAAGATGATTATTTATAGGGGCTTCGGAATTACTCCAGGAGGATGTGAAGAGGTTAAAACAATGTGAATGCAGTGTGGTTTGGATGCAAATGAAGATCAAGGAGTAGTGAAAAAGCTGAGGAAAATCGGTTCCCGATGGAGAAGTAAATGGGAGAAGTTATGCGCATGCATGAGGAGAGCTGCGGTGGTTTGAGTGTTGTATGCAATGGATTGGACGGGCTCTTGGGTTGCCTTTTCTCTCTCCCACGCGCACAGAATGGCCCACTTGCATGCTGCAGTTTATTGGCTGGAGTCTGGCTGTAGCTGCTCATGCGTACGCTAATTAATGATGTGAATGCGGGGCATGGAGGGAAATGGGCGCATGCAAAAGGGTATATACGCAGACTAATTAGAGAAATACTGAAAAAAGTTATGCGCAGACAAAAGAGGACCGGAGGGAGTACTACTCATGTTCCTACTACGGTTAAGGAATATGCGGTTATCCTCAAAAAAGAAAAGTCCTTCTTCGCGCTTCCGCATGCACGAGAAATTGGTTCTGCTCGCAATATGGATGATAGCTGGAGGATGAAGTGAACCTCGAGGCATGCTAGCACGGGAGTGTACTCATGTTCCTACTACTCCTACTACTAGTAGTAGTACAACTGTGGTACACTTGATGGTCAAAATACTATTATTCATCCGGTCCTCGCAGGGAAGTGACAAGACCCTGCGCCCAAGGTGACACCAGTCCAGGCGGCGTGTCCGGGTTACCAAAGTCAGCCTCACCTTGTGCATTGTGCAGTCACTGTCAGCGCCGCTGTATAGCATGCCTCGCATCGTCTCCCTCTCCCCTAGCACCACTCCATCTCCATCTCCATCTCGCCGTAGATCCTGAGGTCACTCTTCATTATCTCACTATGCCCCTGCATACCCTCGCCTCGCTCGCCTCCCCCAGTACCACTATTCCCTCGCTAGCCGCTCCAGCACCGACAGCCTTCTCCCCCGTAAATCAAGCCCCCAAAAACCCCACCTTCCAAACTCCACCATGGCTGAACGCGAACCGCGCAGGATCCATATGAGCCGCGATTGGAGCAATCTCCCCAGTGACATCCTCGACCTCTGTTGTTCGTGTATGGATATGTTGAGCGCCCTGCGGCTGGCTGCATGCTCGAGGGGCATGCACATGGCCATCATCGAAGCGAGGCCAAAGCTTTTCAAGACACCCTGCTTGCTGCTATCTGGTCTTGCGAGATTGGCTCACCATGATACAGAGGCGTACATGATGCCCCTCGACTTCAATCCGATCTCCATTAGCCGAAACTTCTTTGCAGGTATGTAGTGGGTCGCCGTACATCATTTCCCTCGACTTTGATCCGATCACCATCGCCCGAAACTTCTTGGCAGGTATGTACTGGGTCAGCATGAACTCCCACTAGATGGCTGCCTTCAGAGAAGACGGTAAAAAGTTGGTGCTCGTGAACTTCCAGACCTCCGATGAGATTATCCTTCCTCCGTTGGATTATATAGAGTTTTACCATCGCGGTCCTAGTCATCTAGATTACCACGTCAGTTGGACGGACCTTGTTTTGCAGAAGATTGTAATCTGCCAAGTGCCCACACGACATGCGAATTACGCAGACTTCAAGCTAATTGCCTTGTTCGACTGCGGACTCGCCTATCTTTATGCCGGTGCCTTCTTTAGCTGGAGACAACTCAGCTCGCAGTGGGTCATCGTCAAAGCTGATACACACTTCTGTGATGCTATTGAACACAATGGCATCATCTACGCGATCGACAAAGCAGATGGCACCACGTATTGCTGGGACGGCGCGTGTAAGTTGTTTCCGTCTCATGTTAATGATGATGCCATGACACTGTTTGAACTTTTTGTGATGATTTGCATATCCCTGTTTGAGCAGAATTTGAGTAGAACTATGGCAATGTATTAGAGACGCCGTAAATCAGCTATATTTGGAATGAGTTAATTCATGCGATTGTGATCATGTCATTACAGCCAATTTGTACCCCTGAATAGTCAAACGGTTAGGAATATATGGATATTCTCCTTATTTTACAGTAATCTATATACTACTACTAAATATGAGTGTGTATCAATGGCCATGTTAGTTTCCTCATTTTCATGATGTAGAAACATGCACCACACTGTTGGTTTCATCTAACCATACATTAGGGAAGTAAATGTGCATATGGAGAACTCTATATTTGGAAGTAGTGAAATCCTGTAATGCTTACCATGTGTACATACCTATATTCGCCCTTCAGCAATCAATGGCTAGAATAATATCCTCACAAAAAAATTTGCCCACAGAACACGAGTATATAACAATGCATGGTATGTTAGTTACCTTGAAGAATTTGATTGTGAGGACAGAACATGATTACATAACATGCATGACATGGTAGTTTCCTGTGAAGAATCGATTGCGAGATAACATGAGTATAACCGTGCATGGCACTTCTATATTTTCGAACCCATTATACATTTCCCTGTATTTTCCTCCCAGTTCCAACAGGGACATATCAATGCTGTTTCTTGCATTATCCTACTCATACTCTGAACAATGTTGATCTTACATTAACAATGCCTGTCCTTTTTGATATGATGCAGTGTCCCTACAGTTACTGCCCTTTGTAATCACACCACCTTTGCCAAAAACAGGGAAGCACAACTGGTTCCTAGCTCGATCAGACGACGGCAAAAGACTGATGATCATTCAGACACATGAGCCGAAAAAGTTATATTGCAAAAAACCCACTGTATATAAGCACCGTGAAATACGTGAGTATCCGGACAGTGGCTATTACGTCTATGAGAAGGATACCAGCTTGTTGGGGCCTTCAGGATTTTTTAGTTGGAGGCGGGTAAACAGCCTTGGTTCACACTTTATGTTTCTCGGACTCAATTATCCGATTAACCAGGAGATCACCGTTGGCAAGGACCTTGATGGCAGAGAGGCTCTGTTTTCTATAGAAAACTGTTTCTACACGGCGAGCCCTAGGAGTTCGGGAGCAAACTCCCCTGATTGTCAACGATACAGCCTGCAGCCAAAAGAAGGTGAGAATGACAAAGGCATCCGGATTAACTTTGATCCTTGGATGTCTCAATTACGACAAGCAGTGATGTGGTTCAAGCCTTCAGGTTGATAGGTAATTGGGCTGTTGCATCGAAAGGGTGGAGTACTGTGTCTCCGGATCATTGGTCGCTGAAGCGGGGCTGCAAATTATGATGGTGTTGGATCATCTCTTCGAATGACTTTGTTGTCTTTGTTGCTTGTTCTGGATGGGTAGTTCTTTCTTTTGTTATGCATATTCCTTGTCATTTGGTCATCCTCGTCTATGTCACTCTTACTATGTAATAGTTGCCTCTGTTTAGAATGTCATTCTCGTCTGGATCACGAGAGTCTGAGCGCTGCAGATGGGTGCGTTTTGGTGGTGTAGCAAGACTTCTTATGAACTATCATGTCTTGCTGTTTATGTCAGTAGTAGTCACTAGTCAGTGTTTGAATGTTGTATATATCGTTGTTTCGAACTGTTTATTGTCTCGAACTACTAGTGGGCTAAATGAGGGCATCACCATTCTCCAGTGTTCATAGTGTATCTCCTTTTTTCAAGTTATATAATTTGAGCTCAGTGTCTTTTCGATGATGTACACTTGTTTGGGCCAGTGAGGTGTCGTTGAATATGGGCCGAGTAGTAACGCAATGCCAAACAGGTCAATTATGACTCTCAGGCCGGGCTCTCAAAAGATCCTCAAAAAAAAGGCCGGGCTCTCCAAAAAAGAAAGAATAAGGACTCTTAGGCCGACATGTGGGCGCCACCGGTGTTTTCGTGCGCTTGCGCGCCGAGAGCATATTGGCGCGTGTTCGAAATTCAAGCTACCATTTCATCCCCAACCTCCCGCCCCTCCCCCACCTCTGGAATCTCGATTCCTACTCCAGTTCCCCCAAATCCCCCTCCTGTACTCCTTGTACTCAAGCTCACTATCATGTTGCCGGTCAACGCGGATCTCCGAGCCGGAGATCCTGAGGTCCGTCTTGCCTTCGGTCGCTGCGTGCTGTCGCTCAACAGTGGCATGGCGGCGCTTGACGACCAGTTTGCCGGCAAAGTGCTGATGGTAACCATCAACGGCGACCGGCCTCCCGTCTCGCCGGACGACCTTGTCAAAGCTCTTGGCATTGCGCACGGCATCCAAATAAGTGACTTGCTCGTCGAAGTCTGTCCGCCACCGGCTGATTTCTTCGTTAGATTCCGGACAACTTTCGACTGCAGTCGAGTGTTTGAATCTTCCCGGCGTTTGTTCTGTGGCGCGCTGGTGAGCTTTGATCGATGGCACCCAGGATGGGGCTCGGTGCCCTCTAAGCTTGAGTTTTTAACAAAGCTTACCTTCCACGGCATGCCTCGACGTGCTTGGAACAGCGAGTCCATGAATGAGCTTATCAACGACCTTGGAGGTGAGCTCGTAAGTATGTTTGTTCCTCCAGACAGCTGGGCTCTGACGGTTATGGCATGGATGAAGCCGTCCACCATACAGAAGGTGATTGGTGTTGAGATACCGGTGCAGGAACCGGGGTTGTACTATTCGTCGCCACCAAGGCCGCCGTGGACCACGTTAGGGATGTACCTATATCGAGTGTTCGTGCATGTCGAAGAAGTGGTCAATCCATCAATCGAAGTCCTGCCGCCGCCGCTGGTGCCAGGGTCCGTCGACGACGTCCATTACAGGAGTCAACGTCAGACTTTCCCCGTGTTGCTCGGAACGATGGATGGCACAGGGCCTACTCCATCGCGCGGCGGAGGCCACTGCTTCTTTGGGAGAAGAGGCAGGGCTGGCTGCCTGGATGTGCTCTAATTTGAGGTAACAACTGAATCTTGTCAGATACTAGTTAAATCCGAGCTATGGGTGTGAAGCACCGATGTGCTAGTACATTTGATTGTGACCTGTTCTAATTTTGTACCTGGACTTTTTTTAGAAAGGGTTGTACGTCAACTTAATGTGCTAGCAGAACTTATTGTGTTGTCTGTCTGTTTTTTGCACAGTATTCAAGATATTTCCCTGTCATTGATAAGGACGATGAACCGTTATGTACGAGTTTGTTGGTTTCAACATAGCCCTACCCGTAGCGATCCACTGCTTCCATCCTGATTGTGTCGCCTGCGTGAAATTTTTGTGTGCAAGTTCACTGTGCTATGATGTTCTATATGATTGTGTCAACTATATAAGTTTTTACTGAGCATCAGCAATGCATATGGTTGAAAGATGTATTTACGAGCATCGACCGATGGGTCTCTCTCTCACACACACACACATACACGTGCACACACACGCACAAGTGGGACCTGTTGAATTATTTTTTTACTCGTGACAGCTTTTAATTAGGTTCCACTGTAATCTAATTTTTTTCTTAAGTTATTAGTTGAGCTCAGTGACTTCAAAAAGTTGTACAGAAGCCTTGTTTGGGCCTTTCCGGCGTCGCTGAATGTGGGCTGAGTAGCCATGTTAGGTTGTATTGTACTACACAGTCCTTTTTTCAACATCAACAATGCAACTGGGCCGACAGTTGTACACAATATCCGGGTCAACTTGTTATTCTTCGCCCCGCTGGGCTGCAAACTTTCCTAGGAGGTATGCATTAGGCTTAACAAGAAAAAAGACTTTAAGAAATAATAAATGGGATGTAATTATAATAACTGGGCAGTAACTATAAAAAAATGCACCAAACGCGTAATTAGTTTTAAAAATATATTATTTTTGGAATTTGAAATTTTTAATTTCATTACTTGTTGCGCGCGCAATATTTTGTTGGATTTTAACGTAATACAACTTTATTTTGAAATTATATTTAGTCTGACTAGAAATTTGGGATAAAAATATTTCAGATCCCATAAAAATGTGGGAATTTTTTTGAATTCTGTTTTGAGCGGTTGGTTAAAATTATTAATCGTTGTCCTAGCTATAAAATGGGCTGTACTTTTAACAAACCGTAAATGGGCTGTAGTAAATTCCATTAGAATTAAAAAATGGGTTGTGCTTTTGACAAACTATAAGTGGGTTGTAGTAAATTCCATTAGAATTAAAAAATGGGTTGTACATTCTTACAAATCGCAAATGGGCTATATGTTCTCTGCCACACACTGTGGGCCTTCTAAGTTGACGCGTCCCCTAAAAAAACTAAGTTGACGCGTATGCAAGGCTTTGTCAACAACACACGGTTCTGGCAGCTGTGGCCGTTGGATGTCCATCCAACGGATGTCGTGCTTCTTCTTCAATCTCGGATATTCTTGCTTCAGCCGCCCAAAAAATGATTCCTCCCCCTGACATCTGGGGCTCACCATTTCGGAGGCTGACCTGTGGGCCTACTAAGTTGACGCGTACCAAGGGCTTTGTCAACTTAGTCAATATAAACGATTCTAGCCGCAGTGACTGTACGATGTCCATCCAATGGCCGTAGTGCTTCTTCAACCTCTGGTCTTCTTGCTCCAGCCGCCCAAAACAGCGTCGGTCGTGCCGCGTGCTCCTGCCTCCCGTGGACGGCTGTGATGCCGTGGAGGCCTCACCGCCCCCTACTAATCCCACCGCTGGCCAGGCCATCCCTCTACTCACCCACACCCCCTGTTATTCTGCGGCGACGGCAGCCTCACACCGCAGCCAAACCAGTGAACCCTCGTACTCCTCTCCGCACGGGCTTCCACTGCCGCGTCTTCCCCGGCTCCGCGTCGTCCCCTTCCTAGTCCTCGCCGTCGTCCACCGCCCTGGTGCTCTCGGCGCGGCGTGGTCAACGTGGTCAAGGAACGGCTTCCATCGGACGTGGACTGTACGTGGAGAGGCTGACAGCTGGGTCCACGGCCGCAGCAAGGAAGTGCCTCCTTATTACGCGGAAAATAATGATTCCTCCACCTGACAGCAGGGACCCACCAGACGGGCAACCGTCACGAAAAAAAAACGTTTCCCCCGACTGCTGGGACCCACCGGACGGGCCATCGTATTTCACGAAAAAAACGTCCCCCCTGCTGTCAGGTCGGACCCACCGGAAGTGCCTCCTTATTACGCACAAAAAAATGAATACTCCCTCTGCTAGTTGGGACCCACCTTGGTGGGAGGCTGAATTGTGGGCCTACTAAGTTGACGGGGACGGAGTGCTTTGTCAACTTAGTCAATATGAACGATTCTAGCTCCAGTCACGGTACGATGTCCATCCAACGGCCGTAGTGCTTCTTCAACCTCTGGTCTTCTTGCTCCAACCGCCCAAAGCAGCGCCGGTCGTGCATCGTGCTCCTGCCTCCCGTGGCCGGCTGCGATGCCGTGGAGGCCTCACCGCCCCCTACTACTCCCACCTCTGGCCAGGCCATCCCTCTACTCACCCACAACCCCTGTTATTCTGCGGCGGCGGCAGCCTCACACCGCAGCGAACCAGTGAACTCTCATACTCCTCTACGCGTGGACATCCACTGCCGCGTCTTCCCCGGCTCCGCGTCGTCCCCTTCCTAGGCCTCGTCGTCGTCCACCGCCCTGGTGCTCTCGACGCGGCGTGGTCAACGTGGTCAAGGAACGGCTTCCATCGGACGTGGACTGTACGTGGAGAGGCTGACAGCTGGGTCCATGGCCGCAACAAGGAAGTACCTCCTTATTACGCGGAAAATAATGATTCCTCCAACTGACAGCAGGGACCCACCGGACGGGCAACCGTATTTCGCGAAAAAACGTTCCCCCTTGACTGCTGGGACCTACCAGCGACATCTTCGCACGCAAGGAAGTGCGTCCGGGCAAAAAAAACGATTCGCCCCCCTGACTGCTGGGACCCACCAGCTACATCTTCGCACGCAAGGAAGTGCATGACAGTTGGGACCCACCTGGTCGAAGCGTACGTAGCGTTGTCATTCTGGTCGTGAACGTGTACGTACATACTGGTCGATGTAGAGGCGCGCACGTGTCGTAGTAGAGGCGCGCACGTAGAATGTACACGTACGTACAGCGGCCAGGATGCAAGAAAGTAAATACGGCCATGTACGTACATACGGGCGGGGTCTCGAACGCCTACTCGCGCGTACGTACGTCCAGGGCTCGTGTACATGGTTGGGTCGGAACGGAGAAACTGCGTCGTCGTCGTGTTCATGGGGAGGCAACGGAATGCGTCGTGTTCATCGGGAGGCAACGGAATGCGTGGGAGCCAACCGGCTTGGACGGAATAGCCGATGGAAACGAGGCCTGGCGTACCGCAGAACGGAGGAAGCGGCCTTGTGTTCGACCGGCCATGTTCGAAACGGGATCCTGTTCATCGGGAGGGGTCTGGCGTACCGCCAAACGGAGGAAACGGACCTCCTACGGTCGAAACGGGGTTCCTGTTGATCGGGAGGGGTGTGGCGTACCGCAAAACGAAGAAAACGGACTTGTGTTGGAGCGCTACGGTCGAAACGGGGGTCCTGTTCATCGGGAGGGGTGTGGCGTAGCACAAAATGGGACTCCATGGGATACTGTTCATCTCCACCGTCGACCCCCTCCAGCCTCCACAGGCTACTGTTCATCCACCGTCGACCTCCTCCAGCCTCCACCTGCGACTATTCATCCACGGGCTCCTGTTCATCCAGCCTCCACCGCGCGCTACTCCACCGGCTACTATTCAACCAGCCCTCTCCACGGGCTCCTGTTCAACCACCCCTCCACGGGCTACTGTTCATCCAGCCCTCCACCGTCTACTGTTCATCCAGCCCTCCACGGGGTGGTCTTGTTCATCCAGCCCCAACCGGCTTGATCGATCGGGGTCTTGTTCATCCAGAGGCAACAC
>NC_057811.1:62475390-62479906 GCF_018294505.1 Triticum aestivum
AGTTAGCAGCAGTAGCGAAGGAATCGCTCGATCGGGTTCATCCACCCCACCGGGAACTGTTCATCCAAACCCCCCAGCAATGCTCACTGTTCATCCAGAGGCAGCATCGATCGGCTTCAGTTAGCAGCAGTAGCGAAGAAATCGCTCAATCGGGTTCAGTTAACAGCCATGGATCGATCGCTCGGGTTCAGTAACGCGTAGCCTGCAGTGCAATCGCTCGGGTTCAGTTAGAGCCCAACGCCTCGCTCGGGTTCAGTTAGAGCCAACGCCTCGCAACCACGCGCGTGCGTGTACGAGAGAAACGCGCATCGCTCGGCCCCGACCACCCACCGTAACCGGGAACACCCAGATATTTTCCTCGCCCTCGCTTCTACCACGGTTTTTTCCGTCATGGACGGCCCAAAGAATGTCATGCAGCTGCGTCTCCGGCCCGCCCAGGACGAAAACCCCATTTTCTGTCATGATTTTTTGTCATAGAAGTAGGACCCCACCACATCTATGATGATACCGTGTTTGTCATAATTATTGTCATAGAAGTGTCATAAGTATGGCAGAAAAAAATTCGTTCGGCCCAAAATGTCACGGATGTGTCTTTTTTTGTAGTGGTGGGAAGGACTTCTATGCCTTTCCACTCATTGATCGAACTGAAAAACGCATGGCATGGATTGAATGGAGTGACCCAAACATGTCATGCGATAAAGCATAACTATGGGTTGGATATTTTTCCAACAAAGGGTAGTCTCTTATATTTGCATGCTTTGATTTTCCAAATTATTTGCATGCTTGTCTATTGCACTTTTTTCGGTGAAAAAAGGACATTTACTTTACCAGCTGCTGTTAGACGGAAGGATGTGCTTCCTTTTTTTTTCCAATATACTCAAGGATGTTGTTGGAACATTTATCAGTGTATTTTTTAATGACCGCGGTGCGACTGCACATTTGAGATCACTCTAAACCTATAGCCAGTTCACGGGAAATGCTTGCCATTTTAGGTTTCATTTAAACCTTATTTGTGGGTTATTGTATTCAATCATGTATTCTGAGAAGCAAAAGATCAATGATTCAGTTGTATGTTGATTCAGTTACGCATGAATGCTTCCTAATCTTCTTCTAAGGTTTTCATTTTTATTACGATGGTTATCTGTGCAGAGACGTGGAAAAACGTATTTGCATTGCTGGTGGAGACCCAACGATAGTAGAATCTCCTACTGAACCCAAGTGGTCTTCAAAAGGTGTTTGCATCTTGGCATACTCTAACTTCGTCTTCTAACTTATTCCATATTTGTCTCCGCATGAATAGTTGATTTTCGTTCTGTTAACTTGATCTTCTCGCTGAAATCGAATGTGCCAACAGATCAGTGCGTACAAACTAGGAGAACCAGGGAATATACATTTTCTATTGTATGTCAAACAAATGGAGAATTAGAAATGATCATCCCATAATAAAAAGAAGATTTTATACACCCACCAATCTCATAAAATGCATCCTTCACATTGATTGTTGTTGCAGCAGACATTCCATGAAGAAGAGTCCATTATCTTGAGCGCAAATCTTCGCTTCCTGCTGACAAATCATTCAAACAATAGGAGTACATGTTTCTGACCCATCACGACCCAGAAGATCAATTTTTTGGAGCAAACAGTAGCCACTTAAATACATGTTTCTAAAGCTCAATTGAAGAAAAATATCATAAAGGAGGAAACTTGATGGAAATGAGTTGTGGTACCTGCGGAGGGGTTGGAAATGGCGAGGTTGCTGGCAAAGTTGTGATGATCAAATACTCAATTTTTGAAGGTGAGCTTTCAGATTTTAAAATTGGAGGTTCTAATGTTGGCAAAGTTGTGAAGATCAGGTACTAAAATTGGAGGTTTTAATATTTGGTTTTCTAATTGGTGGTAGGTGGTAAGAATTTTGTGTACAGAGTTATCAAAATATTTGCTACCTAATCAATGAATAACTCAGTTCATCTCTATCACTTGGAACTTCTGCTATGATGTCACCGTTTTTCCTCTTAAGGCTGATCTATTCACTGAATGTGTTGTATAGCTCTGTCTTATTGTTCCAGTCATCAACTTTCATAATATTGTACTTTGGATGTATTGCAATAACACTACATAGTACAAATAGGTAAGTGAGAGGGCGCCTCCCACCTGGCACCGTCCCAACTTCCCCTCGGGCGGCGCCACAGGGTGGTGCCCCAACCACTAGTATTTTGCAAATGCAGCATGGTTGCTTGATTATTTTTTTAAGAAAATCTCAATCGCCTCAAATTGCATATGACTTGGCCTAAATTTGTAGCGTTTAAAGTGTGCAACTTCAACGTTTTTTATTCAACGTTAACTACACTTTCTACTATTTAGGTTATATAAAGAGTGAGGTAGGGACAAGGATGGTTGGATGTTGATTTGAAGACTTCAAAAAAGCCCTACAATATAATTTCGGGCAAGGCAATCCCCCAAACAGAGCATGGCTTCATTTCCAAGGGATACTACTTTTGGAGATAGTTTTTCGTGTGATAAGTTCTGTTATTGATTGTAAAAAAAACTTCTGTTACTGAATATTGCTAAAATTGGAGCATGGGGCAATTGCAAACATTTGCATGATACTGCTCCGAAATGTGCACGTGATTCCGCGGTTGAATTCAAACAGCTGACACCATGAGACCACAAACAACCTCACACCGTAGAGGTTCTGGGTGTATCTACACAGCACACCTGTCAGAAGTCCATGTTATAGGAACAAATCATGTGGCTGAAATCAAATGTACAGAAGTTCAAGCAGTAGGATACAGTTTTTTAAACCAAAATAGACAAGCTGATAAGTGTAGGATTCAAAAGGCTTTACAGACTCACCATCATTGTTCTGCTAGAAGATGGACACAGGAATCCACTGTGTCAAAAAATTCCTCTTCGAAAGGTGCAGTACCAACCGTTAGATCAGCATAAAGAACAGTACCAACCATTAGATGAGCATAAAGAAAAATCCTGGTTTAATGACATTTTATTATTTTTCTTTTGTTGGTCGTTGGTCGATGTAACTCCTGACGGTTGATGACTTCCTTAATGGGAAAATCTTGGGAACAGTCGGCTGATCCGGCACGGGGCATCCGCCGCCTCCGGAGCGTGACGCGTGTGCCATATGTGGCTCGCGCACCACACTATTCTAACTACATCTTTGTTGTAATTTTTTCTGCAATATGTTGTAAAAAAATCTGCAGCACCGCCTCTGTTGCAAATATCAAAAGTGCAAACAACGCCCCGATCTGATGGCTCAGCTACCCGGCGGATCTTTGCATAGCATGTCCCTTTGTTCATGTTAATTCAAAGTCAGGCTCTCCTTTGAGCCTTTTTTGACTACAACATACGTAAATTTTTTTTGCTCCTGCACATGAACGATTAAGGCATAGAGTAACGATGAGTACATGAGTTGATTATTACAGGGCAGAGGATTCAAAGGTCTGACCAAGTGTCCCCCAAACAACAGAATTTGAAAGGATCTGTGAGATCTTGCCGATTCTAAACAGCCTCCAACAGTCAAAATCTCCGCCCCTCGTCTGCAGTGCATTCCCTACAGTGGTGTACATAGATGTAGTAATTCGATATTTTGGAGGCAATGGCAGTAAGGCAAGCTGCCGGATTGACAGATCGTATCAGCAGAATTATTCTTTTCATCGCAAACAATCATGTTTTCTGCTAAGTTTGCCAAGGCCTTTATCAAGCAACTAAATTTTCCTCGCAAAGGAAAAAGCAAATCACTGCAATTTGATCATGTGAGCTCCGACTTTCTGTACAAGAATTTGACACCAGATAACCCTATCAGACGCACACAGGAACAAACCACGAGAAGGAACACAAACCAGTTCTTCCTGATTCTTGTGAGAAATAACCCAGAATAAGACAGTTCAATGCAAGAATTTCCTCGACATTTCATGACCAGTTCAACGCAAAAATCTGCAGATATATAGCGATATCAAGGATTCACTTATTCATCACGTTTCATCATCCAAACTCCAAAGCCACATTACATCATAAGTTTGCGAACACAAACATAGCAGCGATAGAAACACGACCAGAGCACACGCTGAAAACTCCATTGGTGTTAACCCTGAGACAGAAGCCGCACCACGAGAATGCACTTACTGGCCACCACGCAGGCGGAGCACCAGGTGAAGGGTAGACTCCTTCTGGATGTTGTAGTCTGCCAGGGTGCGGCCATCCTCCAGCTGCTTGCCAGCAAAGATGAGGCGCTGCTGGTCCGGGGGGATACCCTCCTTGTCCTGGATCTTGGCCTTCACATTGTCGATGGTGTCCGAGGACTCCACCTCCAGGGTGATGGTCTTGCCGGTGAGCGTCTTGACAAAAATCTGCATGCCTCCACGAAGCCTGAGCACCAGGTGGAGGGTGGACTCCTTCTGGATGTTATAGTCAGCCAGGGTGCGGCCATCCTCAAGCTGCTTGCCAGCGAAGATGAGGCGCTGCTGGTCCGGAGGGATGCCCTCCTTGTCCTGGATCTTTG
>NC_057811.1:62480268-62500813 GCF_018294505.1 Triticum aestivum
CTTGCCGGCAAAAATCAGACGCTGCTGGTCCGGGGGAATGCCCTCCTTGTCCTGGATCTTCGCCTTCACATTGTCGATGGTGTCCGAGGACTCCACCTCCAAGGTGATGGTCTTGCCGGTGAGGGTCTTGACAAAGATCTGCATGCCTCCGCGGAGGCGGAGCACCAGGTGGAGGGTGGACTCCTTCTGGATGTTGTAGTCAGCCAGGGTGCGGCCATCCTCTAGCTGCTTGCCAGCAAAGATGAGGCGCTGCTGGTCCGGAGGGATTCCCTCCTTGTCCTGGATCTTGGCCTTGACATTGTTGATCGTGTCAGACGACTCGACCTCAAGGGTGATGGTCTTGCCGGTGAGAGTCTTCACGAAGATCTGCATCTGCAAATACAAGGTAAACCCAGAGTAAGGAGCAGTTAAAAGGAAACATGAGAACATAAACACAAGTACAGAGAGAGATGAAATCCTAGCTACGGATCAACAAACATCTCAAAATGAATTTGAACAAAGACTTAGGCAACCATGTTAATGGACTACACTAGCAAAAGCTAGCAAAAATCCCGATCTATCAGCACAATCTTTCCTAGCCTGGTGAGAAGGCCGAATAATATAAGCTCAAGCAGATATATGCTCAAGTTGGACGCAGCAATCTAGGAAGGTTTAGATGAATCAACAATAACAGTTTTGCTAAAGCACATCCAAGTTATCATTGATCTTACGTGGAGATTCGTGAGGGTATTTTCTTTCCTTTTCTGATATACTGGGTAAATTAGATGTGCAACAATAATAACATCACGAATTTCAGAGTAGAACCGACAGGCAACTACGAGCCTGAACTATGAATTAGCTGGTAAATAAAACCGGAATCCGCACCTGTAGAAGAACCTAGCATAAACTTGGCAACAATCGTACGGGACCAACCAGCTACACATAAGCAGATCTACTGGATAATCCATGCATAATCACGGTAGGGATTTAACAACAGCCGAGCAAAATCAATTTAGGGCTAGGCTACAAGAACACGACACGCAAAATTGGAACAAACGAGCAGAATCAACCGCAGCTACACACATCTAGACGGAACGAATCAACAACAAGCGCCGGATCTACTCGATAATTCGACGCATAATCGAATTGACAGCAATCGATCGACAAATAATAAGCCTTCAGCCCGCAGATCTACCCAATAGAACATAGATCGAGCGGAATCGAGAGGCGGAGGGATCGGAAACTCGCGTACCTTGGAGGAGGAGGATGAGAGGGCCTTGTCGTTCGGTCGGTCGAGGATTTTCTCGGTGAGATCGCGGAGGGGGGATTGGAGGTTTGGTGGACGGGAGAGGAGAGCGGGGCGGGGATTTTGTAGTCGGGGAGGGGAAGGCCGGGTCAGACGGGAAGGGATGAAGAGTCCTGCGAGGCTACGGCACCGGTGACGTGTGGCGTGGGAACAACCAACCGATAAGATTTTTTTTCCCTTTGCTATATATTTTCTCGCTTTGTTTATTTTTACCTATCAAGCAACCGAGAGCATGTTCCACGATATACAGCATCTACAACCGCGGACAGCAATCCGACCCCTCAAACACCCGGGCGCTTTCGTCGGCGCTGACCGGTCATGCCTTAATTTTTTCTTTCCACACCCGCTTATCTCATATCTCACATCCTATATACATACTACACATGTAACGTAAGAGCTACACTACGTGATCAGACAACGCACAACGAAATCGGCATCAAACGGACAACTAAATGCACATAAATGAATTGTACATCATCTAAAAAACATCGGAGTTCCATCGCCGAACAAGTTCTTAACTTCAGCACTAAAAAACGACAATAAACATAGGAGCAGGAGCATCTTCACCACTTCCTCGTCGGGTCTTTTCCCTTCCGGTCGCCGACATAGCTGTAGGCGTCCGCGACTGGTGGAGGATCCTGGTCGTCGGGGGAGGAGGTGGAGTTGTAATCGTCGTCGTCGCCGGAATCGAAGAGGAAGATCAACCCCTTCAACTTGGCGAGCCCGAGCCGCCTCCTTCGCCTCGCGCTCCGACTCCTCTATGGCAAGCCAAGGCGACTTTGTGTTTTTCCGCCATAGGCGGCGAGTGTCCATCTCCGCTGTCGTGGGCGACGACCGGCGGTAGACCCAAGCGAGGAGTCGGGCTCATCCTCGCCGGGCTCCGCTGACATCCCACGGCGGCGGCGCACGGACTACTCCGCCGTGTCCCTCTCCCTTGCCCGCTGCCTCTCGCGACGGGCGGTGCGCGCCTCAGATTCTAGAGTGCGCGTGCGGGCCGGCGGCGCGGGCACTAGCACCCACCGCTGCCCGCGTGGAGCAGTGGTCGGCAAGGACAGGGGACGGGCCGGCGGCGCGGGCACTAGCACCCACCGCTGCTCGCGTGGAGCAGTGGTCGGCAAGGGCAGGGGACGGCATGGGGGCGGAGCAAACTGCGCTGCCCTGGCGGAGCTGTGCGTGGGCCAGGAGGGGCCGACTCCGACGGCCGCGCTGCGGTGACCCTGCAGATCCGGAGCTCCCCCGGGTGTCCACCTTAGACCGCTCCAAGGCAATGCGGAGGGCCATCTCCTTGTCAACGTCGAGGTCGGAGCCGGAGTGGCTGTTAGAGCTCGACATTGCGCCGGATTGAATCAGAATCGGAGAGGAGAGAGGAGAGTAAGTGAGCCAATTCCGAGCGAGGAGCCAGATTGTGGTTTTTTGTGGGACAGCCGTGGGGTCAGCGTTGGGCCGGACCTGTCAGCTCCGACATGGCGGACGTGCCCGAGCGTGCCGGGTCGCCCCATGTTCGCTCTACATTTTGGGCTGGATATGAGGGTCACCGGATAGCCCGATGTTTAAGGCTAGTTTGAGGCCCCGAGGTGGGTCGATTTTTTTGTGAGACGGGTTTGGGGCGCTCGGCTGTAGATTGATACGTCCATTTTGCATAATGATTTCTTACTATTATTTATAATGTTTTATGCATAATAATGCTTTATGGAGTAATTCTAATGCCTTTTCTCTCATAATACAAGGTTTACACAAAGAGGGAGAATGCCGGCAGCTGGAATTCTGGACCTGAAAAAGCTATGTCAGAGTTACCTATTATGCACATCTCCAAATGAGCTGAAAATTTACGGAGAATTATTTTGAAATATGTAAAAAATACTGGAGCAAATAACTATCGAAGGGGGCCACCTGGTGAGCACAAGACACCAGGGCGCGCTGATACGTCTCCAACGTATTTATAATTTTTGATTGTTCCATGCTGTTATATTATCATTCTTGAATGTTTTATAATCATTTTATAGTCATTTTATATCATATTTTGGTACTAACCTATTGACATAGTGCTAAGTGCCAGTTGTTGTTTTCTGCATGTTTTTTACATCGCAGGAAATCAATACCATACGGAGTCCAAGCGCAGCAAAACTTTTTGGAGATTTTTTGGACCAGAAGACATCCAGTGAGCCGGAGAAGCACCTGGGGGTGCTCCCAGGGGAGCACAACCCACCAGGGGCGCGCCTGGGGGCCAAGGCGCGCCCAGGTGGGTTGTGCCCACCTCGGGTGCCCCCCGAACCGCCTCTTTGCTCTATAAATACCCCAATATTCCAGAAACCCTAGGGGAGTTGACGAAAATCTATTCCAGCCGCCGCAGAGTCCAGAACCACCAGATCCAATCTAGACACCATCACGGAGGGGTTCACCACTTCCATTGGTGCCTCTCCGATGATGCGTGAGTAGTTCTTTGTAGACCTACGAGTCCGTAGTTAGTAGCTAGATGGCTTCCTCTTTCTCTTTTGATTATTAATACAATGGTCTCTTAGAGATCCATATGATGTAACTCTTTTTGCGGTGTGTTTGTTGGGATCGGATGAACTTTGAGTCTATGGTCAGATATATCTTTTTATCCATGAAAGTTATTTGAGACTGCTTTGATCTCTTATATGCATGATTGCTTATAGCCTCATATTTCTTCTCCGATATTTGGGTTTTGTTTGGCCAACTTGATCTATTTATCTTGCAATGGGAAGAGGTGCTTGTAGTGGGTTCGATCTTACGGTGCTTGATCCCAGTGACAGAAGGGGAACCAACACGTATGTATCGTTGCTACTAAGGATAAAACGATGGGGTCTATTTCTACATAAATAGATCTTGTCTACATCATGTCATCGTTCTTATTGCATTACTCCGTTTCTCCATAAACTTAATACACTAGATGCATGCTGGACAACGGTCGATGTGTGGAGTAATAGTAGTAGATGCAGGCAGGAGTTTGTCTACTAATCTTGGACGTGATGCCTATATAATGATCATTGCCTGGATATCGTCATGATTATTTGAAGTTCTATCAATTGCCCAACAGTAATTTGTTTACCCACCGTTTGCTATTTTTCTCGAGAGAAGCCACTAGTGAAACCTACGGCCCTAGGGTCTCTTCTTTAATATATTTGCCTTTGCGATCTACTTTCCATTGCTTTTATTTTCAGATCTATTAAACCAAAAATACCTTGCTGCAATTTATTTTATTTGGCATTCGATCTATCAATATTTACTACTCTCTCATGTTCGTTTGCCCATCTTGGGGCGCCACTACCCGAAAGGGATTGACAACCCCTTTTACACGTCGGGTTGTGAGTATTTGTTATTTGTGTGTAGGTGCTATTGACGTTGTGTTGCTTGGTCCTCCTACTGGTTCGATAACCTTGGTTTCATCACTGAGGGAAATACCTACCGCTGCTGTGTTGCATCATCCCTTCCTCTTTGGGGAAATACCGACGTAGCTTCAAGCCGCCATCACGCGCCCTGGTGGGTAGTGCTCAGCACGGCCCACCTCCGGTGCCATCTTCTGGTATATACGTCATTTTGACCTAGAAAAAATAAGGAGTGGACTTTCGGGACGAAGCGTCGCCGTCTCGAAGCAGAACTTGGGCAGGAGCACTTTTGCCATCTCGCGGAGCAATTCCGCCGGTGGAACTTCCCTCCCGGAGGGGGAAATCAAAGCCATCGTCACACCAACAACCCTCTCATCTTTGGGAGGCCAATCTCCATCAACATCTTCAACAGCACCATCTCCTCTCAAACCCTAGTTCATCTCTTGTGTTCAATCTTTGTACCGGAACCTTAGATTGGTACCTGTGGGTTACTAGTAGTGTTGATTACATCCTGTAGTTGATTACTATATGGTTTATTTGGTGGAAGATTATATGTTCAGATCCATTATGCTATTTAATACCCCTCTGGTCTTGAGCATGATTATCATTTATGAGTAGTTACTTTTGTTCTTGAGGTCACAGAAGAAGTCATGTTGCAAGTAATCATGTGAACTTGATATGTGTTTGATATTTTGATGATATGTATGTTGTGGTTCCCTTAGCGGCGTCATGTGAACGTCGACTACATGGCACTTCATCATATTTGGGCCTAAGGGAATGCATTATGGAGTAGTTATTAAATGATGGGTTACTAGAGTGACAGAAGCTTAAACCCTAGTTTATGGGTGATACGTCTCCAACGTATCCATAATTTTTGATTGTTCCGTGCTATTTTATTATCAATATTGGATGTTTTATAATCATTTTATAGTCATTTTATATCATTTTTTGGTACTAACCTATTGACATAGTGCCAAGTGCCAGTTGCTGTTTTTCCATGTTTTTACATCGCGGGAAATCAATATCAAACGGAGCCCAAATGCCACGAAACTCCACGATGGTTTTTTATGGGCCAGAAGAAAGGCAATGGGCCCTGGTTGCACCTGGGGGCTATCCCGAGGAGGGGACAACCCACCCGGGCGCGCCCTGGTGGGTTGTGCCCACCTCGGGTGCCCCCCGGACCGCCTCTTTGCTCTATAAATACCCCAAAAATATCAGAACCCTAGAAGTGTCGACAAAATATTCATCCAGCCGCCGCAAAGTCCAGAACCACCAGATCCAATCTAGACACCATCACGGAGGGGTTCACCACTTCAATTGGTGCCTCTCCGATGATGCGTGAGTAGTTCCTTGTAGACCTTCGTGAAGGAAATATGCCCTAGAGGCAATAATAAAGTTATTATTTATTTCCTTATATCATGATAAATGTTTATTATTCATGCTAGAATTGTATTAACCAGAAACATGATACATGTGTGAATACTAGACAAACAGAGTGTCACTAGTATGCCTCTACTTGACTAGCTCGTTGATCAAAGATGGTTATGTTTCCTAGCCATAGACATGAGTTGTCATTTGATTAACGGGATCATATCATTAGGAGAATGATGTGATTGACTTGACCCATTCCGTTAGCTTAGCACACGATCGTTTAGTATTCTGCTATTGCTTTCTTCATGACTTATACATGTTCCTATGACTATGAGATTATGCAACTCCCGTTTAACGGAGGAACACTTTGTGTGCTACCAAACGTCACAACGTAACTGGGTGATTATAAAGGTGCTCTACAGGTGTCTCCGAAGGTACTTGTTGGGTTGGCGTATTTCGAGATTAGGATTTGTCACTCCGATTGTCGGAGAGGTATCTCTGGGCCCACTCGGTAATGCACATCACTATAAGCCTTGCAAGCATTGCAACTAATGAGTTAGTTTCGGGATGATGTATTACAGAACGAGTAAAGAGACTTGCCGGTAACGAGATTGAACTAGGTATTGAGATACCGACGATCGAATCTCGGGCAAGTAACATACCGATGACAAAGGGAACAACGTATGTTGTTATGCAGTTTGACCGATAAAGATCTTCGTAGAATATGTGGGAGCCAATATGAGCATCCAGGTTCCGCTATTGGTTATTGACCGTAGACGTGTCTCGGTCATGTCTACATTGTTCTCGAACCCGTAGGGTCCGCACGCTTAAAGTTCGATAACGGTTATATTATGAGTTTATGTGTTTTGATATACCGAAGGTAGTTCGGAATCCCAGATGAGATCGGGGACATGACGAGGAGTCTCGAAATGGTCGAGACGTAAAGATCGATATATTGGACGACTATATTCGGACATCGGAAAGGTTCCGAGTGATTCGGGTATTTTTTGGAGTACCGGAGAGTTACGGGAATTCGCCGGGGAGTATATGGGCCTTATTGGGCTTTAGGGGAAAGAGAGAGGAGAGGCTGGGCGCCCCCCAAGGCCTAGTCCGAATTGGACTAAGGGGAGGGGCTGCGCCCCCTCCTTCCTTCTCTTCTCTCTCCCCTTGACTCCTACTCCTACTACTTGGAGGGGGGGGAATCCTACTCCCGGTGGGAGTAGGACTCCCCTAGGGCACACCATAGAGAGGGCCGGCCCTCCCCCTCCTCCACTCCTTTATATACGGGGAGGGGGCACCCCTTGGAGACACAACAATTGATCCCTTGGATCTCTTAGCCGTGTGCGGTGCCCCCCTCCACCATAATCCACCTCGGTCATATCGTAGCGGTGTTTAGGCGAAGCCCTGCGTCGGTAGAACATCATCATCGTCACCACGCCATCGTGCTGATGGAACTCTCCCTCAAAGCTTGGCTGGATCGGAGTTCGAGGGACGTCATCGAGTTGAACGTGTGCTGAACTCGGAGGTGCCGTGCGTTCGGTACTTGATCGGTCGGATCGTGAAGACGTACGACTACATCAACCGCGTTGTGCTAACGCTTCTGCTTTCGGTCTATGAGGGTACGTGGACACACTCTCCCCTCTCGTTGCTATGCATCACCATGATCTTGCGTGTGCGTAGGAATTTTTTTGAAATTACTATGTTCCCCAACACTTCGGGTCCGCAGTTAGTAGCTAGATGGCTCTCTCTCTCTCGCTGAATTCTCAATACAATGGTCTCTTGGATATCCATATGATGTAACTCTTTTGCGTGTGTTTGTTGGGATCTGATGAACTTCGAGTTTATGATCAGTTATATCTTTTTATATCCATGAAAGTTATTTGAGTTTCTTTGATCTCTTATATGCATGATCTCTTATAGCCTCGTATTTCTTCTCCGATATTTGGGTTTTGTTTGGCCAACTTGATCTATTTGTCTTGCAATGGGAAGAGGTGCCCGGTAGTGGGTTCGATCTTACGGTGCTTGATCCCAGTGACAGAAAGGGAACCGACACGTATGTATCGTTGCTACTAAGGATAAAAAGACGAGATCTATATCTACCGCCATATAGATAAATGGATCTTGTCTACATCATGTCATCGTTCTTATCGCATTACTCCGTTTTTCCATGAACTTAATACACTAGATGCATGCTGGATAGCGGTCGATGTGTGGAGTAATAGTAGTAGATGCATGCAGGAGTCGGTCTACTAATCTTGGACATGATGCCTATGTAATGATCATTGCCTCGATATCGGCATAATTATTTGAAGTTCTATCAATTGCCCAATAGTAATTTGTTAACCCACCGTTTGTTATTTTTCTCGAGAGAAGCCACTAGTGAAACCTACGGCCCCCAGGTCTTGTTTCTCATATATTTGCCTTGCGATCTATGTTTCCTTTGCATTTTTATTCAGATCCACTAAACCAAAAAATACCTTGCTGCGTTTTATCTTTATTTATTTTATTTGGCGTTCGATCTATCAATCTACTACAATTTACCTCACGTCTGTTTGCCTATCTTGAGGCGCCGTACCTCGAAAGGGATTGACTGTTGGGGAACGTAGTAATTTCAAAAAAATTCCTACGCACACGCAAGATCATGGTGATGCATAGCAACGAGAGGGGAGAGTGTTGTCTACGTACCCTCGTAGACCGTAAGCGGAAGCGTTATGACAACGCGGTTGATGTAGTCATATGTCTTCACGGTCGACCGATCCTAGCACCGAAGGTACGACACCTCTGCGATCTACACACGTTCGGCTCGGTGACGTCCCACAAACTCACGATCCAGTAGAGTGTCGGGGAAGAGCTTCGTCAGCACAACGGCGTGATGATGGTGATGATGAAGCTACCGGTGCAGGGCTTAGCCTAAGCACTACGACGATATGACCGAGGTGGATTATGGTGGAGGGGGGCACCGCACACGACTAAAAGATCAATGATCAACTTGTGTGTCTATGGGGTGCCCCCTCCCCCGTATATAAAGGAGTGGAGGAGGGGGAGGGGGCCGGCCTCCTAGGCGCGCCCCAAGGGGAGTCCTACTCCCACCGGGAGTAGGATTATCCCCCCCTTCCCTAGTTGGATTAGGAGAGAAGGAAGGGGAGGAAGGAGGAAGGAAAGGGGGCCCGGCCCCCCTCCCAATTCGGATTGGGCTTGGGGGTGGCCTCCTTTGCTCCCTTCTCCTCTCTCCCACTATGGCCCAATAAGGACCATATACCTCCCGGGGGTTCCGGTAACCTCCCGGTACATCGGTAAATGCCCAATCTCACCCGGTACCATTCTGATGTCCAAATATAGTCGTCCAATATATCGATATTTATGTCTTGACCATTTCAAGACTCCTTGTCATGTCCGTGATCATATTCGGGACTCCGAACTACCTTCGGTACATCAAAACACATAAACTCATAATACGATCATCACCGAACGTTAAGCGTGCGGACCCTACGGGTTCGAGAAATATGTAGACATGACCGAGACACGTCTCCAATCTATAACCAATAGCGGAACCTGGATGCTCATATTGGCTCCTACATATTCTACGAAGATCTTTATCGGTCAAACCGCATAACAACATACGTTGTTCCCTTTGTCATCGGTATGTTACTTGCCCGAGATTCGATCGTCGGTATCTCAATACCTAGTTCAATCTCGTTACCGGCTAGTCTCTTTACTCGTTCCGTAATGCATTATCCCGTAACTAACTCATTAGTCACATTGCTTGCAAGGCTTATATTGATGTGCATTACCGAGAGGGCCCAGAGATACCTCTCCAACAATCGGAGTGACAAATCCTAATCTTGATCTATGCCAACTCAACAAGTACCATCAGAGGCACCTGTAGAGCACCTTTATAATCACCCAGTTATGTTGTGACATTTGGTAGCACACAAAATGTTCCTCCGGTATTCGGGAGTTGCATAATCTCATAGTCATAGGAACATGTATAAGTCATGAAGAAAGCAATAGCAATATACTAAACGATCAAATGCTAAGCTAACGAATGGGTCAAGTCAATCACATCATTCTCTAATGATGTGATCCCGTTAATCAAATGACAACTCATGTATATGGCTAGGAAATTTAACCATCTTTGATTCAATGAGCTAGTCAAGTAGAGGCATACTAGTGACACTCTGTTTGTCTATGTATTCACACATGTACTAAGTTTCCGGTTAATACAATTCTAGCATGAATAATAAACATTTATCATGATATAAGGAAATATAAATAACAACTTTATTATTGCCTCTAGGGCATATTTCCTACAGTCTCCCACTTGCACTAGAGTCAATAATCTTGATTACACAGTAATGATTCTAACACCCATGGAGTCTTGGTGCTGATCATGTTTTGCTCGTGAGAGAGGCTTAGTCAACGGGTATGCAACATTCAGATCTGTATGTATCTTACAAATCTCTATGTCTCCCTCCTTGACTTGATCGTGGATGGAATTGAAGCGTCTCTTGATGTGCTTGGTTCTCTTGTGAAATCTGGATTCCTTTGCCAAGGCAATTGCACCAGTATTGTCACAAAAGATTTTCATTGGACCCGATGCACTAGGTATGACACCTAGATCGGATATGAACTCCTTCATCCAGACTCCTTCATTTGCTGCTTCCGAAGCAGCTATGTACTCCGCTTCACACCTAGATCCCGCCACGACGCTTTGCTTAGAACTACACCAACTGACAGCTCCACCGTTCAATATAAATATGTATCCATTTTGTGACTTAGAGTCATCCAGATCAGTGTCAAAGCTTGCGTTGACATAACCATTTACGACAAGCTCTTTGTCACCTCCATAAACGAGAAACATTTCCTTAGTCCTTTTCAGGTATTTCAGGATGTTCTTGACTGCTGTCCAGTGATCCACTCCTGGATTACTTTGGTACCTCCCTGCTAAACTAATAGCAAGGCACACATCAGGTCTAGTACACAGCATTGCATACATGATAGAGCCTATGGCTGAAGCATAGGGAACACCTTTCATTTTCTCTCTATCTTCTGAAGTGGTCGGGCATTGAGTCTGACTCAACTTCACACCTTGTAACACAGGCAAGAACCCTTTCTTTGCTTGATCCATTTTGAACTTCTTCAAAACTTTATCAAGGTATGTGCTTTGTGAAAGTCCAATTAAGCGTCTTGATCTATCTCTATAGATCTTGATGCCCAATATATAAGCAGCTTCACCAAGGTCGTTCATTGAAAAACTCTTATTCAAGTATCCTTTTATGTTATCCAGAAATTCTATATCATTTCCAATCAACAATATGTCATCCACATATAATATTAGAAATGCTACAGAGCTCCCACTCACTTTCTTGTAAATACTGGCTTCTGCAAAAGTCTGTATAAAACCATATACTTTGATCACACTATGAAAACGTTTATTCCAACTCCGAGATGCTTGCACCAGTCCATAAATGGATCGCTGGAGCTTGCACACTTTGTTAGCATCCTTTGGATCGATAAAACCTTCAGGTTTCATCATATACAACTCTTCTTCCAGAAATCCATTCAGGAATGCAGTCTTTACATCCATTTGCCAAATTTCATAATCATAAAATGCGGCAATTGCTAACATGATTTGGACGGACTTAAGCATTGCTACGGGTGAGAAGGTCTCATCGTAGTCAACTCCTTGAACTTGTCGAAAACTTTTCACAATAGGTCGAGCTTGTAGACAGTAACATTACCGTCAGTGTCAGTCTTCTTCTTGAAGATCCATTTATTCTCGATGGCTTGCCGATCATCGGGCAAGTCAACCAAAGTCCACACTTTGTTCTCATACATGGATCCCATCTCAGATTTCATGGCCTCAAGCCATTTTGTGGAATCTGGGCTCATCGTCGCTTCCTCATAGTTCGTAGGTTCGTCATGGTCAAGTAACATGACCTCCAGAATAGGATTACCGTACCACTCTGGTGCGGATCTTACTCGATCTATGAGGTTCGGTAGTAACTTGATCTGAAGTTACATGATCATCATCATTAGCTTCCTCACTAATTGGTGTAGGAGTCATAGGAACAGATTTCTGTGATGAACTACTTTCCAATAAGGGAGCAGGTACAGTTACCTCTTCAAGTTCTACTTTCCTCCCACTCACTTCTTTCGAGAGAAACTCCTTCTCTAGAAAGGATCCATTTTTAGCAACGAATGTTTTGCCTTCGGATCTGTGATAGAAGGTGTACCCAACAGTCTCGTTTGGGTATCCTATGAAGAGACATTTCTCCGATTTGGGTTCAAGCTTATCAGGTTGAAGCTTTTTCACATAAGCATCGCAACCCCAAACTTTAACGACAACTTTGGTTTCTTGCCAAACCACAGTTCATAAGGTGTCATCTCAATGGATTTAGATGGTGCCCTATTTAACGTGAATGCAGCCGTCTCTAAAGCATAACCCCAAAACGATAGCGGTAAATCAGTAAGAGACATCATAGATCGCACCATATCTAGTAAAGTACGATTACGACGTTCTGACACACCATTACGCTGTGGTGTTCCGGGTGGCGTGAGTTGCGAAACTATTCCGCATTGTTTCAAATGAAGACCAAACTCGTAACTCAAATATTCTCCTCCACGATCAGATCGTAGAAACTTTATTTTCTTGTTACGATGATTTTCTACTTCACTCTGAAATTCTTTGAACTTTTCAAACGTTTCGGACTTATGTTTCATCAAGTAGATATACCCATATCTGCTCAAATCATCTGTGAATGTGAGAAAATAACGATACCCGCCGCGAGCCTCAACATTCATCGGACCACATAGATCAGTATGTATGATTTCCAATAAATCTATTGCTCGCTCCATTGTTCCGGAGAACGGCGTTTTAGTCATCTTGCCCATGAGGTATGGTTCGCAAGTACCAAGTGATTCCAAAAGTCCATCAGTATGGAGTTTCTTCATGCGCTTTACACCAATATGACCTAAACGGCAGTGCCACAAATAAGTTGCACTATCATTATCAACTCTGCATCTTTTGGCTTCAATATTATGAATATGTGTATCACTACTATCGAGATTCAACATAAATAGACCACTCTTCAAGGGTGCATGACCATAAAAGATATTACTCATATAAATAGAACAACCATTATTCTCTGATTTAAATGAATAACCGTCTCGCATCAAACAAGATCCAGATATAATGTTCATGCTCAACGCTGGCACCAAATAACAATTATTCAGGTCTAAAACTAATCCCGAAGGTAGATGTAGAGGTAGCGTGCCGACCGCGATCACATTGACTTTGGAACCATTTCCCACGCGCATCGTCACCTCGTCCTTACCCAATCTTCGCTTAACCCGTAGTCCCTGTTTCGAGTTGCAAATATTAGCAACAGAACCAGTATCAAATACTCAGGCACTACTACGAGCATTAGTAAGGTACACATCAATAACATGTATATCACATATACCATTGTTCACCTTGCCATCCTTCTTATCCGCCAAATACTTGGGGCAGTTCCGCTTCCAGTTGTTGGAAATATGCCCTAGAGGCAATAATAAAATGGTTATTATTGTATTTCCTTGTTCATGATAATTGTCTATTGTTCATGCTATAATTGTATTAACTGGAAACCGTAATACATGTGTGAATACATAGACCACAACATGTCCCTAGTAAGCCTCTAGTTGACTAGCTCGTTGATCAATAGATGGTTATGGTTTCCTGACCATGGACATTGGATGTAATTGATAACGGGATCACATCATTAGGAGAATGATGTGATGGACAAGACCCAATCCTAAGAATATCACAAGATCGTGTAGTTCGTTTGCTAAGAGCTTTTCTAATGTCTAGTATCGTTTCCTTAGACCATGAGATTGTGCAACTCCCGAATACCGTAGGAATGCTTTGGGTGTACCAAACGTCACAACGTAATTGGGTGGCTATAAAGGTGCACTACAGGTATCTCCCAAAGTGTCTGTTGGGTTGGCACGAATCGAGACTGGGATTTGTCACTCCGTATGACGGAGAGGTATCTCTGGGCCCACTCGGTAATGCATCATCATAATGAGCTCAATGTGACTAATGAGTTAGCCACGGGATCATGCGTTACGGAACGAGTAAAGAGACTTGCCGGTAATGAGATTGAGCGAGGTATTGGGATACCGACGATCGAATCTCGGGCAAGTAACATACCGATAGACAAAGGGAATTTTATACGGGATTGATTGAATCCCCGACATCGTGGTTCATCCGATGAGATCATCGTGGAACATGTGGGAGCCAATATGGGTATCTAGATCCCGCTATTGGTTATTGGCCGGAGAGGTGTCTCGGTCATGTCTGCATGGTTCCCGAACCCGTAGGGTCTACACACTTAAAGTTTGGTGACGCTAGAGTTTTTATGGGAAATAGTATGTGGTTACTGAAGGTTGTTCGGAGTCCCGGATGAGATCCCGGACGTGACGAGGAACTCCGGAGTGGTCCGGAGATGAAGATCGATATATTGGACGAAGGGTATTGGAGTCCGGAATTGTTCTGGGAGTACCGGGTGATGACCAGCGTGACCGAAAGGTGTTTCGGAGGCCCCGGCAAGCGTTGGGGGGCCTTATGGGCCAAGGGGAGGGGGCAAACCAGCCCACTAAGGGGCTGTGCGCCCCTCCCAACCCCTCTCACGTAACGTGGAGAGGTGGGGGCGCCTCCCCTAGGGCAGCCACCCCTCCCGGCTTGGGGGGCAAGTTTCCCAGGGGTGGGGGCGCCGAAACCCATCTAGGGTTTCCCCTGTGGCCGCCGCCCCTCCCCTAGGGAACCCTAGGGCGCCTCCTCCACCCCCTTCCCCCTATATGTAGTGAGGGAGAGAGAGGGCAGCCGCACCCCTTGCCTGGCGCAGCCCTCTCCTCCTCCAACTCCTCCTCCTCCTCCGTAGTGCTTAGCGAAGCTCTGCCGGAGAACCACGAGCTCCATCGCCACCACGCCGTCGTGCTGCTGGAGTTCTCCCTCAACTTCTCCTCTCCCCTTGCTGGATCAAGAAGGAGGAGACGTCCCCGGGCTGTACATGTGTTGAACGCGGAGGCGCCGTCCGTTCGGCGCTAGATCGGATCTTCCGCGATTTGAATCGCCGCGAGTACGACTCCATCAACCGCGTTCTTGTAACGCTTCCGCTTAGCGATCTTCAAGGGTATGAAGATGCACTCCCTCTCTCTCGTTGCTAGCATCTCCTAGATTGATCTTGGTGACACGTAGGAAAATTTTGAATTATTGCTACGTTACCCAACAGTGGCATCATGAGCTAGGTCTATGCGTAGATTCTATGCACGAGTAGAACACAAAGTAGTTGTGGGCGACGATTTGTTCAATTTGCTTACCGTTACTAGTCTTATCTTGATTCGGCGGCATTGTGGGATGAAGCGGCCTGGACCGACCTTACACGTACTCTTACGTGAGATAGGTTCCATCGACTAACATGCACTTGATGCATAAGGTGGCTAGCGGGTGTCTGTCTCTCCCACTTTAGTCGGATCAGATTCGATGAAGAGGGTCCTTATGAAGGGTAAATAGCAATTGGCATATCACCGTTGTGGCTTTTGCGTAGGTAAGAAACGTTCTTGCTAGAAACCCATAGCAGCCACGTAAAACATGCACTACAGGAATCAGCTATTTTGCCGTCTGCCACGGCGGACGGCAAAGGCATGAACGGCGGACGGCAAAGACCTTTGCCGTCAGCCGCGGACGGCAAAAGGCTCCGGCAAAGTAGGCTATGGTAAAGAGCTACTTTGCCGTCTGCTTCCTGGCGGCTGACGGCAAAGGCCCTTTGCCGTCTGCCGCGGACGGCAAAGAGAGCGGACGGCAATAATTGCGCTGTCAGTCCGTTAAGTGGCTAACGGCAGGCCTTTGCCGTCCGCGGCTGACGGCAAAATCGTTTACTCTTTGCCGTCTGCCACTGTAGGCAAACTGACCAAATGGGTCAGCTCCCAGGAAGCACAGCTGGATGCCACGTGTCTTCTTTGCCGTCCGCGACAGACGGCAAAGAGCCCGTTGCCGTCAGTGGCAGACGGCAAAGAGCCTGCATATTGGCTCTTTTTTCTGTTTTTTTATTAAATCCAACAATTTTCACAGCAAATATATATGACATATATAGATATATTTCACAAGGCAATTACAGAGCAAACATATAAGATATCCAACACATAACTTCATCATACATGCATAGTTCCATCCAACCATACCAAGTTCCATGCATAGTTCCATCATACATAGCAAGTTCAACATAGAGGCATCCAACCATATATATTACAATAGTTTCATCCAACGATACATGCATAGTTCAACGATACAAAAGAAACAGAGAAAGGGATAAGGAGCACTCCATCTATGCAAGCTTTCGTCAAGTGAATGAAATCAGCAAAATCAAAAATAAGAAAGTTAGAAATAGGTGACTAGAATAAGAAGACCAGAACAAGAAGAGTAGAACAAGAAGAAGACTAGAACAAGAAGAAGACTAGAACAAGAAGAGTATGTCATTTATGAGCTAACTTACGTGAAATGGATCATATATGAGCTAACTAAGTTGAAATGGGTCGTTTATGAGCTAGCTAAGGTGAAATGGATCATTTATGAGCTAACTTAGTTGAAATGGGTCGTTTATGAGCTAACTAAGGTCAAATGGATCGTTTTTGAGGTAACTAAGGTGAAATGGATCGTTTTATAGCTAATTAGGTGAAATGGATCATTTATGAGCTAACTTAGTTGAAATGGATCGTTTTTGAGCTAACTTAGGTGAAATGGATCATTTATGAGCTAATTTAGTTGAAATGGATCTTTTTGAGCTAACTTAGGTGAAATGGATCATTTAAGAGCTAATTTAGGTGAAATGGATTGTTTTTGAGCTAACTTGGTGAAATGGATCGTTTATGAGATAACCTAGGTAAGATGGGTCATTTTGGAGTTAACCTAGGTGAAATGGGTCATTTTAAAGCTAACGTAGGTAAAATGGATCATTTAGGAGTTAACCTAGGTAAAATGGGTCATTTTAGAGCTAACTTAGGTAAAATGGATCGTTTATGAGCTAACTAAGCTAATTATGCAATTTTTGACATAAGTAAGCTAAGTACAGATCGTTTTAGAGCTAACTTAGGTAAAATGGATGGTTTTGGAGGTCAGTAAGCTTATTAAGTCATTTTGGAGGAGAAGAAGCTAAGTCTAGGTCATTATGGTAAGCATTGGAGGAAATAAAGCTAAGTCTAGGTCTTTATGCATGTGTTAAGCAAAACACTAGATAAACTTACCATGATCCAGGAGGTGTAGGAGCGGGCTGGCTCGTGTCGGTAGCTGGAGAAGGATCGTGCGATGCTTGTCTGGAGTTACGCTGCACCAAAGATCATTTCCAATGTCTTGTTAGCATGATGACACTCAAATGTTAAGACTAGCAAGTAATGTCCATTCAAATTAAACTCACCGTGGTCCCAGGAGCAATCAGTGGCATCGGCGGAGCGGTCTGACCGGTCTTCTCGCACACAGACTGCACATTTGGTTTTGACGACTCAGTCATACTAGTTAGTAATGAGACAAACAATACATGAATGTTTTGGCTAATCTGCAGAAGAAACTTACCACAAGGAGCTCGTACATGGCCCTTGCCTGCATGTCATTCCCTGCCCTCTCCTCCTCCATCATCTTTGTCGTCCTCTCCTCCAACTCCCGCTGCCTCTCCGCCGCCTCCGCCAGAAGTTTCTCCGTTCTATCTCTCTCACTCTGTATAGCAGCCTGCAACACCACTCACATGACCCTTTGTAATCATTGATGGAAGCGCACACAATGTAATGGAGAAAGATAGCCGAGTACGTATCACTAGCCTTGATGGCGAGTTGCACTGGCCGTTCACGAGGCCTTATCTCAGGAGCGGAGCTCGACTGGCGCGCGTTGATCTCCGGGAGAGTGCTAGGACAACGGATAAGTCCATCTCCAATGGCTATGGAGCCATGGGACCTCCCGCCACCAGATATCATCACCAGCTCTGGATCAATGGGACCCTGGCTCGGGTTAAAGTCCTCCCCTTTCCTCGCCTTCCCCTCATCTCTATATCTCACGGCTTGTTGTGGGAGGAGATGTTGGTGAAGTTGTTTGCATCATCGAGGTCAGACTGAGAGAAAGCCTTGACTTTCTTGAAAGAGGCAGTGTGGGCCATGGCATACAGGTCGTACACCTCTGGCACCTTATCCACCTTATTGTGGCGTGCCTGAAAGAGAGAAACAATGTAAATTAGTAATTAAAGGGATCAAGCTAGCATGATGAATGAATTGCATGAATCATGAAGCAAACCACATACCCAGTTCCGCCCGAACTGATATAAGTTGGAGCTGCCTTGATGGTGTGGCACACCTTCCATTTGGGCACGTTTGTCCTAGGCCTCGTTGTGGAGGGCTAGCCATTCCTTTGAGCACCACTCATTGACCAACACCTCCCAACAATCCATCCGATCCGCACACCATCTCGGAGGCGCCTAAGTTAGCAAATAGAAACTTGAGCGCTACGGCTAAGAATTACTAAATGAAGGAACTTAAGTAGAAGGCCTTAAGAATTACCTTCATGTACTGCTCCTTACTCAGGAACTTATCGCGGCATGCCGGCTTGGTCTTCTTCATACCACGCAAGGCGTAGTAGTCTCGAACAGCCTACACCCGAGCCTCGTGCCGTAAGTTCTGTAGTAGGCGCTTGCAGACGTTCTCGATAACATGTGCGCGTCCTCCTCGTATCCCTCCTCACACCTGTAGAATGTCTGCAATCAAATGAGACAATATTGATTAGTACAATTAATAACTAGCTAGTTGAAGATTTTTAAATGTGTAAAGGAGAAATTACCCAGAACTTTCTGATCACCGTGTCTGCCCTCGTGTCGCACACGACACCGTCGATAATCTCATCCGGCGGGGCCGGGGCAGCCACGTAGTGCTCCCAGCTCAATCCAAGCTCTGGAAGCCGACCCTCACCAGGCAACATGACAAACCCTGGGAAGTTTTGCCGGCAAAGAACTCCAAGGACGGAGTTGGGCCGGCGGACACTATGATGGTGGTCCCAACCCCTGCAGCATGACAAGGCCAACGCATTAGTTATTTGAAGAAACGTGAATGCAGAAGGTACAAAAATATTAAATGCACTTACGTACCTCTCCCCATCAGGGAAAATCAACCACCTCTGCTCGCGGGTCGCCGGCACGGACGGGAGCCGTGTAGCACCACGCTGGTAGACGGTGCCCCCCTCCTCCTCAATATCAGTCGGCTCCCCGCCATCATCAGCATGGCCACTCGGCTCCTCGGGCTGATCCGGCCAGGTACCCCATCCGGACGTGTGCTCCTCCGGGGTCTCGTGGGCCGAACTCTCGTGGGCCGAAGGCCAGTCGACTCGAGGCTCGTGGGCCCAAGACCCGTGCGACGACGATCCACCTCAGCTCGGTCACGTTGGGCAGAATCACCATGAAATGTCCACACCGTATAATCGGGCGTAAAACCACTCTTCTGCAGGTGTTTGCCCATTTCAGCCTCTGTCCTCTTTTCCCAATTGCCGCACCATAAACAGGGGCACCAGGTTTTCCTCTGGCCATTTGCAAATGCGGCTCGCACAAACCCCTTGGTTTTTGTGAACCATTCAGTGCTCCATTTGTTCTGACCAGTGTGACCGGTGTACATCCACGCACAATCACTCATCTTGACTTTCAAAGCTACTAGACACACAACAAATATATATATATATATATAATTCACCATGTATATATTCATCAGTTGATCTACTTTGTCAATTTTATTACGTCCATGCAACCTACACTCTAATAGGTAATGATAGGTCCTAATCCCACCCGAGTATGTTTAGATTGGGTTCATTTTCCCATGCTATGCTCTGGATCCTACGCAAAATTTCGGCAGCACCTCCCCGCTGTTCTCCTGATACACGTCTCTGCAATAAACAGAGAGGATGTGTACCCGGAGAACAACAGGGGAGGCACTGACGATATTTATGCGTTGGATCCGGAGCCAAGCATATGGGAAAACGAACCCAATCTAAACATACTTGGGCTATCCATGGATAGCGTTGGACAATTTGAAAGAATCAAGGTTATAAATATGCAAATGCATGCATATTTATAACTATGACGCTTTCGAACGGGAGACACATATTGGTTACGCATACTGATGATTCAAGACACATATATAGCTAGCTATCAAGTTTCATCGGAATAGATCAAATAATTAATGGGGGTGGAGGACATGTCATTTGTGCTCACCCACGAACGAAGGGGCAGAGCTCGTCAAACGCACGGCGAGGTCGTCGAACACCAAACCTCGCAGCGATGAAACAACTGCACATTTAAAACTACCCGATCAACACAATTATATATGATGTTTTTCATAACAAAATCAAAAAATATATGACCTAACTAATAATTCACAAATATATGACCCCGTCGGCCTCTGGAAGGCCAAAGAACACCTTTTCGGGAGGTGTCGGGGGTCGGGGTGTCGTGTCGGTGTCGGGGTGCCGTGTCGGGGTCGG
>NC_057811.1:62501906-62556035 GCF_018294505.1 Triticum aestivum
GTCAGTGGGGCCCCCTCCCTCTTTGCCGTCAGCTAGCAGACGGCAAAGAATCTTTGCCGTCAGCTAGCGGACGGCAAAGAACTGGCTGATGGCAAAGAAAGTCTTTGCCATCAGCCAGTTCTTTGCCGTCAGCTTTTGGGTAGCTGATGGCAAAGAGCTTCTTTGCCGTCTGCTAGCAGACGGCAAAGAGCTGGCAGATGGCAAAGTAGCTGATTCCAGTAGTGATGCAACAATAATTAGAGGACGTCTAACTTGTTTTTGCAGGGTATGCTATGTGATGTGATATGGCCAAAAGGATGTGATGAATTATATATATGTGATGTATGAGACTGATCATGTTCTTGTAATAGGAATCATGACTTGCATGTCGATGAGTATGACAACCGGCAGGAGCCATAGGAGTTGTCTTAATTTATTGTATGACCTGCGTGTCAATGAAAAACGCCATGTAATTACTTTACTTTATTGCTAACCGTTAGCCATAGTAGTAGAAGTAATAGTTGGCGAGACAACTTCATGAAGACACGATGATGGAGATCATGGTGTCATGCCGGTGACGAAGGTGATCATGCTGCGCCTCGAAGATGGAGATCAAAGGCGCAATATGATATTGGCCATATCATGTCACTTTATGATTTGCATGTGATGTTTGTCATGTTTACATCTTATTTGCTTAGAACGACGGTAGCATAAATAAGATGATCCCTCACTAAAATTTCAAGAGATGTGTTCCCCCTAACTGTGCACCGTTGCGAAGGTTCGTTGTTTCGAAGCACCACGTGATGATCGGGTGTGATAGATTCTAACGTTCGCATACAACGGGTGTAAGCCAGATTTACACATGCGAAACACTTAGGTTGACTTGACGAGCCTAGCATGTACAGACATGGCCTCGGAACACAAGAGACCGAAAGGTTGAACATGAGTCGTATAGTAGATATGATCAACATGGAGATGTTCACCGTTGATGACTAGTCTGTCTCACGTGATGATCGGACACGGTCTAGTCGATTCAGATCATGTATCACTTAGATGACTAGAGGGATGTCTATCTAAGTGGGAGTTCATTAAATAATCAGATGAACTTAATTATCATGAACATAGTCAAAAGTTCTTTGCAAATTATGTCATAGCTTACGCTTTGGTTCTACTGTTTAAGATATGTTCCTAGAGAAAATTTAGTTGAAAGTTGATAGTAGAAATTATGTGGACTGGGTCCGTAAACTGAGGATTATCCTCATTGCTGCGCAGAAGGCTTACGTCCTTAATGCACCGCTCGGTGTGCTGAACCTCGAGCGTCGTCTGTGGATGTTGCGAACATCTGACATACACGTTTTGATGACTACGTGATAGTTCAGTGCGTAATGCTAACGGTTTAGAATTGAGGCGCCAAAGACGCTTTTGAAACGTCGCAGAACATATGAGATGTTCCAAAGACTGAAATTGGGATTTCAGACTAGTGCCCACGTCAAGAGGTATGAGACCTCTAACAAGTTTCTTAAGCCTGCAAACTATGGGAGAAAAGCTCAATCGTTGAGCATGTGCTCAGATTGTCTGAGTACTACAATCGCTTGAATCGAGTGGGAGTTAATCTTCTAGATGAGATAGTGATGGTTCTCCATAGTCACTGCCACCAAGCTATTAGAGCTTCGTGATGAACTATAACATATCAGGGATAGACATGATGATCCTTGAGCAACTCGCGATGTTTGACACCGCGAAAGTAGAAATCAAGTAGGAGCATCAATTGTTGATGGTTAGTAAAACCACTAGTTTCAAGAAGGGCAAGGGAAAGAAGGGATACTTCATGAAACGGCAAATCAGTTGCTGCTCTAGTGAAGAAACCCAAGGTTGAACCCAAACCCAAGACTAAGTGCTTCTGTAATGAGGGGAACGGTCACTGAAGCAGAACTACCCTAGATACTTGGTAGATGAGAAGGCAGGCAAGGTCGACAGAAGTATATTGGATATACATTATATTAATGTGTACTTTACTAGTACTCCTAGTAGCACCAGGGTATTAGATACTGGTTCGGTTGCTAAGTGTTGGTAACTCGAAATAAAAGTCTACGGAATAAACGGAGACTAGCTAAAGGTGAGATGACGATATGTGTTGGAAGTGTTTCCAAGGTTGATGTAATCAAACATCGGACGCTCCCTCTACCATCGGGATTGGTATTAAACCTAAATAATTGTTATTTGGTATTTGCGTTGAGCATAGACATGATTGGGTTATGTTTATCGCAATACGGTTATTCATTTAAGGAGAATAATGGTTACTCTGTTTATTTGAATAATACCTTCAATGGTCTTGCACCTAAAATGAATGGTTTATTGAATCTCGATCGTAGTGATACACATGTTCATGCCAAAAGATATAAAATAGTAATGATAGTACCACATACTTGTGGCATTGCCATTTGAGTCATATTGGTATAAAGCGCATGAAGAAGCTCCATGTTGATGGATCTTTGGACTCACTCGTTTTTGAAAAGATTGAGACATGCGAACCATGTCTATTGGTAGATATGCATGAAGAAACTGCATACAGATGGATCGTTTGGACTCACTTGATTTTGAATCACTTGGGACATGCAAATCATACCACATGGGCAAGATGACTGAAAGGCCTCGTTTTCAGTAAGATGGAACAAGAAAGCAACTTGTTGGAAGTAATAGATTTTGATGTGTGCAGTCCAATGAGTGCTGAGGCACGCAGTGGATATCGTTATGTTCTTACTTCACAGATGATTTGAGTAGATGCTGAGTATATTTACTTGATGAAACACAAGTCTGAATTATTGAAAGGTTTAAGTAATTTCAAAGTGAAGTTGAAGATCGTCATGACAAGAGGATAAAATGTCTATGATATGATCATAGAGATGAATATCTGAGTTACGAGTTTGGCACACAATTAAGACATTGTGGAAATTGTTTCACAACTAATACCGCCTGGAACACCATAGTGTGATGGCGTGTTCGAACATCATAACTGCACCCTATTGGATATGGTGCATACCATGATGTGTCTTATCGAATTACCACTATCGTTTATGGGTTAGGCATTAGAGACAACCGCATTCACTTTAAATAGGGCACCACGCAATTCCGTTGAGATGACACCGTATGAACTATGGTTTAGAGAAACCTAAGCTGTCGTTTCTTAAAAGTTTGGGGCTGCGACGCTTATGTGAAAAAGTTTCAGGCTGATAAGCTCGAACCCAAAGCGGATAAATGCATCTTTATAGAATACCCAAAACAGTTGGGTATACCTCCTATTTCAGATCTGGAAGCAGAAGTGATTGTTTCTAGAAACGGGTCCTTTCTCGAGGAAAAGTTTCTCTCGAAAGAATTGAGTGGGAGGATGGTGGAGACTTGATGAGGTTATTGAACCGTCACTTCAACTAGTGTGTAGCAGGGCACAAGAAGTTGTTCCTATGGCACCTACACCAATTGAAGTGGAAGCTTATGATAGTGATCATGAAACTTCGGATCAAGTCACTACCAAACCTCGTAGGACGACAAGGATGCGTACTACTTCAGAGTGGTACGTAATCCTGTCTTGGAAGTCATGTTGCTAGACAACAATGAAACTACGAGCTATGGAGAAGCGATGGTGGGCCCAGATTCCGACGAATGGCTCGAGGCCATAAAATCCGAGAGAGGATCCATGTATAAAAACAAAGTATAGACTTTGGAAGAACTACTTGATGGTCGTAAGGCTGTTGGGTGCAGATGGATTTTAAAGGAAGACGGACAATGATGGTAAGTGTCACCATTAAGAAAGCTCGACTTGTCGTTAAGATGTTTTCCGACAAGTTCAAGGAGTTGACTACGATGAGATTTTCTCACTCGTAGCGATGCTAAGAGTCTGTTGGAATTATATTAGCAGTTACTGCATTATTTATGAAATCTTGCAGATAGGATGTCAAAAAACATTGTTTCCTCGACGATTTTCTTGAGGAAAGGTTGTATGTGATACAACCAGAAGGTTTTGTCAATCCTGCAAGATGCTAACAAGTATGCAAAGCTCCAGCAATCCTTCTAAGGACTGGAGTAAGCATCTCGGAGTTGGAATGTACGCTTTGATGAGATGATCAAAGATTTTGGGTTTTTACAAAGTTTATGAGAAACTTGTATTTCCAAAGAAGTGAGTGGGAGCACTATAGAATTTTTTGATGAGTATATGTTGTTAACATATTGTTGATCAGAAATGATGTAGAATTTCTGGAAAGCATATAGGGTTATTTGAAAAGTGTTTTTCAATGGAAAACCTGGATTAAGCTACTTGAACATTGAGCATCAAGATCTATAAGGATAGATCAAAAACGCTTAATAGTACTTTCAAATGAATACATACCGTGATAAGATTTTGAAGGAGTTCAAAATAGATTAGCAAAGAAGGAGTTCTTGGCTGTGTTACTAGGTGTGAGTATTGAGTAAGACTCAAAACATGACCACGGCAGAAGAGAGAGAAATGACGAAGGTTGTCCCCTATGCTTTAGACGTAGGCTCTACAGTATGCTATGCTGTGTACCGCACCGGAAGTGTGCCTTGCCATGAGTCAGTCAAGGGGTACAAGAGTGATCCAGGAATGGATCACATGACAGCGGTCGAACTTATCCTTAGTATCTAGTGGACTAAGGAATTTTCTCGATTATGGAGGTGGAAAAAGAGTTCGTCGTAAAGGGTTACGTCGATGCAAACTTTGACACTAATCCAGATGACTCTGAGTAGTAAACCGGATTCGTATAGTAGAGCAGTTATTTGGAATAGCTCCAAGTAGCGCGTGGTAGCTGCATCTACAAGATGACATAGAGATTTGTAAAGCACACACGGATCTGGAAGGTTCAGACCGGCTGACTAAAAACCTCTCTCACAAGCGAGATATGAACAAACCCCATGGGTGTTGGATTCATTACAATCACATAGTGATGTGAACTAGATTATTGACTCTAGTGCAAGTGGGAGACTGTTGGAAATATGCCCTAGAGGCAATAATAAAATGGTTATTATTGTATTTCCTTGTTCATGATAATTGTCTATTGTTCATGCTATAATTGTATTAACTGGAAACCGTAAAACATGTGTGAATACATAGACCACAACATGTCCCTAGTAAGCCTCTAGTTAACTAGCTCGTTGATCAATAGATGGTTATGGTTTCCTGACCATGGACATTGGATGTCATTGATAACGGGATCACATCATTAGGAGAATGATGTGATGGACAAGATACAATCCTAAGCATAGCACAAGATCGTGTAGTTCGTTTGCTAAGAGCTTTTCTAATGTCAAGCATTGTTTCCTTAGACCATGAGATTGTGCAACTCTCGGATACCGTAGGAATGCTTTGGGTGTACCAAACGTCACAACGTAACTGGGTGGCTATAAAGGTGCACTACAGGTATCTCTGAAAGTGTCTGTTGGGTTGGCACGAATCGAGACTGGGATTTGTCACTCCGTATGATGGAGAGATATCTCTGGGCCCACTCGGTAATGCATCATCATAATGAGCTCAATGTGACTAATGAGTTAGCCACGTGATCATGCGTTACAGAACGAGTAAAGAGACTTGCCGGTAATGAGATTGAGCGAGGTATTGGGATACCGACGATCTAATCTCGGGCAAGTAACATACTGATAGACAAAGGGAATTGTATACGGGATTGATTGAATCCCCGACATCGTGGTTCATCCGATGAGATCATCGTGGAACATATGGGAGCCAATATGGGTATCCAGATCCCGCTATTGGTTATTGGCCGGAGAGGTGTCTCGGTCATGTCTGCATGGTTCCCGAACCCGTAGGGTCTACACACATAAGGTTCGGTGATTCTAGAGTTGTTATGGGAAATAGTATGTGGTTACCGAAGGTTGTTCGGAGTCCCGGATGAGATCCCGGACGTGACGAGGAACTCCGGAGTGGTCCGGAGGTGAAGATCAATATATTGGACGAAGGGTATTTGTTGAGGATATAACCCTTGGAGTCACCCGCCCGGCGGGGCCGGGTTACACATAAGGATCATCAGCTAAAGCCCGGCGCCAACTTGATGACGGCAGGCCAAAGATGGGCTTAAGACCCGGAGATGGCTTAAGGCCCGTAGTTACAACCGTTGTTAAGGTAGAACTTGTAGTATAAGGCAAGAATAGTTGAGAGTCCGAGCCGGACACTCTTATAAGCCGGCCGGGACTCTCAGAAGCTGCTGGGCGTCAACCTCTCTATATAAAGGGACGACCCGGCAGCTGTTTAGGGGGAGAAGAAAGATCTCGTCGAGAGCCAGGCATAGCAGTTAAGCTCCCTGGTCATCGAAACCCTAATCAATACCACCTCAACTGGACGTAGGCTTTTACCTTCACCGTAAGGGGCCGAACCAGTATAAACCCTCGTGTTCCTTGTCCCGCTTAATCCCTTCAAGCTTCCTAGCAGTGATGGCTCCACGACTAAGTCCTAGCTTGAGGACATCTGCCGTGACAATTCCACGACAGTTGGCGCCCACCGTGGGGCCAGCGCACGGTGGATTTGAGTTCTTGAAGGGCAGCTTCGAAGGGCTCAAGGGATACGCTATGGGCCGGATGACCAAGAGTCGTCGCGGCAAGCTCTATATCGACGATGCAAGCTGGGGCCCCGACGCCGGCTCAATCGAGTACGGATACCGGGTCCCCTTCGGCGGAATTCATGTTTTCATTGGCAAGATTGGTGAGCCGGGCCCTGAGCCGGATCTCTGCGCCGATCTCATCGAGACGGCTCAGCGCGCACGACCCGCCCGGGCCCTGCCTGCCTTGAAGCATGCTTTTGTGGGATGTGTCCATGGAGGGCACTCTGATAGATCTGGATCTGGTGATGAGACGGCCGCCGGCTCTGACGGCGAGTCGTCCACAGATGAGTCAAACTCGTTGTATCAACTTCAAGATGGTAGGCTCATGGGTTGTTCCGATGGTGACAGTATTCCGGACCCGTTTGAGCCACTCAGCCGGGTTGGAATCTTCATGGCCGGTGCGCAGCCTGTTCAGAACCCTGCTGCTGGGGCAGGAAACCCGGTGCCCTCGCCGGCTTAGGTGCTGATGGATCTCACGGACAAGATGACGGTCCTGTTGACCGCCGCGGTTGACCCGGCGGATCAAGCTCAGCATGACGCGGAGGTGGCGCAGTTAAAGTTGGATCTCGTAAAAGCCAAAGAGGATCTGGCAGCGGAAGGGATCAGGATGGCTGCGGAGAGGGCGGCTCTTGACGCCCAAACTCAGTTGATTCAGGCGCAGTCCTTCCGGCTCACGATGGATCAGAATGCGTCCAATGAGATCATGAGAAGGAGGCATCAAAAGGCCCAATCTCGACTCCCTCCGGTTTACGATCCTCGAAACCTCTTCAACACGCCAAGTGCAGGGTCTAGTAACCCGCCAGGGATCATAGTGCCCGGGTCTGGGACCCCTGTTCAGCCACAAGTGATGGGGCCTCCCCGGTTGAACCCTGCCCCGCCTCAGTATGTGCCAATACCACCGGGTCATTATGCTAACCCGCTGGAGAACATGGTCGCCGTAGCAGCACGGCTGGCGGCCCTCCCAATTGACGGCGACTCTCCGACGGCTATTGAAACCCGCCGGGTCAGGGAACTCCTTCAGACAGCACTGGCGCAGCAAGAGGCGTACTCTTACAGCCGGGACAGGATCCACTCGACCCCTTGTCCAGGCCGGAGCCCGAGTTACAGCAGACACATGGTCTCAGCGACCGGCTCAAGTAATGTCCGACGCCATGACCCGCCCCCTGGCCATGGCCCGGCTCATAACGGAGCTTTTCACGCAGCAGACCAAGACAGAGCGCGGCAAGAGGCGGAGCAGGTGCCTCAGTTGACGGCTTACCAGACTCCCCCGGCTTATCCGACGACTTCCGTCGACGTGGGTATCCCTACCAGGACTGGAGGTGTGCCTTGTTTAGTGCCAGCTCTCCGCAATGAGCGTCTACCCAAGGATTTCAAAGGCCCTAGGAAGGTGCCTAATTACACGGCTGACTTACAACCCGCAACCTGGATCGAAAGTTACGAGATGGCCATGGAACTGCTGGAGGTCGGTGAAGCGGCGATGGCCAAGTACTTCACCATGATGCTAGATGGGACTGCCCGCACTTGGTTGAAAGGGCTACCGCCGAATTCCATCGGGTCTTGGGCTGAGTTGAAGGCCCGGTTCATACAAAACTTCAAAGACACCTGTAGACAGTCTATGTCAATAGTGGATTTGACTAACTGTTAGCAACAGGAGGGTGAGTCTACGACACATTGGGTTCGCCGGGTCAAAGAGATCATACACTCATCGGATAAGATGGATGCCGGCTCTGCAGTCTTAATGTTGGAGCAAAATTGTCGTTTCCTGCGCCTGAAGATGAAACTCGGGCGGCTTAAACGCGACTGCAATGACATGGGTACGCTGATGGCGGCTCTCGTCAAGTACGCCGATTCTGATAGTACCAAGGACCCCGCTTCAGATGATGAAAGGACAGGGAAGGGAAAGAAGAACGGCAATGGCAAGGGTCCTCAGCATAACCCGGGGAACCAAGGAGGTGGCAAGCGTAAGGCCGACGGCAGCCTAGAGTTCGTGGCCAACGCCAGTTCACAGGGTAATAGCCAGAGACGCAAGGGGAGGCCCCCTCCCCGAGCCGGCGGGTCAGGCCCGACGCTGGAGCAACTGTTGAATGAGCCTTGTCCAAGGCATGGCTCTAGAGAGAAGCCAGCTACTCATCTATGGAAGGATTGTGCAATCATGAAGGCCTTTAAGAATTCCAACGCCTTTAACGGCAACAATGGCCCGGGCGGTGGCTCAGGCGCCGGCGGCTTTCATGGCCCGGGCGGCGGCTCAAATTCTAATCCTCAGAACGGTCAAGGGGGCTTTAATCAGCAGTCTGGCCAGGGTCATCAACAGCAGCAGGGGGGTTATCAGACCAATCCAAAGCAGCTTAGCGGTGAACAGTATCATGTGTTTACCACCAGTCTGTGTAAGCGAGATCAGAAGCTTCATAAGAGGGCTGTGAATGCTGTTGAGCCGGCGGTTCCACGCTACTTGCGGTGGTCTGAGCAGCCTATAGTGTGGAGTAGGGAGGATCACCCTCCCCGGGTGGATAATCTGGGTCACTTGGCCTTGGTGGTGGCTCCTCAGGTGGGAGGATATAAGTTCACTAAGGTGCTCATGGATGGAGGCAGCAGCATCAACATCCTCTATTATGAGACTTTCCGTCGTATGGGGTTGATTGATAAGAACCTCAGCCAGTCAAACACTATTTTCCATGGTGTGGTACCTGGTAAGTCGGCTTATCCAGTCGGCATGATCGAGTTGGAAGTGGCCTTTGGAGACGAGCACAACTACAGGGTGGAAAAATTTACCTTTGAGGTGGTCAAGATAAGAAGCCCGTATCATGCCATATTCAGGCGGCCGGCTTACGCCAAGTTCATGGCACAGCCGTGTTACGTGTATTTACAGCTCAAGATGCCGGGTCTCAATGGGACCATTACGGTTCATGGCAGCCAGAAGGTGGCCTTGGAGTGTGAGGAAGGCGATGCAGCTTATGCAGAATCTGTTTGTGCAACAGAGGAGTTAAAATTCTACAAGGACAATGTTGACCCCACAGATATGACCTCTCTGAAAAAGCCGACTACGGAGCATGAGCCGGCAATGAAATTTAAGTCGGCTGATGAGACTAAACTTGTTGATTTCATTCCAGGTGATTCATCTCAGCAGTTTAGCATCAATGCCAATCTGGATCCAAAATAGGAAAGCGCGCTCATCGAGTTCATCCGTGAGAATAGGGACATTTTTGCATGGAAACCTTCTGACATGCCAGGTGTACCTAGAGAACTCGCTGAGCACACTCTCAATGTTGATCCGAAATTTAAGCCGGTCAGGCAATTCCTTCGGCGGTTTAATGAAGAGAGGCGGAAAGCTATTGGTGAAGAGGTGGCCCGGCTCTTGGCGGCCGGGTTTATTGTTGAAGTCTTTCACCCAGAGTGGTTAGCTAACCTGGTGCTCGTACTCAAGAAGAACGGCACCTGGCGGATGTGTGTGGACTACACGGACTTGAACAAGGCGTGTCCGGCTGATCCTTTCGCCCTTCCCCGTATTGATCAAATCCTTGATGCTACGGCGGGTTGTGAGCGCCTAAGTTTCTTGGATGCTTATTCTGGATATCATCAGATTAAAATGGCGGTTAAGGACCAGGAGAAGACGGCGTTCATCACTCCCTTTGGAGCCTTCTGCTATGTATCTATGCCTTTTGGGCTCAAGAGTGCACAGGCGACTTATCAGCGTTGCGTGCAGAGCTGTCTTCATAACCAGATTGGGCGCAATGTCCATGCTTATGTGGATGATATTGTGGTTAAGTCCAGGGAGGAGAAAACCTTGATAGATGATCTGAGAGAAACCTTTGATAATCTCCGGGTCTACAAGATGATGCTTAACCCGGCCAAGTGTGTTTTTGGTGTTCCTGCAGGCAAGCTCTTGGGTTTCTTGGTTTCTAACAGGGGTATTGAAGCTAACCCGGAGAAGATCAAGGCAATCACCTCTCTGGCTAAGCCGGCGTGTGTAAACGACGTCCAGCGCTTGGCGGGTCGTATCGCTGCTTTAAGCCGTTTTATAAGACGTCTGGGGGAGAAAGCCATGCCATTATATCAGTTGATGAAGAAAACTGATGGCTTTGTCTGGAATGATGCAGCTAATACTGCTTTTGAGGATTTGAAGAGACAGCTGGCGGAGCCCCCAGTCCTTGCTGCTCCGGTTGACAAGGAGCCTCTATTACTGTATGTGGCTGCTAACACACGAGCCGTCAGTGTGGCTGTGATGGTGGAGCGCAAGGAAGAAGGTAAGGAGCATCCGGTTCAGCGGCCGGTTTATTATGTCAGCGAAGTTCTCATTGAGTCCAAGCAGCGGTATCCGCATTGGCAGAAACTTGTTTATGGTGTGTTCATGGCAAGCCGGAAGCTTAAGCATTATTTCCAGGGTCACCCCATCACTGTGGTCAGTTCTGCCCCCCTTGGAGATATCATTCAAAACAGAGAGGCCACAGGGAGAGTGGCTAAGTGGGCTATAGAGCTCGGACCTCATGGTCTGAAACACGTGCCACACACTGCTGTTAAATCTCAGGCCTTGGCGGATTTCATCAATGATTGGACAGAGCTACAAGTGCCCGAACAAAAGCCGGATAACACATATTGGACTATTCACTTCGATGGGTCCAGGCAATTGGAGGGCTCGGGGGCTGGAGTCGTATTGGCTTCCCCTAAAGGTGACAAAATTCCATTATGTGCTACAATTGATGTTTCCTTGCACCAACAATGCAGCTGAGTATGAGGCCTTGCTCCACGGTCTTCGGATGGCTAAGGAGATGAGCTTGAGCCGGGTAAGGTGCTTCGGCGACTCAGACTTGGTGGCTCAACAAGTATCAGGAAAGTGGGACTCCAAGGACCCTCTCATGGCGGCTTATCACCGTGAAGTTGATGCCATTGCTGGGCACTTTCAGGGTTACCAAGTAGAGCACATCGATCGCAGGAAGAACGAGGCGGCTGATGCTTTAAGCCGGCTGGGCTCTCAGCGAAAACCGGTGCCGCCTAATATTTTCCTGGACGTCCTGCATAACCCTTCTGTTAAGTTGCCTACAGAGGAAGACTTGGCTGTCCCTGACCCGGAGGCACGACTGGTGGCGGCTCTCCACATCATCCCGGACTGGACAGTGCCCTATCTGGCTTACATGACCCGGGGAGATTTGCCTGACGATGAAATTTTGGCCTGACAAATAACCCGACGGTCTAAGTCAATGGTTGTTATCAATGGTGAGTTGCATCGTCGCAGTGTTACGGGAGCGTTCCAGCGTTGTGTCTCCCCTGAGGAAGGTCAAGAGATCTTGCGTGAGATTCATGAAGGGGATTGTGGCCATCACACCGTCTCAAAGTCTCTTGTGGCCAAGGCTTTTCGTCATGGTTTTTATTGGCTGACGGCTCATGCTGATGCGGAGGACTTGGTCAGTAAATGTGATGGTTGCCAAAGGTTCTCGCGACGGGCTCATGTGCCGGCTCAGGAGCTGAGGATGATCCCAATTACTTGGCCCTTTGTGGTCTGGGGGCTTGATATGGTTGGGCCTTTCAAAAGGTCCAAGGATAAGAAGACCCACCTCTTGGTGGCAGTTGACAAATTTACCAAGTGGGTTGAAGCGGAGCCAGTTAGCAAGTGTGATGCAGCCACGGCAGTTCAGTTTATGAAAAAGGTGATCTTTCGCTTTGGCTTTCCACACAGCATTATAACTGACAATGGTACCAATCTATCCAAAGGCGCCATGGAGGAGTTTTGTCAACGAGAGCATATTTGACTTGATGTTTCGTCGGTGGCTCACCCTCAATCCAATGGTCAAGCTGAGAGGGCTAATCAGGAGATTCTGAAAGGCATCAAACCCCGGCTTTTGGTCCCTTTACAACGGACGCCGGGTTGTTGGGTGGAGGAGTTACCCTCCGTGTTGTGGAGCATCAACACTACTCCTAACAGATCTACAGGCTTCACGCCTTTCTTCATGGTTTATGGAGCGGAAGCAGTCCTCCCCAGTGACATCCGTCATGACTCGCCTCGAGTGGCGGCTTATGTGGAGGTGGATAATGAACAGGCGCGCCAAGATGCTCTTGACTTGTTGGACGAACAACGTGATATAGCAGCAGCTCGCTCAGCGATTTACCAACAAGACCTGCGCCGTTACCATAGTCGCCGGGTTAAATCCCGGGTCTTCCAGGAAGGCGATCTGGTGCTCCGGCTCATCCAAGATCAAACAGATGTGCACAAGCTATCCCCGCCTTGGGAAGGGCCCTTTGTGGTCAGCAAGAATTTGCACAACGGGTCGTATTACCTCATTGACATTCGGGAGCACAAAGATTCACGTAAGTCGGAGGAAGAGACCCGTCGGCCGTGGAACATAGCTCAGCTTCGGCCTTATTACACTTGAGCCACCGGCTCTCATAATGTACATATTTCTCTAAGCCATGTATATATTATGATAAGCAATAAAGCAGGACCTCTGTCCTTTTTTTTCCTCCAAAGGTGAACGTGTTGTTTTCATTGCAAGATCACATGGTAACTTGAAAGGGGATCCGGCTTATGATCGTATTCGAATCTAGCCATACGCAATATAGTCACTTGGGGGCTTCCTGTTCAAACATAGGTCGTATTCGAACCAAAGAGAACATAGCTGTCGATACCCATTTGATTGGCAAAGTGCCGAGCTCATTGGGGAGTTTTCTTTGATCATATCTGAATCACAGTTCAACCCCCTTTGGGAACCGACGTGGATCGTATTCGAATCAGCGTCGTAAAACAATCCTTAAGGTCATTTGGGGGCTTCCTGTTCAAACATGGGTCGTATTCGAACCAAAGAGAACATAGCTGTCGGTACCCTCTTGATTGGCATCGCCACACCCACTGGGGGCTATATGATCGCATTCGAATCCTAGCATAACCCCTTTGGGACGGGTCTCTGGTCGTATTCGAACCGGAAGCCCCCTAAAGTTTTTCTGATTTATAGCGAGTTCTTCTGATTATTTCAAGTATGCACGGCGGGTCTCACTTTGCCGGCTTAACTTTGATTTACAGTACCAGTCGAACACAATCGGCGTTATTAAGACTGGAAAACCAGAATTGAGGTACCAACCTTATTGCCCGGGTTATCTAAGCCGGAAGTGTGCTTGCAGGCCGGTATGTGTGTTATTATGGTTGTATCAAGGATATGATTGAGGATCAGTCTTTCATGACTTAGCTCTTTATTTCCGGGTTATATGTATGAGATTATGATTTTTAGTGCGGTAAGCCGCCTAGAGACTTGTGATTTGTTTTTCTATGCAGGATAGTTAAAGGCAACTATTTGAGCTTAAGGAAAATGAATGATCAAATTATGACCCGGAGAAATATAAGGAAGCAACTTGAATGGAATTCAGCATTCAACATGTGCACGATGGCACGGCAAAATTAAAAGTGTTGGTCCTATTCTATTACAAGACTCATCGAGTCCAAAAGGGTGAAGCATTGTTTGAGTAAGCCGCCTACAGAGTTAAGATGTTTGCTGGGTTGAGGCTTCCGGCTCATCCCTCTCCGCTCCTCTGGCTGTTCCCAAGACCTGGAAAGTTGATGATTTCCAGTCAATGCCGCTCAGAGCTTCAAATTGAGCTTCCTCGTCAATTAACCCAGCCGGGTCAATTTCCGGGGCAAAGGTGTGCTTACGAGTCGGCGGGACTAAGCTGATGGCTTCATAGCGCGGAGTGGGGATCCTCTGATTCTCTGCATCGTAACCCGGCTGATACTTGGTCAGATCCATGTCATTTCCAATCAGAGTGGCTGCCGGGCGTATGATCTTCACGCAGGCTGCGAAGTCCCTTTGGTCGAAGGGGGTGCCGTCTTCCTTCAAGCTGGGATAGCCTAGGGCAATGTCCGCCGGGTCTAGTTCCGGAAGGAACGCCTTGGCCCGGCTCAGAGCAGCTATGGCTCCGGCTCTTGCAGAGGCCCGTCGCAGCTCTTGGACACGCTGGGGAAGAACGGCAAGCCGGCGAAGAACTTCCGCCAGGTGAGTCGGCACCTCATTGGATAGGGCCACCACGGCCAAGGCGCGCTGTGACCCGGTGTAGAGTTGCTCCACCAGGGTGTACACGGCCTTCAACTTGGTCAGCACGCTTTGGTTGAGATTGGCGCTTCTTGGACCTGTTTAGCAGAGTAGGGTAAGCTGCTGGCAATGATGGGAGTTACGAGACATAAAGATTATAAACTTGATGAAAGCCGGTGGGATACTTACCGAAGATGGCGGCGACCATCTGTGACACGTGGCGTTTTAAGCCGGAGAGTTCGGCGGTTTTCTCCGTCAGAGCCTTCTCCGCCTGTTCGGCCCGGCTCACTAGAGTAGCCTTCTCTTTGGCCCAAGTTCTCCGCTCAGCTTCAAAGTCCTTTTTCAGCTTCTCTTGAGCAGCAATACTGGACACAAATTTGGCGTTGGCCTTCCGGGTCTCAGTTTCTTGCGTCCTCAGGCGGGTCTTCAAATCAGAGATGTCAGCCTCAAGCTTCTTGTAAGCAGCCTGCACAATTTCCGGGTTATAGTATGAATAATTATTATGCGACTTTTAAGTCCCAAGCACTTTCCAAGCAAAGACACTTGGCACTTGGGGGCTAATGCATGTCGAAAGTTTCTACAAATTACCTGTTCGAGCGAGTAAGCCGGAACTTCAGTCTACAACATATTCTATCATAAGTAGTAGACTTGGGGGCTAGAGTATGGTCAGGATAACAAGATAGCTATGCAGTAAACAAGAAGAAAGAAGAGTGGTACCTCAGACTTCTGCTGAATCTGGTTCACCATGCCGATCTCTACATCCCGGCTCTTGTGCACCTGACTGACATAGCCGGAGACGATCTCTCCGATGCTCAGATTGGCGTAGTCGGTGAGGTCCAGATTAGCCCGGCGGCGCTCTAGCAACTCCTCCTTGGCGGAGCACTTGGCCAGCGCAGTAGGTCTCCCCGGCTCAACAAACTCCGTCCGGGTGATTACCACGTCCGGGTCATTGGCCGGCTGAGCCGGGCTGGAGGTCTCCAGGTTAGCAGAAGCTTCTGCGGTTGACTTGTCGGTTGGAGCGGTGGCTTCAGGAGCAGAGGCAGCTGGCGGTTCTTGAGCTGCAACCTCCGGTTCAGGTAAGTCCGGCTCTTCGACCGGCTTGTTCTTTTTCGCCTTCTTGGTGAGCTTTGCCTGGGCACTGAAAGGACAAAGAGGTTAGTACAAAAGTATGAGCAAAGATAAGCACAACAAGAGATGATCATCATTACTCGGGTACGGTCTTGAAGGCCGGCAGGTTTGATTGCATCGAGTCACTAGAGGAGGGTGAGGTTTCCTGATAGTTTGAATCGGAAGAACTGAGCGGTTGACGTATAACACCCGCCAAAGGATGAAAAGGGTACAAGTGGGAGATAACCTCGGTCCGGCGTTTCCTCGATGCGTCAGGTAAACCGGAGGAGAGGTCAGCGTCCTTGTTGGTCCGGGTGTGCCGCCGGCTCTCATGAATCTGTTGCTTCAAAAGAAATTGAGGATCTTGATAAGCTAAAGGATGTGAAAATCTTACTTTCCGGGTTACCCTTCGGACTTTCAGCCTTGGCAAGGGCTCCGAGTCGGAGGAAAGTGTCATTACCTCTTCAACCACCGGGTTACTTGCTCCAGTGTCATCCTGTTGATGAACAGTATTGATAAGGTGGACAGAAATAAACAACAAATACAACAAGAGCTTACAGGCTCAGGGATTACCTCTGACTCGGAGCTGTCGCTTAGTTGCAGCAGCTCTGAAGCAGTAGGCCTACTTCCCTTCTTGCGGGGAGCGGCTCTCTTGGCGGCTTTCTTAGCCTTCCTGGCCTTCTTGGCCGCCTCATGGTCATATTTGACCTTCCAGAATTTGTCATCAGCCTGAAAAATACAATGACGATTTCTTAATGTTCGGATGAAAGTTATCTACAGGAGAAAATAAGATGTTCAGATCAGCGGCTTACCGCTGGGGCCGGGTTGGTCTTGCAGAAGGGGCTTAAGCTGGTCCTCCCGCAGTCTGCCAAGCTCTCGTTCAAGAGAGCCTTGGTCATGTCCTCAGCAACGTCTTCAGGAAGATCGTTGCGGCTGTGTCGCAGGGGGTCATCTTTCCGGCCTGTGTACTCACACATTAAGCCGGGGTGGCGGCTCAAGGGGATCACCCGCCACGAGATCCAGACCCGGACCAGGTCAATTCCATTGAGACCATTGCCCAGGAGAGCCTTGATCTTGTTAATGGTGGGGAGCAGAGGTTGGCGCTCCGCTTGAGTTAACTTGTCTGACAGAGGGTGTGTTGGTTCTAGACGCGAGGGGCGAAAGCCGGGCAGCGGGCTCTCGTCAGCCGGCGACGTGTCTTGGCAATAGAACCACGTCTGATTCCAGTCCTTTGGGTGGCTTGGCGGCTCGGCATAAGGGAAAAGGCAGTCTCTCCGTCGCTGAATGGAGATGCCACCAAGTTCCAAGCTTGGCCCGTTGGCGCACTCGTTCTGACGGTTCAGGTAGAAGAGCTCTCTGAAGAGCAGCAGGCTGGGCTCCTCTCCAAGGTAGACTTCGCAGAATACTTGGAAGTTGCATATGTTTGACACGGAATTGGGTCCTATGTCTTGTGGCCGCAGATCAAAGAAATTTAGCACGTCTCTGAAGAACTTTGAGCCGGGCGGTGCGAAACCCCGCCTAATATGATCCGCAAAAATTACCCCCGTCCCTTGGCTGTGGTCTCTCCTCTGATGGGTCGGGGGCACGGTAGGACATAACGTCCTTCTTAGGCAGGTAACCCGATTTCATGAAATCTGCTAAAGTCTCGTCGGTGACGTTGGACCTCATCCAATTGCATGTGATGGGTGCTTTGGGAGCTTTGGGAGGCATGGTGAAAGCCGGAAGCCTATGATAAAAGGAAACGTCCGGTTTAATTATAAGCCGGAGGAAATTTATAGTTCAATGTTAAAGTGGCGGCTTATGGAGGGGCCTAATGACATATATCTAAGTGCATTGGGTTATCTAAGCCGCTGGAGGTATTGAGAGTAATTCAACTATCTACAGCCTTGCTGCAAATGAGCCGGAATTTTTTTACGGTGCGTGGCTTCTTTAAGCCGGAAACATAAACCGCCATGACTCGGCAGGTGCAGTTTTTTACTAAGTGTGGTGAAAACAGGTTTTACACATCGCAGTAAATAATTTGGATCAAAACGGTCGGCTGAAAAGGAAAATTTCTAGACCTAAAAACAGACGCAGAAGAAGTTCGCGGGTTCGAACGGAGCATCTATGCAGTAAAAGGGGATCTATTTGCATTAGGAATGGAAGTGAAACATCTACCGCAGTGGTTCTATACGAGTCTAAGATCAAAAAGGGTGGTAAAAATCAAATCTACCGAGGGCCCGCGAAGAACGGTGAAGAACATGGGAAGAACAAGAAGAAACCCTACTGCAGATCTGCTCTACGGGGCAGCAAGGACTTACAGGTGCTGGTGAGTCGCGGGGGTCGCTGCCGTTCTCTGGACACAACAGGTTGATGTAGCGGCCGGAGTCGATGAGGACGAGAAGACCCGCGGCGGCGATGGCAATAGAGCTCGAGCGGAAGAACAGTGGCGCGAGGAGGAAGATGGGTGGCTAAAGGCTCATCGGGCCGGACTATTTAAAAGGGCAAGCTCATAAGTGAGCGCGAGAAACGAGAAGGCCACGGCGCGGTTATCTCACCATAAAAACGCCTCGATTTTCGGGATGGCAGTAAAGATTAGATCCGTTGCGGATATGGTGGAGTAAAAAAATGGACTTAATGGAAGATGACGTCACGGCGGATTACCCGGAATCCAGAGGATGACGTCACGCCGGGTTATGGCCGTCACACAATTATAAGCCGGAGTTTTTCTGTCGAAAGAGTTGAAGATTGACATGAGCCGGCTCAAATCAATCTGGGGCCTAATGTTGAGGATATAACCCTTGGAGTCACCCGCCCGGCGGGGCCGGGTTACACATAAGGATCATCACCTAAAGCCCGGCGCCAACTTGATGACAGCGGGCCAAAGATGGGCTTAAGACCCGGAGATGGCTTAAGGCCCGTAGTTACAACTGTTGTTAAGGTAGAACTTGTAGTATAAGGCAAGAATAGTTGAGAGTCCGAGCCGGACACTCTTATAAGCCGGCCGGGACTCCCAGAAGCTGCTGGGCGTCAACCTCTCTATATAAAGGGACGACCCGGCAGCGGTTTAGGGGGAGAAGAAAGATCTCGTCGAGAGCCAGGCATAGCAGTTAAGCTCCCTGGTCATCGAAACCCTAATCAATACCACCTCAACTGGACGTAGGCTTTTACCTTCACCGTAAGGGGCCGAACCAGTATAAACCCTCGTGTTCCTTGTCCCGCTTAATCCCTTCAAGCTTCTTAGCAGCGATGGCTCCACGACTAAGTCCTAGCTTGAGGACATCTGCCGTGACAATTCCACGACAGTATTGGAGTCCGGAATTGTTCTGGGAGTACCGGGTGACGACCAGCGTGACCGAAAGGTGTTTCGGAGGCCCCGGCAAGCGTTGGGGGGCCTTATGGGCCAAGGGGAGGGGGCACACCAGCCCACTAAGGGGCTATGCGCCCCTCCCAACCCCTCTCACGTAACGTGGAGAGGTGGGGGCGCCTCCCCTAGGGCAGCCACCCCTCCCGGCTTGGGGGGCAAGTTTCCCAGGGGTGGGGGCGCCCAAACCCATCTAGGGTTTCCCCTGTGGCCGCCGCCCCTCCCCTAGGGAACCCTAGGGCGCCTCCTCCACCCCCTTCCCCCTATATATAGTGAGGGAGAGAGAGGGCAGCCGCACCCCTTGCCTGGCGCAGCCCTCTCCTCCTCCAACTCCTCCTCCTCCGTAGTGCTTAGCGAAGCTCTGCCGGAGAACCACGAGCTCCATCGCCACCACGCCGTCGTGCTGCTGGAGTTCTCCCTCAACTTCTCCTCTCCCCTTGCTGGATCAAGAAGGAGGAGACGTCCCCGGGCTGTACGTGTGTTGAACGCGGAGGCGCCGTTCGTTCGGCGCTAGATCGGATCTTCTGCGATTTGAATCGCCGCGAGTACGACTCCATCAACCGCGTTCTTGTAACGCTTCCGCTTAGCGATCTTCAAGGGTATGAAGATGCACTCCCTCTCTCTCGTTGCTAGCATCTCCTAGATTGATCTTGGTGACACATAGGAAATTTTTTAATTATTGCTACGTTACCCAACAGCAGTGACTAGTCCCTTTGCAGTAGAAGCTCTCAGTCTCAGGCTTAGGTCCAGACTTGGGCTTCTTCACTTGAGCGGCAACTTGCTTGCCGTTCTTCTTGAAGTTCCCCTTCTTCCCTTTACCCTTTTTCTTGAAACTAGTGGTCTTGTTGACCATCAACACTTGATGCTCCTTCTTGATTTCTACCTTCACAGCCTTTAGCATTGCGAAAAGCTCGGGAATTGTCTTATCCATCCCTTGCATATTATAGTTCATCACAAAGCTCTTGTAGCTTGGTGGCAGTGATTGAAGAATTCTGTCAATGACACTATCATCGGGAAGATTAACTCCCAGTTGAATCAAGTGATTGTTATACCCAGACATTTTGAGTATATGCTCACCGACAGAACTATTCTCCTCCATCTTGCAGCTGTAGAACTTATTGGAGACTTCATATCTCTCAATCCGGGCATTTGCTTGAAATATTAACTTCAACTCCTGGAACATCTCATATGCTCCATGACGTTCAAAACGTCGTTGAAGTCCCGGTTCTAAGCCGTAAAGCATGGCATGCTGAACTATCGAGTAGTCATCAGCTTTGCTCTGCCAGATGTTCATAACATCCGGCGTTGCTCCTGCAGTGGGTTTGGCACCTACCGGTGCTTCCAGGATGTAATTCTTCTGTGCAGCAATGAGGATAATCCTCAAGTTACGGACCCAGTCCGTGTAGTTGCTACCATCATCTTTGAACTTAGCTTTCTCTAGGAACGCATTAAAATTCAACGGAACAACAGCACGGGCCATCTATCTACAACAACATAGACATGCAAAATACTATCAGGTACTAAGTTCATGATAAATGAAAGTTCAATTAATCAAATTACTTAAGAACTCCCACTTAGATAGACATCCCTCTAATCATCTAAGTGATCACGTGATCCAAATCAACTAAACCATGTCCGATCATCACGTGAGATGGAGTAGTTTTCAATGGTGAACATCAGTATGTTGATCATATCTACTATATGATTCACGCTCGACCTTTCAGTCTCAGTGTTCCGAGGCCATATCTGCATATGCTAGGCTCGTCAAGTTTAACCTGAGTATTTTGCGTGTGCAAAACTGGCTTGCACCCGTTGTATGTGAACGTAGAGCTTATCACACCCGATCATCACGTGGTGTCTCGGCATGACGAACTTTCGCAATGGTGCATACTCAGGGAGAACACTTATACCTTGAAATTTAGTGAGAGATCATCTTATAATGCTACCGTCGAACTAAGCAAAATAAGATGCATAAAGGATAAACATCACAGGCAATCAATATAAGTGATATGATATGGCCATCATCATCTTGTGCCTTTGATCTCCATCTCCAAAGCACCGTCATGGTCACCATCGTCACCGGTGCGACACCTTGATCTCCATCGTAGCATCGTTGTCGTCTTGCTAACTATTGCTTCTACGACTATTACTATCACTTAGTGATAAAGTAAAGCAATTACATGGCGATTGCATTTCATACAATAAAGCGACAACCATATGGCTCCTGCCAGTTGCCGATAACTTTGTTACAAAATAAGATCATCTCATACAATAAAATTCAGCATCATGTCTTGACCATATCACATCACAACATGCCATGCAAAAACAAGTTAGACGTCCTCTACTTTGTTGTTGCAAGTTTTAAGTGGCTGCTACGGGCTGAGCAAGAACCGTTCTTACCTATGCATCAAAACCACAACGATATTTCGTCAAGTATGTGCTGTTTTAACCTTCAACAAGGACCGGGCGTAGCCACACTCGATTCAACTAAAGTTGGAGAAACTGACACCCGCCAGCCACCTGTGTGCGAAGCACGTCGGTAGAACCAGTCCCGCGTAAGCGTGCGCGTAATGTCGGTCCGGGCCGCTTCATCCAACAATACCGCCGAATCAAAGTATGACATGCTGGTAAGCAGTATGACTAGTATCGCCCACAACTCACTTGTGTTCTACTCGTGCATATAACATCTACGCATAAACCTGTCTCAGATGCCACTGTTGGGGAACGTAGTAATTTAAAAAAAAAATCCTACGCACACGCAAGATCATGGTGATGCATAGCAATGAGAGGGGAGAGTGTTGTCTACGTACCCTCGTAGACCGTAAGCGGAAGCGTTATGGAAACGCGGTTGATGTAGTCGTACGTCTTCACGATCGACCGATCCTAGCACCGAAGGTACGACACCTCCGCGATCTGCACACGTTCGGCTCGGTGATGTCCCATGAACTCACGATCCAGTAGAGTGTCAGGGAAGAGCTTCGTCGGCACGACGGCGTGATGACGGTGATGATGAAGCTACCGTCGCAGGGCTTAGCCTAAGCACTACGACGATATGACCGAGGTGGATTATGGTGGAGGGGGGCACCGCACACGGCTAAAAGATCAATGATCACCTTGTGTGTCTATGGGGTGCCCCCTCCCCCGTATATAAAGGAGTGGAGGAGGGGGAGGGGGCCGGCCTCCTAGGCGCGCCCCAAGGGGAGTCCTACTCCCCCCGGGAGTAGGATCCCCCCTTCCCTAGTTGGATTAGGAGAGAAGGAAGGGGGAGGAAGGAAAGGGGGGCCGCCCCCCTCCCAATTCGGATTGGGCTTGGGGGGGGGGGCGCCCCCTCCTTTGCTCCCTTCTCCTCTCTCCCACTATGGCCCAATAAGGCCCATATACCTCCCGGGGGGTTCCGGTAACCTCCCGGTACATCGGTAAACGCCCGATCTCACCCGGAACCATTCCGATGTCCAAATATAGTCGTCCAATATATCGATCTTTATGTCTCGACAACTTCGAGACTCCTCGTCATGTCCGTGATCATATCCGGGACTCTGAACTACCTTCGGTACATAAAAACACATAAACTCGTAATACGATCGTCACCGAACGTTAAGCGTGCGGACCCTACGGGTTCGTGAACTATGTAGACATGACCGAGACACGTCTTCGGTCAAAAACCAATAGCGGAACCTGGATGCTCGTATTGGCTCCTACATATTCTATGAAGATCTTTATCGGTCAAACCGCATAACAACATATGTTGTTCCCTTTGTCATCGGTATGTTACTTGCCCGAGATTCGATCGTCGGTATCTCAATACCTAGTTCAATCTCGTTACCAGCAAGCCTCTTTACTTGTTCCGTAATGCATTATCCCGTAACTAACTCATTAGTCACATTGCTTCCAAGGCTTATATTGATGTGCATTACCGAGAGGGCCCAGTGATACCTCTCCGACAATCGGAGTGACAAATCCTAATCTTGATCTATGCCAACTCAACAAGTACCATCGCAGAAACCTGTGGAGCACCTTTATAATAACCCAATTACGTTGTGACGTTTGGTAGCACACAAAGTGTTCCTCCGGTATTCGGGAGTTGCATAATCTCATAGTCATAGGAACATGTATAAGTCATGAAGAAAGTGATATGTCTCTGTCGTATCTACTTTTCCAAACACTTTTGCCCGTGTTTTGGACTCTAACTTGCATGATTTGAATGGAACTAACCCGGACTGACGCTGTTTTCAGCAGACTTTCCATGGTGTTATTTATGTGCAGAAACAAAAGTTCTCGGAATGACCTGAAACTCCACGGAACATATTTTTGGAAAATATTAAAAATACTGGAAGAAGAATCCATGTCAGGGGGCCCACACCCTGTCCACGAGGGTGGGGGGCGCGCCTGCCCCCCTGGGCACGCCCCCTGCCTCGTGGGCCCCCTGACGCTCCACCGACCTCAACTCCAACTCCATATATTCGTGTTCGGGGAGAAAAAAATCAGAGAGAAGGATTCATCGCGTTTGACGATACGGAGCCGCCGCCAAGCCCTAAAACCTCTCGGGAGGGCTGATCTGGAGTCTGTTCGGGGCTCCGGAGAGGGGAATCCGTCGCCGTCGTCATCATCAACCATCCTCCATCACCAATTTCATGATGCTCACCGCTGTGCGTGAGTAATTCCATCATAGGCTTGCTGGACGGTGATGGGTTGGATGAGATTTATCATGTAATCGAGTTAGTTTTGTTAGGGTTTGGTCCCTAGTATCCACTATGTTCTGAGATTGATGTTGCTATGACTTTGCTATGCTTAATGCTTGTCACTAGGGCCCGAGTGCCATGATTTCATATCTGAACCTATTATGTTTTCATGAATATATCTGAGTTCTTGATCCTATCTTGCAAGTCTATAGTCACCTACTATGTGTTATGATTCGGCAACCCCGAAGTGACAATAATCGGGACCACTCCCGGTAATGACCGTAGTTTGAGGAGTTCATGTATTCACTATGTGTTAATGCTTTGGTCCGGTACTCTATTAAAAGGAGGCCTTAATATCCCTTAGTTTCCGCTAGGACCCCGCTGCCACGGGAGGGTAGGACAAAAGATGTCATGCAAGTTCTTTTCCATAAGCACGTATGACTATATTCGGAATACATGCCTACGTTACATTGATGAATTGGAGCTAGTTCTGTGTCACCCTATGTTATGACTGTTACATGATGAACCGCATCCGGCATAATTCTCCATCACCGATCCAATGCCGACGAACTTTTCACATATTGTTCTTCGCTTATTTACTTCACCGTTGCTACTGTTACAATCACTACAAAACCCAAAAATATTACTTTTGCTACTATTATCATTACTTCCATATTACTTTGCTACTAAATAATTTGCTGCAGATACTAAGTTATCCAGGTGTGGTTGAATTGACAACTCAACTGCTAATACTTGGGAATATTCTTTGGCTCCCCTTGTGTCGAATCAATAAATTTGGGTTGAATACTCTACCCTCGAAAACTGTTGCGATCCCCTATACTTGTGGGTTATCAAGACTATTTTCTGGCGCCGTTGCCGGGGAGCATAGCTTTATTCTTGGAGTCGCTTGGGATTTATATCTGCTGGTCACTATGAAGAACTTGAAAGACGCAAAAAAAATTTATCCCTCAACTACGAGGGGAGGTAAGGAACTGCCATCTAGCTCTGCACTTGATTCACCTTCTGTTTTGAGTAAGCTTGCGACACCAAAACCTGCTTCTGCTATTCATTCTGATATGTCGCATGTTATTGATGATGCCACTTCTGCTATGCATGATACTTATGATGAAACTACTTCTATGCTTGATACTACTGTGCCACTTGGTGAATTTCTTGATGAACAACTTGCTAGGGCTAGAGAGAATGAAATTATTGAAACTGATAATATTGAAGATAGTGATGATGAAGACTCTCCCCCTAATAAATATGGATTACCTGTTGTTCCTGAGGGCTATGTTATGGATGAAGAAATCACTAAAGCTATTTTTGCTTGCAAAGATAGATATGATCTTAAGAAGTTATTAGCTAAATGGAAGCAGCAATCTCTTAATGCTAGAATGAAACCTGACCCTTCTTTTGCTACTTCACCTATCTGTGTTACTGATAAGGATTATGAATTCTCTATTGATCCTGATATAATCACTTTGGTTGAATCTGATCCTTTCTATGGCTATGGATCTAAAACTGTTGTGCCACATCTTACTAAATTAAATGATATAGCCACCCCGTTCACTAAAGAAATGTCGCTACCTTTATATCCTTAAAATATTCCCGTTCTCATTAAAGGGTGATGCTAAGATATGGTTTAATTCTCTTGATCCTGGTTGTGTGCGTAGTCCCCAGGATATGATTTATTACTTCTCTGCTAAATATTTCCCTACTCATAAGAAATAAGCTGCTTTAAGGGATATATATAATTTTGTGCAAATTGAAGAAGAGAGTCTCCCACAAGCTTGGGGGAGGCTTCTCCAACTACTTAATGCTTTGCCTGATCATCCTATTAAGAAAAACGAAATACTTGATATCTTTTATAATGGACTAACCGATGCTTCCAGAGATTACCTGGATAGTTGTGCTGGTTCTGTTTTCAGGGAAAGAACACCGGATGAAGCAGAGATTCTATTGAATAATATGTTGACAAAGGAAAATAATTGGACACTTCCTGAGCCAATTCCTGAACCAATTCCTAAACCAACTCCGAAGAAGAGGGGTGTTCTATTTCTCAGTCCTGAAGATATGCAAGAGGCAAAGAAATCAATGAAAGAAAAAGGTATTAAAGCTGAAGATGTTAAGAATTTACCTCCTATTGAAGAAATACATGGTCTAAATTTACCGCCTGTGGAAGAAATATATGATCTTAATCCATCACCTATTGAAGAAACTCATGGTCTTGATAACCTGACACAGGTAGTAAAGGTAAATTCTCTCTATAGATATGATAAAGCTGAAATTCCTCCTACTAAGTTTGCTAGCCAATGCTTAGAAGAGTTTGATAATTTTATTGTCAAACAAGAAAACTTCAATGCTTATTTTGGTAGACAATTGAAATACAATTCCGATACGCTTGAACACTTGGGTGATTATATGTCTAGAGTTAAAGGTGAACTTAAACTCATTAGTAAACATGCTTCTATGGTTACCACTCAAGTAGAACAAGTACTTAAAGCTCAAAATGATTTGCTCAATGAATTAAATAGTAAGAATAATGATTATGCTGTTAGAGTGGCTACTAGAACTGGTAAAATGACTCAGGAACCTTTGTATCCTAAAGGCCACCCTAAGAGAATTGAGCAAGATTCTCAGAGAAATAATATAGATGCACCTAGTCCTTCTAAAAAGAAGAAAAAGAAAAATGATAGGACTTTGCATACTTCTAGTGAACCTATTGCTGAACCACCTGACAATCCAAATGCTATTTCTATTTCTGATGCTGAAACACAATCTGGTAATGAACATGAACCTAGTGAAAATGTGAATGATAATGTTCATGATGATGCTCAACCTAGCAACGATAATGATGTATAAATTGAACCTGCTGTTGATCTTGATAACCCACAATCAAAGAATCAACGTTATGATAAGAGAGACTTTGTTGCTAGGAAACATGGTAAAGAAAGAGAACCATGGGTTCAGAAACCCATGCCTTTTCCTCCCAAACCATCCAAGAAAAAGGATGCTGAGGATTTTGAGCGCTTTGCTGAAATGATTAGACCTATCTTCTTGCGTATGCGTTTGACTGAGATGCTCAAAATGAATACTTATGCTAAGTATATGAAAGAAATTGTTACAAATAAAAGAAAGATACCGGAAGCTGAAATTTCCACCATGCTTGCTAATTATACTTTTAAAGGTGGAATACCAAAGAAACTTGGAGATCCAAGAGTACCAACTATACCATGCTCCATTAAAAGGAACTATGTTAAAACTGCTTTATGTGATCTTGGAGCCGGTGTTAGTGTTATGCCTCTCTCTTTATATTGTAGACTTGACTTGAATAAGTTGACACCTACTGAAATATCTTTGCAAATGGTTGATAAATCAACTGCTACACCTGTCGGTATTTGTGAGGATGTGCCTGTTGTGGTTGCAAACGTTACTATTTTGACGGACTTTGTTATTCTTGATATTCCTGATGACGATAGTATGTCTATTATTCTTGGAAGACCTTTTTTGAATACTGCAGGGGCTGTTATTGATTGCAACAAAGGCAATGTCACTTTTCATGTTAATGGTAATGAGCATACGGTACACTTTCCGAGGAAACAACCTCAAGTCCACAGTATCAATTCTATTGGAAAAATTCCATCGATTATTTTTGGAGGTTTTGAATTTCCTCTTCCTACTGTCAAGAAGAAATATGATATTCTTATTATTGGGGATGTGCATATCCCCGTTGAGGTAACATAGTGTTATTCGAAAATTCTCCGGTTCCATGTTATTCGGAATGAGTTTGTTAACAAGACTTGATCAACCTTGTTAGTGGATTCCTTTTGATGAGCATGAGATGGATGAAACTAGAAGGCACAACCTTCTGCACTCTCTTTCTACTTTCTGTTATTTAGTTGAAATAAAGTAAAAATAGTATTTTCCTGTCTGTTTTCTGAATTATCCGTGCAATATAAAAATACCCCGAAAATAAAAGTTCTCCAAATGCCCTGAAAATGGAATATGATCTTTTCTGGAATATTAGAGAATATCTAGCACTGAGAACACAACAGGGGGAGCAAGCACCTGGCCACGAGGGTCCAGGGCGCGCCCACCCCTACAGGGCGTGCCCCCCTGCCTCGTGGGCCCACGGTGGCTCCCCTCCACTTATTCCTGCACCCACACACTTCTTCTTCCTCCCAAAAAAATCACCATCCAGCTCAAGCACGAGTTCTAGCTCATTTTGCTGCGATTTTCGATCTCCTTGCTCAAAGCACCTCTCACAAAACTGCTTGGGGAGATTGTTCCTTGGTATGTGACTCCTCCATTGGTCCAATTAGTTTTTGTTCTAGTGCTTTATTCATTGCAAATTTGTGCTGCCTAGGTGACCATGTTCTTGAGCTTGCATGTCAAATTTATATGGTTCCGAGTAGTTCTAATGCATGATATAGGCTCTAGGCACTTGTAGGAGTAGTTGCTATCACTTTTGTTGAGCTTGGTTCACTTTTATTTGAAGTTACTAAAAATTTCGTAGGAAGAAATATGCTTAGGAAAATGTACCAAGGTGGTTCTTCAAGGAAGCAAGGACCCAGGCTTGCAATGCGCGATGCCGATGATGGGCCACCAAGGAATGCTCCAGTGCGGCCTTGTGAATGGCCTTCAGAAGGCTTTATGGATCGAGCGGGAATCAAGGAAGAATTTAACGCATATTTGCGTAACGCCGATCTTGTGAGCTTCGAGGAAGAAAAGTGCCGCCAGTACCACTATCTCACTAGTTCCTTTGTGAGGAGGTTTGAATTTTCATCTTCACGCAACTCTCCAACTGTCCTGTTTGATCGTTATGAAAAATCTTATACGATGGGCTTAGAGGATTTTACCACTGCTTGCAAACTTCCACAATGGGGTAGTGCTAGTGAACCTCGCAAATCTGAATTTAGAAATTTTCTTCCTAGTATAACTGTGGGGGAATCTAGAGATATAGCACAAGATACCATAGGGAGCATTCATTTTCCTGCTATACATTATTTTGCTCTCTTCATAGGTAGGTGCATAAATGGTAAAGATGAAGCATGTCATATGTGTGTCCCTGACCTCAGTATTCTTAGGAGTGCTGTGTTAGGAGGCAAATCTTATAATTTGGGAGCCATTGTTGCACGTAGGTTGCATCATAATAGATTTAATGGAGATTTCTTCGGTGGAATTTATGCAACCCGCTTAGCTGATTTTCTTGGTGTAACCATACGTAATGATGATATTGAATTGCCTCCTACTTACCTAGACTTTAATGCTATGGTTCACCACTAGTTTGTCGAGCGGAATGAATCGCCTCTCCAGTATTGCTTAATCTTTGACAGACGTCGTGCTGTCCGTATTACTCTCCCTGCTCCTACCTTCTTTGATTATCAGGCAAAAGGAAGACATTTTATTACCAAAGAGGAGGCAGATGAGTACGAGAGGAGGGCGGAGGCAGCTCGCCGCCACGTTGCAGCCCAGGAGGCAATAACTGCCGCATCGCAGTACGACCCCAACCACAACTTTGGATATCCGCCAGGCCATCCATGGCAATAAACCAACTTAGGCCAAAAGCCTAAGCTTGGGGGAGTACGTATTTCCCACCGACATTACATTCATGTTCACACACTCATTGCTAGATGTTGGTGCTCATACTCTTTCATTGTATTTTCCATGCTAGTTTATTTTCTTTTCTTTTTCTTGCTTTCTTCTTGTGTGTTTGATAAACCTTAAGAAAAACAAAAACAATAGTGTAGCTTTTAGTTAGTTTACTTTTCTTGTTGTAGTAGTAATAATTAAAAGAAAACCCAAAAATATTTCCCGTTCTTCTTTTGCTTGTTGGGAGCTTTCCCATGTAAATAGTTTTATTTCTTTTCTTTTCTTTGGGGTTCGATAGGAGAAGACCGTAATGAAATTGTTGAAGTGGCTCTTATATGCATTGTTGTTGATTTAAGTAAGAGCCCCTATTGCCTTGTCTTCTCCTGTTTATTGAATGCTCGCAAATTCCAGCTTAGTCCAATGCACGTGCACTCTTATTATTTTCACATCGTTCGGTCGTGCAAGTGAAAGGCAATTATGACGATATATGATGGACTGACTGAGATGAGAGAAGCTGGTATGAACTCGACCTCTCTTGTTTTTGTAAATATGATTAGTTCATCATTCCTGATTCAGCCTATTACGAATAAACATGTTTGCAATGACAATTAGAGATTATAGTTGCTTATGCCATGCTTGATTAGCTATGAGTTATAATGGTTTACCTTGCGTGCCAACATGCTATTAAAATGATTGTGATGTGGTATTGTGGGGTGGTATCCTCCTTTGAATGATTTAAGTGACTCGACTTGGCACATGTTCATACATGTAGTTGAAACAAATCAACATAGCCTTCACGATATTTATGTTCATGGTGGATTATATCCTACTGATGCTTGCACTCAATGTTTATTAATTTTAATGCATGTTCATGACTATTGTCGCTCTCTAGTTGGTCGCTTCCCAGTCTTTTGCTAGCCTTCACTTGTACTAAGCGGAATACTGCTTGTGCATCCAATCCCTTAAACCCCAAAGTAATTCCATATGAGTCCACTATATCTTCCTATATGCGGTATCTACCTGCCGTTCCAAGTAAATTTGTATGTGCCAAACTCTAAACCTTCAAATGAAATTCTGTTTTGTATGCTCGAATAGCTCATGTATCAACTAGGGTTGTCCGTATCTTCCATGCTAGGCGGGTTATTCTCAAGAGGAGTGGACTCCGCTCCTCACTCACGAGAAAATGGCTGGTCACCGGGATGCCCAGTCCCATGCTTTATGCAAACTAAATCAAAATAATTGCAAACAAAACTCCCCCGGGGCTGTTGCTAGTTGGAGGCACTTGTTGTTTCGAGCAAGCCATGGATTGATGCTTGTTGGTGGAGGGGGAGTATAAACTTTACCATTCTGTTTGGGAACCGCCTATAATGTGTGTAGCATGGAAGATATCGCCATCTCTTGGTTGTTACGTTGACAATGAAAGTATGCCGTTCAAAATATTATTTATCTCTATTTCAAAATCGAGCTCTGGCACCTCTACAAATCCCTGCTTCCCTCTGCGAAGGGCCTATCTATTTACTTTTATGTTGAGTCATCACCCTCTTATTAAAAAGCACTAGCTGGAGAGCACTGTTGTCATTTGCATCCATTACTATTAATTTATATTGGGTATGACTATGACTGGATCTCTTTTACCATGAATTACAATGTTTAGTCAGTCCTTGATCTTTAAAGGTGCTCTGCATTTATGTTTTGCGGTCTCAGAAAGGGCTAGCGAGATACCATCTTATTATATCATCTCATGATTGTTTTGAGAAAGTGTTGTCATCCAAGATTTATTATTATTGCTCGCTAGTTGATTATGCCATTAACATGAGTAAACATGAGTCCTAAATGTTATTGTGAATATGGTTAGTTATAATCTTTGCTGAAAACTTGAATGCTGGCTTTACATATTTACAACAACAAGAGCAAACAGAGTTTGTAAAAGTTTTTCTTTATCACTTTCAGTTTGTCAACTAAATTGCTTGAGGACAAGCAAAGGTTTAAGCTTGGGAGAGTTGATACGTCTCCTGTCGTATCTACTTTTCCAAACACTTTTGCCCTTGTTTTGGACTCCAACTTGCATGATTTGAATGGAACTAACCCGGACTGACGCTGTTTTCAGCAGACTTTCCATGGTGTTATTTATGTGCAGAAACAAAAGTTCTCGGAATGACCTGAAACTCCACGGAAGATATTTTTGGAAAATATTAAAAATACTGGAAGAAGAATCCACGTCAGGGGGCCCACACCCTGTCCACGAGGGTGGGGGCGCGCCCCTGCCTCGTGGGCCCCCTGACGCTCCACCGACCTCAACTCCAACTCCATATATTCGTGTTCGGGGAGAAAAAAATCAGAGAGAAGGATTCATCGCGTTTTACGATACGGAGCCGCCGCCAAGCCCTAAAACCTCTCGGGAGGGCTGATCTGGAGTCCGTTCGGGGCTCGGTAGACGGGAATCCATCGCCGTCGTCATAATCAACCATCCTCCATCACCAATTTCATGATGCTCACCGCCGTGCGTGAGTAATTCCATCGTAGGCTTCTTGGACGGTGATGGGTTGGATGAGATTTATCATGTAATCGAGTTAGTTTTGTTAGGGTTTGATCCCTAGTATCCACTATGTTATGAGATTGATGTTGCTATGACTTTGCTATGCTTAATACTTGTCACTAGGGCCCGAGTGCCATGATTTCAGATCTGAACCTATTATGTTTTCATGAATATATGTGAGTTCTTGATCCTATCTTGCAAGTCTATAGTCAACTACTATGTGTTATGATCCGGCAACCCCGAAGTGACAATAACCGGGACCACTCCCGGTGATGACCGTAGTTTGAGGAGTTCATGTATTCACTATGTGTTAATGCTTTGGTCCGGTACTCTATTAAAAGGAGGCCTTAATATCCCTTAGTTTCCGCTAGGACCCCGCTGCCACGGGAGGGTAGGACAAAAGATGTCATGCAAGTTCTTTTCCATAAGCACGTATGACTATATTCGGAATACATGCCTACGTTACATTGATGAATTGGAGCTAGTTCTGTGTCACCCTATGTTATGACTGTTACATGATGAACCGCATCCGGCATAATTCTCCATCACCGATCCAATGCCGACGAACTTTTCACATATTGTTCTTCGCTTATTTACTTCACCGTTGCTACTGTTACAATCACTACAAAACCCAAAAATATTACTTTTGCTACTATTATCATTACTTCCATATTACTTTGCTACTAAATAATTTGCTGCAGATACTAAGTTATCCAGGTGTGGTTGAATTGACAACTCAACTGCTAATACTTGAGAATATTCTTTGGCTCCCCTTGTGTCCAATCAATAAATTTGGGTTGAATACTCTACCCTCGAAAACTGTTGCGATCCCCTATACTTGTGGGTTATCAGAAAGCAATAGCAATATACTAAACGATCAAATGCTAAGCTAACGGAATGGGTCAAGTCAATCACATCATTCTCTAATGATGTGATCCCGTTAATCAAATGACAACTCATGTATATGGCTAGGAAATTTAACCATCTTTGATTCAACGAGCTAGTCAAGTAGAGGCATACTAGTGACACTCTGTTTGTCTATGTATTCACACATGTACTAAGTTTCCGGTTAATACAATTCTAGCATGAATAATAAACATTTATCATGATATAAGGAAATATAAATAACAACTTTATTATTGCCTCTAGGGCATATTTCCTTCATTGACAACCCCTTTAACACGTCGGGTTGCGAGGTGTTGTTGTTTGTGTGCAGGTGTTGTTTACGTTGTGTTGCTTGGTTCTCCTACTGGTTCGATACATTGGTTTCATCACTGAGGGTAATACCTACCGTCGATGTGCTACATCTGGAAGAGGAGATAATGACCGCCTCACCATCTTGCTCAAACCCTAGCGCCACCGCTAGTTCGCGTCGACGCTGGAGACAAAGCGCTTTGCTGCCGCGACCTCTTCGACGCCATCGTCACGTCAGCCGCGGACCTCGTCTTCTTCGCCGGTGCCGTAGGTGTCTTCCGCCGCCAAGTTAGGGCGCGGGAGATTGGACTGCTTGGCATCCATTCTGCCCCGTCTAGTAGTTCTTCAGTGGTAAATAAAACTCGCTTTTTACCGCTTTTTTGATGTGTCAAATCCATCCACTTCAACCAAAAGTGGTTTCTGCACTTCAAAATCTGGATCTTTCTCTTTCTAAATCTCATATCTTGTAAATTATATTCACTTATGCTTCATAACTAGTTAGATTCCTCACTTGTACTTATTCATGGATTCGTACAAATCTGGAACCAACTCACTTCAAATAAGTGAATTTCTTCGCACTATGAGGTCAATGTCTTCAAACTGATTTATCTACAAAATCTTCTAAGAATGCATATGACCTCTTCCCCTTCCCTCGCATCTCTAATGCTGTCACAGGTACATGTCCGTGGGAGAATCCCTTGGTTCTCATAGTGTGCATTCATTTGTAGAATTCTTATAGCATCATATTGAATCTCCTGAAGCCAGTTCTTGTTTGGCAAGTCGTCGAAAGCCTTTCACTGTCTTGAAGCCTCTCTGTTTGAATATTATGGACACTAAAAAATATGCAAGGAAAGGTGGCAGGCAGCGCCGTGGAAATACTGCTCTAGATCTGCCCCCGGATCTATATGAACTTTATAAGTCTGATCCTGAGGAAAGCTACAATCAGCGCAAGACCAGAATACAGTGGATCCGAAGATATTGGGATGAGCAATGGTTCAAGTATAACTTCTTCACTGCTGAGTATGCTGAAAAGAATGCTATCAAGCGCCCGTGGGGCGATATTCTTTACAAGAATTTGCAACCCAAGACGAAGCCTGAAGCTATTGCCCAAGACTTCTATCCATGCATGGTCAGAGGGCCTCAACCAGAAAATGCCGACCCATCCTCTCTTCGATGGTGTCGTGACGATGATCTCTTCAAGCACAACTTTCAGTTTGCCACGGAGTCTGCTGCCACAAACAAGAAGGCATTCGGACTCAACTTCAATCATGGTCCGTCCGCTCCAAGGGCGGATGGAACACGTGACGCCAATCCAAATGTCATCGTCCCCTTCAATAGCTTTGATGGGCTCCTCTCCCATATTGCTGCTCAGAGGGCCACGGTAGAACAATCTGCTGATGATGCAGACTCTGAGGATGCTCCTGCACCAACAAACCAGAAGAAGAAGTCAAAAGCTTCCAAGCCCTCTGCTGCTCCAAAAGCTCCGACTGTGAAGCCATTGATGACTGCACCTCCTGAACCACAAGTGTGCAGTCTGAAGACTTGTCTCGTGTCTCCAAGAAGACCAAGAAGCCTAAGAAGATTTCTGGGCATGACCTGACTCCTGTTGTCGTTCTGCACAATGAAGACAACACCATTGATCTGTCCAGTGATGAAGATCTTGGATATGAAGCTCTGGAGATGTTAATGAAGAGCAAGCAAGAGGCTGAGATCTTCCATGATCTGCCTATATTTGATGCTGATATACTGAACAACTTTATTGATGAATGGTTTGAGGACCAAAGCATCAACATTGATGATCTACAGCTGCCTGTGGACATTAGCATCACATTTCACAGAGCCATTGCCAATGAACTTGCCTTGGCTCAGAAAATCGTTGAGCTCAAGAACAAGATAGATTATGAGAAGGCACATTTCAAGAAGCACATGGCCAAGTTCAGTGTTGCTGATGTGCAAATATTCAAGAAGATGATGACTGACCTCAAGGCTGAATTCAACAAGAAGCGTGAAGAAGCCAAAGGCTCACGCAAGCGCATGAAGTAGTATGCGAAGAAGTGTGTGCAAGTGCACAATGAAGCTGAGAAGAGAAAGGCTCTTGGGCATCCTGGCATCGACCCCAAGATGGCTGCCAAGAAAAACAAGAAGGCTGCTGACGCTGAACCTAAATCTTCAAGGTAGGGCCAACCAAGCATTGTCTTCCCTGCCAGCATGACTGGCTCGAAGCCAAAGGTCCCCTCAGCAGCTTCTGAGCAGAAGAAGACAAGGCAAGCCGAAGCCGAAGCCAGGAAGAGGAAGCATCAAGACTCCTCTGAGGCCGCTCCCTCCACGAAGATATTGAAGACTAAAGCTTCAAAGTCTTCAAAGAAAGAGCGTGCCACCGCCCAAGTACTGCTGAATGTCAAGCCAATTTCTGTTGCTCCACCTGAAAAACACGACTGCCGCCTTGTGATTCATGAGCTTGCTTCTACAGAGGCTCCTGAAAGTGAAGAGATTCTAGCTGCTGACCCCAACGCAGCTGAAGACATTGGTCGTGAAGACAATGTTGATGATGATGAAGTCCTTCCTTAACTCGAACCCCAACCGGTATCATCGCCTGCTCCTACGAGCAGTGAACTCATTAGCATTGGCCGTCCCTTGACGCCAGTTGCTCAAGATGACTCATGGGTAGAGCAACAACAAGACACCCCACAGCAAGATGAGATCCCCCGTACACCACCAGCTCAAGTCACCACTCCGGTGCTTGATGATGATAACTTCATGGAACAGACCACTCCCTCTCCAAAGGCGTCGCCAGCATTCCACATGCTTCGCAAATGCCTTAGGCCTCAGGTCTCCATGACAAGCATTCCAGAAGAGGATGTCCAACACACAAGCTCAGTAGCACGTCAAGTGTACCCTGAAGCCATCCCTTCTGTGTATGTTTCTGAATCTGAAGCTAAAACTGCTGAAGACATTCCGGCTGCATCAGCCGATGAAGAAAAAGGAGAAGAGAAAGAAAAAGAGAGAGAAGCTACTCCCCCTGCCAGTGATCCATTTCAACCAGAAGAGACTATGATCGTGCCCGACCCTCCAGTTGTTGATGACATGGAGGTTGAAAACAATGAGGCTGCCACAACCAACACTACTGAAGCCAATGACACTGTCATGGATGAAGACAATGTGGAGCCCGAAGCCCATGCTGCTACTGACACCATTGTGCAGCCAATCACTTCTGATGACACCGTTCCTCCACCAAGGCCTCATACTATGGAACGCGCGTTCAATCATGGTGAGTTGGTAACTGTCAGATGGCCTATCATGGTTCCACCCACTGCTCCCGGCCCTCAATATGATTATCATGTGGAGCAGAGGCCTCAGTTTCAGAAGCCAAAGCCAAGATCGCCAAGGCTTCCCAATGCTGCAACAACTCAGGAATCGTTCAGTGTGCACAGCTTCAGAGAGCACAACACCTTCTTTGACAGCGCCAAGGACCCGTACACGAAGCCCAAGATCTCCTCTGACAGGTTTTGGAGCCATCAGCAGCGAAGCTACTACTCCTGCATCTTATACAACCAGGACCGGATTTTTCCTCATAAGCGTCTGGATTGTGATGCTATGGTTGGGCTGCCATACCTTGAGGAGGCATTGGATTGCTTCAGAGACGTTGGGCTGCTGCCATTTGTGACTGATAAGGAGCACTAGAATGAAGAACTTCTGCTACAGTTTTATGCTACACTGCACATTCGAGGCTACAACAGGGATCCAAAGACTTGGACCTTGAGTGGATGTAAGGTGACATTCATCACGAAGCCAAAGCTCAGGACATCATTGAGCTTACTTCCCTGCCCACTCCAGGTGAGTTGTTTGAACCTGGTTGTCAGCTTCATCAGAATGAACTGCAAAGCATATTTCGGAAGCCAGAGCCCAACATGAGCCAGATGTTGAGCATGACGAAGCCATTGCCCCATGACGCCGAATACCCAAGGAATTCTTTGTTTAGGACCTTGAGTACTTGCCGCGCACAGTTTATCACATTCTGAGGCGTACTCTCTGGCCAATCAAAGGCAATTCCTGAAGCTAAACTCGAAGGCGCCATGAAGACATTGGTGTTCTATATCATCAATGGCATCAAATTCAACACACATGATTTCTTCATCCGACAGCTTGCAGCCTCTGGAATTGATCTTTTTGGCCTGAAATTTTATGCTCCATGGGTGATGCGATTGATCAAGCTTCATTCAACCATCAACTATCACTTAAACTATTTGTCTCTTGTGTTGTAACACTTAAACTTCATGGTCGTCTGCTACTTCTGCTGCTACTTTGTGATGCGATGATAAATTCCGCATGAAGTCATTCTGTAGACGCCCATTTCTCCTTATGCATGTCATTATCTTAGTTATTCTTATATATGCATGATGAATTGTCTTCGTAAGTTAAAGAGGATCTCCACAAAGTAAAACCTGCCATGTGCATTTGCATTCAAAAGCAAACTACTTATATGCACATCTTCAGGGGGAGCCTTTTGCAACTTATGAAGACAATGACTTTGATCTTTAACTTTCACATACTTTTTTCCCCGTTGAAAACTTCAACCAGTTTGTCACCAATCACCAACAAGGGGGAGATTGTAAGTGCATCTAGTGCCACCCCTAGTTGGTTTTGGAGTATTGACGACAAACTTGGTTGAGGGACTAATGTGTTTGTGGGAATTGTAGGATAACACAGGTAGTAGTCCCTTATTGATTCGGTTTACCTACCAGAGATGACCCCTAAAAATGTGTGAAGACATTGAAGACAATGGTGGTACGTGAAGACATTCACGATGAAGATTATGACATGTGAAGACATTCCCTTGAAGACTATGGAGTACGAAGACATAGTTGTTTCGTAGTTTCCTTTTCTTCTTTATTGAGTCATAGGAACCACCGTACTGTTAAGTGGGGTCCAAGTGAACAAAGTCAGAGTGACTGATGTGATGCTCAACCAAAATCCCATGTCTTCGAGCAAAGACAATGAGAGCAAATGTTATCCAGAGCTAGATGAGTCAGCTTTGCTTGTAGCCCAAGTAAAGCTGTCGCTTGTGTTTGAAATCCGACCGTTGGACACATGTCGGTTCCTTATAAGTGACCAAGGGACATTTCAGACATATCAGGTCGGGTTGCCTTGTGGCTATAAATAGCCCACCCCCTACACCATAAATTTGTGGCTGCTCAGAGTTAGTGCACGGCTTTTGTCGTTTGAGAGCAACCCACCTTCGAAGCTTTTGAGAGAGAGATCCTTGCGAGGACAAAGCCCAAAACACCCAGAGCCAAAGAGTGTTAGGCATCACTAAAGTCTTTCTATCAGCGTGTCCTGAAGACTTACTACACTCGAGGACTGTGAGTCCTCCAGCCGGTTACGCGTCGCGTTCTGAGCATCCAAGAGTCATTGTGGATCGCCGGTGAACGAAGTCTGTGAAGGTTTGGAAGTCTACCTTGAAGACTTACCAGAGTGATTGGGCGAGGACTGTGTGTCCTTAGCTCAAGGGGAATAAGGTGAAGACGCGGTCTTCTGAGTTCAATCTCAACCTCCCTAACCAGACGTACAGTTGTCACAACAACTGGAACTGGTCTATCAAATCCTTGTCTTCACCAAGCAACTGGTTTTATTCCCCACTTCCCTTTACTTTACTGTTTGTCTTCGTGAAGTCATTGCTTGCCTGTCTGATCTGTTTGACTTCACTGTGTGAAGACTATTACCTGTAATTGGCTTCATACTGTCTTCCATCGTGATCCATACTACCTAGCTGCTGATAGTCTTCGTACTTTCACTACATTGCTTTCTTGACCATGGCTTGTCTAGTGTAGTCTATCTTCCGCTGCATATCAATAGGTTCATTTCATCTGTTTGTCTTCAAAGACCTCGTGTTTTGAAGACTTTCATAACAATTGCCTATTCACCCCCCTCTAGTCGATAACTAGCACTTTCAGGAGCAACAAGGCACCTCGACACATTGGCCTTGGCTGCTGCCCCGTCTCTCCCTCCCGGCATAGTTCTCGTCCACGGGTTTTCGCTTAGCGAAGCGCTGCCGTTGCTCCACCATCACCACCATGCCGTAGTGCTGGTTGTGATCCCATCTACTTCTTCGTATTCTCTTGTTGTATCAAGGAGGAGACGTCATCGAGCCGCACGTGTGCTAAACTCGGAGGTGCCGTCCGTTCGGCACTAGATCGGTTGGATCGTGACCGGACCGCGAAGAGTACGACTACATCAACCGCGTTATATACGCTTCCACTTTTGGTCTATGAGGGTACATAGTTACACTCTCCCCTCTCGTTGCTATGCTTCTCCTAGATAGATCATGGGTGTTCGTAGGATTTTGTTTTCATGCTTCGTTCCCGTACACACAATTAGTCCACAAATTGCATTGTTACCAATCATCAAAATCACTAACGGATAAATATGCCCTAACAGCGAGGACACACATCGTGCGGTTGACGTGGCAAGGGTTTGAAGAGGTGTTATTTTTCTTGGTCAACTTCATGGCAGCGATTACTTACACAAGTGGGCATGGACAAGAAAATCATGAGAGCCAAGAAAAGACATAAAGCTCGTGATGAAGAGAACAAGGACTAAGAACAACATGTACAAGGCGGAGTTGAGAAGAAGAGAGACATGCCAATATGTTCAGTCGAGGCTAAAAGGTCTTACGAGGACTTGCCAGATGACTTGTACAAGTGACGTGAGCAACAAGGGAAGACCCAAGTCCAATCTGGCACAGGCGTTCATGTGAAGCTGACAACTTCAAGATGAATACATGTTCGTTAAGATGAAGTTTATTGGAATCGGTATCCAATATATTTGTAAAAGGCCACAACTTGATTAGACTATGCAGAGTGTTCGGTGTTGAAGTCGAACACATGTAACACAAGCATAATATATGAAGGCTTGGCCGCACGATAGCCAAAATAGACTAGGCTTCAAGATGATGCGATGGTCGAGATGTCATTTGATGATCTCAACGGGCTTTCGCATCATTAATTATGCTATGTTGATTTAGTCATGCTCCATGAATGTAGGCATTAATTGCCGTCTTATAAGATTGTCTTCTTGTAAACTATTTCAGCAGTGGTGTGTTTGCAAGCATGACCTTTTAAAATGAAACCAGACTTCCAAAACTTTTTAGAAGAAAACTCTGACGGTTTTTTAACCTTTCAAATGGGAACTTGCAATTATTTTTATCAACTTTCAAAGCGGATTAATTTAACAATTAAGTCATATCTAAAAAAGATTCACACAGATATGCGCGCCAAATGAAATGATGTACGAGCTAGAGGTGATTTACTTAATTCCCATCTAGATGAAAGCTAGTCACCCAAAAGCAGTGTTAACCTTCCAATAATGTAGTTCAACTTTCAAAAAAATAATTATGCTAAGTCTCAATCGACGGTGAATACTATATTCGTTTGATCCTGCGTGGAGATCTTTGCAAAAAAATTCTTTTAACTTTTTTTTTATATATTATGTCACTTGACTGAGACTTGGTTAAATTCTAGTCAACTGAGACCTAGGCACACCCTTCAAAAGTTAGTCCGATGTAGCTTTTCAAAGAAAATCCAGAATAAACGTACGTTTTTTTCCCACGGTGCCTGAAACGGAGCCGACCCATCGCCGGTGGGGGAGAAGAGAGAGCAGAGCAGAGCAGAGGAGGAAGTAAGGGACCACTCCGTGTAGGTCGTATATATGTTTTCATGCAATGTGCCCGCCGAGTAACCGTACGTGTCACCCAATTTCCGCTTGGGATGCTACTGCCAAATTCCGCCGAGTAATACATAATCAACCAACCCAAATCTCCGTCCCTAATTAATTAACACAAGAGAAGAGAAGAGAAGATATGGCTGCTAGGTGCGTGCACGCTACATGTCGGCCTTGTTGGGCGGCCGGCGGCCGACGCGGCGGCGCCTGAGCGCGAGCCGGTGGCCGCTGTCCTTGAACCTGCTCCGCTCCGACTCGACGAGGTCGCACTCCGGGAAGGGCACGGGGTAGCGCCTGGTGTCGTAGCAGTAGGAGTAGACCATGTTGCGCTCCCTGAACTGGCGCATGGCCTGCTGCTTGGCGAGCGTCATGACGGCGGGGTCGGAGGCGGCCAGCGCGTCGGCGCAGCCTTCTTCCGTGGGGGAGGAGCAGCCGGTGAGGGCGAGGTCGGTGAAGGAGGCGACGAAGGGCCCGTAGTGGTAGTTGACGCGGTAGCGGCCGCCGGAGGTGGCCCAGTTGGAGGCGTCCCAGACGGTGGCGTAGAGCGCCATGGGCTTGGCCGGGAAGTCGCGGCCGGCGCGGGCGCGGCGCAGGTGGCGCACGGGCACGTCGTCGACGTAGAAGACGACGGCGTCTCGCGCCCAGAGGATGGAGTAGCGGTGGAACTCGGTGGTGGGGTCGAAGGGCAGCACGTAGCGCTCCTCCCGGCCCCGGCTGACGCTGCCGTTGCCGTACATGTTGGTCTGCATCCGCCACGGCTTGCCCCGGATGTTGCCCAGGAACTCGAAGTCCAGCTCGTCGTGCGTCTTGGGGAACACGTCGCCGTTGGACGTGTAGAAGGCCACCACCACCCCCGCCGTGTAGTCGGACGGCAGCTTGATGGACGCGCTGAAGAAGCCGTGCTCGTACATGGCCGACGAGATGAACCCCGACCCTGCCCGCCCATTTTAATTACCATTAACTGACGTACGTTTTGCATGGGAAACAGACAAACGCGCCAGAAATTAACGGAGTAAATCAAGCCGCGCCATGCGCGCGAACGTACGGCCGACCGGCCGAGGAGGAGGCTATTGTCGTACGTACGTACCGGTGGTGCGGTCGAGGAGGAGGCTGACGGTGCGGTCGTCGGCGGAGCGGAGGATGTTGTCGAAGCCGAAGAGCGGCGTGTAGCCGTCCCCGAAGGCCACCGTCGCGGTCACGTCCACCGCCGGCCGCGCCGCCACCGCCACCGCCACCGCGGCCGCCGTCGCCAGGGCAAGCAGCGCCGACGCCAACCGCGACATGCCGCCGGCCGCGCGATCGATCGATCCCCTCTCCGCTCCTCTCCTGTGCTTGGAAGGGGACTATACTAAGCTATTTCCTGGTATATCCTCAGTTTTGGTGCTTGCCTAATTATTCACTCACGCTGTTTTCGGGTCGGTTTATTCTTGGGTGGGTGACAAATTAAGGCGGAGGTGGAGAAACGGTGCAGGGAGGCCGGAAGACGGCCCCGTGACCGCCGGAGAAATAGGAGGAGTTAGCTTAGGCTTAGGTCTAGCTTTTATCCATTCATGGCGCGCATGCAGACGCGCAGATGGAAATTATTTTGAAACAGACGCGTACAAGGAAACTATCTCGCCAGCTGGCAAGGGTTGGATTCTGGGGAGGAAAAAAAATGAGAATGCTATTGTGCTGACGTTACTGGGAATTCATGGCAAAATGAACGTTTTTGGTTTGGACGCCGAAAGTGCCACACTTCTGGCACAATGGATACCCGACCACATAATTCATGTGGTCGTACCAAGGAGACAACCCATACGACCCTGTGTAGCCGAACATTAAAATTATTTACACGCTTGGGCGCAGCTACAACGGCCCACACGATCATGTGTAACAAATGTTCATCTCCATCCATGAGCGCGAACGCGTGTGTAATCAACTTTAGTTGCCATGTGCAATTATCTGTAGTTGCCATGTCTGTCATGTATCATTAAATATAGTTGCCATGTGTAACTAATTGGATGCCAAGTGTGGTGAAATCATAGTTGCCATGTATGATCAAGAGAAAAATTCACTGGAGGTCCTCATACTCATCGCGTTGCCCAATTTAGTCCTCGTAGTTAGAAATACCCGAAATACGATCACTAAACTTGTCTTAGGGGTTCACATACGATCCAATATACATTTTCTTCTATGTATGCACTGATTTGGCAGTTGACTGGTTATCAAACAGGTTTTTTTGCCAAATTTTCGTAATTAACACTTCGCCCCCACCTCATCGGACCGCACATGGTCGACCGCCCCCGCACCTCGCCCCTCGCTCTCCTCTCCCCTCCCCTCTCAACCCGTCCCCTTCAGTCGTCGTCACAATTGCCGGCCTGGAGCCGCCATGCCGTTGCCAAGACCACCCTCCCTCAACGGTCGGCCCCGACAGACAGGGAGAGGTGTTCGCCGGCCCAACGACCTCCACCTCGACGAGCCCGACAAGCGGTGTACGCTCGCTGCCAAGGAGCACTACTATGTGGTCATGTCCGCGTTGCACTAGTTCGCGCGCCCATCTGTGTACTACCGCCGCGGCTGCGTCGTCGGATGCCACGGCTTCGGCTCCACGAGCGGCAACGTGACCGTGCTCCAGCCGCGGTACGCGAAGCGCGCGGCGTTCCACAGCGTGATCCAGGCGCTCGCGGTCCTGCGGACAGTGGCGCCGACGCACAACGCGAATGGCGGGTGGTTCGACAGCAGGGAGTGCCCGGACACGAGACAGCGGAGATGGCGGAGCCGAAGGGCGGTTTCTATAGGGCCCAGCTGGAGGAGTTCAGAACGGCGGAGGGGGAGGCGAGGAAGAATGGCGTGCGGCTCAGGCTGATGGACGTGGCCCGGATCATGCCGCGATGTCCCGACGGGCACCCCGGTGCCCGACAGGTACGGACACGGAGTTGGCGAGCAGAACGGCTTTGACATCGACTGCCTGCACTAGTGCTTGTTGGGACCGATCGATGTGTGGAACAAGCTGCTGCTTCAGATCATGGCCGATTTGACTCGTCGATTGCTACTTCTTGAGCTTGCGTTGGTTTTTCCCTTGAAGAGGAAAGGGTGATGCAGCAAAGTAGAGATAAGTATTTCCCTCAATTAGAGAACCAAGGTATCAATCCAGTACGAGGTACAAGCAAGTCCCCAATCTATGCACCTGCACAAACAATCAAACACTTGCACCCAACACCATAAAGGGGTTGTCAATCCCTTCACGGTCAAATTGCAAAAGTGAGATCTAATACAGATAGGTATAAAAGATTGTTAAAACGTAAAACAAAATAAAAGTAAATAAATTGCAGCAAGATATTTTTGGTATTTTTTGTTTATAGATCTGAAAATATATAATGGAAAATAGATCCGGGGGCCATATGTTTCACTAGAGGCTTCTCTCATGAAGGCAAAAAATAGTGGGTGAACAAATTACTGTCGAGCAATTGATAGAAAAGCGCAAAGTTATGACGATATCCAAGGCAATGATTATGCATATAGGCATCACATCCGTGTCAAATAGACCGACTCCTACCTGCATCTACTACTATTACTCCACACATCGCCCGTTATCTAGCATGCATCTAGAGTATTAAGTTCATAAAGAACGGAGTAACACCTTAAGTAAGATGACATGATGTAGAGGGATAAACTCAAGCAATATGATGAAAACCCCATCTTTTTATTCTTGATGGCAAGAATACAATACGTGTCTCGCTACCCCTACTTTGTCACTAGGTGAAATCACGCAAGATTGAACCCAAAACAGAGCACCTCTCCCATTGCAAGAAATATCAATCTAGTTGGCCAAACCAAACCGATAATTTGAAGAGGAATACAAAGATATCAAATCATGTATATAAGAATTCAGAGAAGATTCAAATAATATTCGTAGATAAACTGATCATAAATCCACAATTCAACGGATCTCGACAAACACGCCGCAAAAGAAGATTACATCGGATAGATCTCCAAGAACATCGAGGAGAACATGGTATTGAGAATCAAAGAGAGAGAAGAAGCCATCTAGATACTAGCTATGGACCCGTAGGTCTGAGGTAAACTACTCACGCTTCATCGGAAGGGCAATATGGTTGATGTAGATGCCCTCCGTGATCGAATCCCCCTCCGGCAGGTCACCAGAAAAGGCCCCAAGATGGATCTCACGAGTACAGAAGGTTGCGGCGGCGAAAAAGTATTTTTGTGGCTCCCTCTAAGGGTTTTGGAATATATCTGAATCTATAGGACGAAGATGTAGGTCAGGGGACTCTCGAGGGGGCCACAAGACAGCCCCCCCTAGGGCATCATGCGGGAGATAGAACTGCTCATGAGGTATTGCAATCTTGTTTTTATTGGCCTACTCTTTTCAAGGATGCACGTAAGTTTGTCTTGTCTTGTGATGAATGTCAAAGAATAGGTAATATCAGTAAGTGTCAGGAAATGCCTATGAATTATTCACTTGTTGTTGAACCGTTTGATGTTTGCAGTTTTGATTATATGGGACCTTTTCCTTCCTCTAATGGGTATACACATATTTTGGTTGCTGTTAATTATGTTACTAAGTGGGTAGAAGCTATTCCAACTAGTAGTGCTGATCATAACACCTCCATTAAAATGCTTCAAGAAGTTATTTTCCAAGGTTTGGAGTCCCTAGATATTTAATGGCTAATGGTGGTTCACACTTTATTCATGGTGCTAACACCTCCATTAAAATGCTTGCTAAGTATGATGTTAACCATAGAATTGCATCACTCTATCATCCTCAATCTAGTGGTCAAGTTGAACTCAGGAATAGAGAAATAAAATTAATATTACAAAAAACTATCAATAGGTCCCAAAAGAATTGGTCTATAAAATTAGATGATGCACTTGGGCCTACGGAACAACTTATAAAAATCCTATGGGTATGTCTCCTTATAAAATGGTTTATTTGATATTAGCTCACTAGATGAATGGAGAACCCAAGCTTATGAAAATGCCAAACTATTTAAAGAAAAAGTTAAAAGGTGGCATGGCAAAAGAATCCAAAAGCGGGAATTCAAAGTTGGTGAACATGTTCTATTGTACAATTCTCGTGTTAGATTTTTTGCAGGAAAACTTCTTTCCCAATAGGAAGGACCTTATGTTATTGAAGAAGTTTATCGCTCTAGAGCTATTAAGATCAATAATGCTGAAGGTACCAACCCGAAGGTGGTCAATCGACAAAGAATTAAACACTACATCTCAGGTACGCCTATTAATGTTGAAACCAATATCATTCAAACCATGACACAGAAGCTACACATAAAAGAAACCTTCCAGAACACTCCAGAACCTTGAAAAGGAAGAGGTACATGATACGGTAAGTAAACAGACTAACAAATCCGCAAAAAAAAATTCTGTCAGTTTTGGAATATTAGAAAAATTAGGAGAATAAGAAACAACCGGGAAGGAAACCGAGGTGACCACGATACACTGATACGTCTCCAACGTATCTACTTTTTCTCATGCTTTTCCTCTTGTTTTGGACTCTAATTTGCATGATTTGAATGAAACTAACCCCGGACTGACGCTGTTTTCAGCAGAACTACCATGGTGTTATTTTTGTGCAGAAATAAAAGTTGTCAGAATGGAACGAAACTTCGCGAGGATTTTTTTATATCAATAATAAGAATTTTTGGAGCCAAGAACCACCAGAGAGGGGCACCTAGGTGGGCACAACCCACCAGGGCGCGCCCCCCTCTCCTGGCGCGCCCAGGTGGGTTGTACCGACCTGGTGGCCCCGCTGACGACCCTTCTGATACTATAAAATCACATTATTCCAGAAAAAAAATCAGGGAAAAAGAATTATCATGATCCACGAGATGGAGCCGCTGCCAAGCCCTGTTCTTCCTCGGGAGGGAAGATCTGGAGTCCGTTTGGGGCTCCGGAGAGGGGGATCTTCGTTCTTCGTCATCACCAACCAATCTCCGTCACCAATTCCATGATGCTCCCCACCGGGAGTGAGTAATTCCTTCGTAGGCTCGCTGGTTGGTGAGGAGTTGGATGAGATTCATCATGTAATCGAGTTAGTTTGTTAGGGCCTGATCCCTAGTATCCACTATATGTTCTTAGATTGATGTTGCTATGACTTTGCTATGCTTAATGCTTGTCACTTTGGGCTCGGGTGCCATGAACTCAGATCTGAACCGTTTATGAATCCATCATTATATCCATGTTTTAGATCCGATCTTGCAAGTTATAGTCACCTACTACGTGTTATGATCCGCAACCCTAGAGTGACAATAACCGGGCCCACTCCCGGTGATGACCGTAGTTTGAGGAGTTCATGTATTCACTATGTGTTAATGCTTTGTTCCGGTTCTCTATTAAAAGGTGGCCTTAATATCCCTTAGTTTCCAATATGGACCCCACTGCCATGGGTGGGTAGGACAAAAGATGTCATGCAAGTTCTTTTAATAAAGCATGTATGACTATTTACGGAATACATGCCTACAATATATCGATGAACTGGAGCTAGTGCCGTATCGCCCTAGGTTATAATTGTCACATGATGAATATCATCCAACAAGTCACCGATCCAATGCCTACGAATTTATCCTATATTGTTTCTGCTTAGTTACTACTGCCATCATCACTGTTACACTTGCTACAAATTACTGTTATCACTGTTGATGTTACCGTTGCTGCTGTCACTACTATCAAAACTATCAAACTACTGTGCTACTGATCACTTTGCTGCAGATAATTAATCTCCAGGTGTGGTTGAATTGACAACTCAGCTGCTAATACTTTCAAATATTCTGTGGCTCCCCTTGTGTCGAATCTCTAAATTTGGGTTGAATACTCTACCCTGGAAAACTCTTGCGATCCCCTATACTGGTGGGCTATCAAGACCTTTTTCTAGCACCGCTGCCGGGGAGCATAGCTATATTTGTTGAGTCACTTGGGATTATTACCAATTTATCACTATGAAGAATTTGAAGGATCCTAAGCCTAAGATATTTCCCTCAAGTATGAGGGGAGGTAAGAAACTGCCATCCAGTTCTGCTTTAGATTCACCTTTCTGTTATGAGTAAACTTGCAACACCACCACATGCTATGAATTCTACTATGTCACCAGTTATTGATGATGCTACTTCTGCTTTGAATGATGCTTATGATGATGCTAGTACCTTGCTTGATAATGATGATGTGCCACTTGGTGATTTTCTTGATGAACAAATTGCTAGAGTTATACAACGTGATGTTGATGGATCTGATGATGAGCTTGAAACTGAAACTCCTGAAACACCTGTTAGAACTAGCCTTCCTAGATATGAAATGCCTAAGGTACCGGAAGGTTATGTTATGAGTGAGGAGGCAACTAGAGATATTCTTGCTTGCAATGATAGAGATGATCTAGAGAAACTACTATGCAAGTATAAAGAAAAGTCTCTGAATGCTAGAATGAAATATGATCCTATGTTTGCTACTTCACCTATCTGTATTGCTGATAAGGATTATGAATTCTCTGTCGACCCAGAGTTGATTACTTTGGTTGAATCTGATCCTTTCTATGGTTATGAACTGAAACTGTTGTGGCACATCTTACTAAGTTGAATGATATAGCCACTCTTTTTACTCATGATGAGAAAACTCGTTATTACTTAATTCTCAAATTATTTCCTTTCTCATTAAAGGGTGATGCTAAAGCTTGGTACAATACTCTTACTCCTGGTTGTGTGCGTAGTCCCCAGGATATGATTTATTACTTCTCTGAAAAATATTTTCCTACTCATAAGAAACAAGCTGCCTTACAGGAAATATTTAAGTTTGTGCAAACTAAAGAAGAGAGTCTCCCACAAGCTTGGGGGAGGCTTTGCCAGTTACTTAATGCTTTGACTGATCATCGTCTTAAGAAAAATGAAATACTTGATGTCGTGGAATTGTCACGGCAGATGTCCTAGTGAGAGGACTTAGTCGTGAGGCCAACGCATCTATGCAGTAGCTTGAGAGGGGTTGATTGGAATTGAGAGACGCAACATAAGACAAGGGTTTGGACAGCTTCGGGCCCCGGGAAACGCCATCCGGTAACAACCCTACATGTTGTTTGTGGCTAGGTCTCATTATCATCACGAGGGAGTCGCCATATCTCCGGCCCTCCTAGTTGTGTCTAGCCTTAACGATTATTCAACCTGTCCTCTTGGGGTGCCCTGTCCCTCATCATATAAGTTGAAGGGGCGGGTTACATGTAGAGTCCAACTCGGATTGGGACATAACCTATTACAAGTGGAGTCCTAGTCTTGCTTCCTTCGTAAGGGAATATTCCTGACGCTTTCCTCTTAAGCCGACCCACCATAACATGAGCCGGCCTTCTGGGCCTTGGGCCTTGTTGTCCGTCTGACCCGCCCGCCGAGTTACTAATGAGTCGCCAAGCTCGGGCGGGTTACCCGTGAGTCGCCAGGCTCCGGGCGGGTCACAAGTGAGTCGCCAAGCTCCAGCCGGGTCTTACATCCGGCGGGTTACATCGCGGGTATATCCCCGACAGTAGCCGTGTGCGGTGCCCCCCTCCACAGTTACACACCATGGTCATATCATCGTAGTGCTTAGGCGAAGCCCTGCGCCGGTAACTTCATCATCACCGTCGCCACACCGTCGTGCTGACGAAACTCTCCCTCGGCCTCAACTAGATCAAGAGCTCGAGGGACGTCATCGAGCTGAACGTGTGCTGAACACGGAGGTGCCGTACGTTCGGTGCTTGGATCGGTTGGATCGTGAAGACGTTCGACTACATCAACCGCGTTACTAAACACTTCCACTTTCGGTCTACGAGGGTACGTGGACACACTCTCCCCGCTCATTGCTATGCTTCTCCTAGATAGATCTTGCGTGATCGTAGGAATTTTTTGAAATACTACATTGCCCAACAGTGGCATCTGAGCCAGGTTTATGCGTAGATGTTATATGCACGAGTAGAACACAAAGAGTTGTGGGCGATAATAGTCATACTGCTTACCAGCAACGTCTTACTTTGATTCGGCGGTATTGTTGGATGAAGCGGCCCGGACCCACATTACATGAACGCGTTCATGAGACTGGTTCTACCGACATGCTTCGCACACAGGTGGCTAGCGGGCGTCAGTTTCTCCAACTTTAGTTGAATCGAGTTTGACTACGTCCGGTCCTTGTTGAAGGTTAAAGCAACACACTTGATGAAAAATCGTTGTGGTTTGATGCGTAGGTAAGAACGGTTCTTGCTACAAGCCCGTAGAAGCCACGTAAAACTTGCAACAACAAAGTAGAGGACGTCTAACTTGTTTTTGCAGGGCTTGTTGTGATGTGATATGGTCAAGATGTGATGAGATATAAATTGTTGTATGAGATGATCTTGTTTTTTAACCGTTATCGACAACTGAGAGGAGCCTTATGGTTGTCGCTTTATTGTATGAAATGCAATCGCCATGTAATTGCTTTATCACTAAGCGGTAGCGATAGTCGTAGAAGCAATAGTTGGTGAGACGACAATGATCCTTCAATGGAGATCAAGGTGTCAAGCCGGTGATGATGGAGATCATGACGGTGCTTTGGAGATGGAGATCAAAGGCAGAAGATGATGATGGCCATTGAGGGAGTCCTGGATTAGGGGGTCCTCGGACAGCCGGACTATATCCTTTGGCCGGACTGTTGGACTATGAATATACAAGATTGAAGACTTCGTCCCGTGTCCGGATGGGACTCTCCTTGGCATGGAAGGAAATCTTGGCAATACGGATATGTAGATCTCCTCCCTTGTAACCGACTCTGTGTAACCCTAGCCCCCTCCGGTGTCTATATAAACCGGAGGGGTTTAGTCCGTAGGACAACAACAATCATACCATATGCTAGCTTCTAGGGTTTAGCCTCTACGATCTCGTGGTAGATCAACTCTTGTAATACTCATATCATCAAGATCAATCAAGTAGGAAGTAGGGTATTACCTCCATCAAGAGGGCCCGAACCTGGGTAAACATCGTGTCCCCCGCCTCCTGTTACCATCCGCCTTAGACGCATAGTTCGGGACCCCCTACTAGAGATCCGCCGGTTTTGACACCGACATTGGTGCTTTCATTGAGAGTTCCATTGTGCCGTCACCATAAGGATTGATGGCTCCTCCGATCATCGACAACGATGCGATCCGGGGCGAGGTTTTCCTCCCCGGACAGATCTTCGTATTCGGCAGCTTCGTACTACGGCCCAACTCACTCGGCCATCTGGAGCAGATCGAAAGCTACGCCCCTGGCCATCAGGTCAGGTTTGGAAACTTGAACTATACTGCAGACATCCGCGGAGACTTGATCTTCAACGGATTCGAGCCCATGTCAGGTGCGCCGCACAGCCACAACGGGCATGACTTAGCTCTGCCATCGGACAGTGTTTGGGAGATCGCACCTGCAACTACTCCGGCCCTCAATCCGGAGCAGATTGCGCCGTGCAAGGACGGGTGGATGGACCCCGCCACGAAGGCCGCGCACTCAGTGGCGATAGAGCCGAATGCTGACTTCACTTCCTATGAGACCCGTGTTGCCGGACACCTGGATTCGTCCCCGGCCACGGGCTCTGAGCCGCCTGCGTCTGTGCCTATCGAACCCGATTGGGCACCGATTATGGAGTTTTCCTCCGCGGATATCTTTCAGCACTCACCACTGGGCGACGTGCTAAACTCATTGAGGTCTCTCTCCTTGTCAGGAGACCCTTGGCCGAACTATGTCCGGCTAGAATGGGATGCGGACGACGAAGAAATTCGCTCCCCACCCACCACCCACTTAGTTGCCACCGACATGCTCGATTTCGGCTCCGAAGACATCGACAGTATGGACGACAATGCAGGAGACGAACAGGAACCACCGCCCACAGGGCGCTGGACTGCCACCTCATCATATGACATATACATGGTGGACACCCCCAAAGAAGGCGATGGCGATAAGACAACGGAGGATAATCCCTCCAAGAAGCAATCCAAGCACCGACGTCAGCGGCGCCACTCTAAGTCCCGCCATAGCAAAAGCAGCGATACCGGCACAAGAGACAATAACACTCCGAATAGTGCCAAAGACGATGACAATCCCCTCCAGCCAGACCTCGAGCAGGAGGACGAGCAAGCTAGCCCTCCGGAACAGGCAGCAGACGGAGAATCAAAGGATGACAATTACATGCCTCTCTTCGAAGACGAGGTGAGCCTCGGCGACGAAGAATTTATCATGCCTGAGGATCCCGTCGAGCAGGAGCGCTTCAAGCGCCGGCTTATAGCCACAGCAAACAGCCTGAAGAAAAAGCAACAACAGCTTCGAGCTGATCAAGATCTGCTAGCGGATAGATGGACTAAAGTCCTGGCGGCCGAGGAATACGAACTCGAGCGCCCAACCAAGAGTTACCCAAAGCGCAGGTTGCTACCCCAACTCGAGGAGGAAGCACTAAAACCTACATCACCAGCATACGATGCGGCTGATCGGCCACCTCGTGGCTGAGACAGAGGGGCATATCAGCCCGAAGTCCAGCCCGCACCCCGCCGCCATTCAAACAAAAATACCAAGGCCCGGGGCAACACGCGGGACCTGCTAGACGTATTGGAAAACAAATCAGGACATACCAGATCGATCTATGGATCACGGGGTCGTGCCCCAACGCGTGACGATGATCATCACACCGGATACACTAAAAGCAAATCCGGCCGGGCCGAATACAGCAGACAAGACTCGTATGAACCGCGTCGTGACATAGCCTAGCACAGAGGCGCCGCACACCCCCTATGCTTCACCGATGAAGTAATGGATCATGAATTCCCAGAAGGATTCAAACCCGTGAACATTGAGTCATATGATGGCACAACAGACCCCGCGGTATGGATCGAGGATTTCCTCCTCCACATCCACATGGCCCGCGGTGACGATCTACATGCCATCAAGTACCTCCCACTAAAACTCAAAGGACTAGCTCGGCATTGGCTGAATAGCCTGCCAGCAAACTCCCTTGGTAGTTGGGAGAATTTGGAAGACGCATTCCTTGACAACTTCCAGGGCACTTATGTGCGACCACCAAATGCTGATGACTTGAGCCACATAACCCAACAGCCAGGGGAATCGGCCAGGAAATTCTGGACTAGGTTCCTAACTAAAAAGAACCAAATTGTCGACTGTCTGGATGCCGAGGCCTTAGCGGCATTTAAACATAACATCCGGGACGAGTGGCTCACCCGACACCTCGGCCAAGAGAAGCCGAAGTCCATGGCAGCCATCACGACACTCATGACCCGCTTTTGCACGGGCGAGGACAGTTGGCTGGCTTGCAGCAACAGCACATCAAGAAATCCTGCAATTCAGACGCCAAAGATACTAATGGCAGACCACGTCGCAACAGACACAAGCGCCGCAACAACGGCGACAACACCGAAGACACGGCAGTCAATGCCGGATTCAGTGGCTCTAAATCCGGTCAGCAGAAGAAGCCGTTCAAAAGAAGCAATCCGGGCCCGTCCAGTTTGGACCGTATACTCGATCGCTCGTGTCAAATTCACGGCACCCCCGATAAGCCAGCCAATCACACCAACAGAGAATGATGGGTATTCAAGCATGCCGGCAAGTTGAATGCCGAAAACAAGGACAAGGGGCTGCATAGCGACGACGACGAGGATCCTCGGCCGCCGAACATGTAACACCCCGGATGTAACTTTCCATATTTGTAACTCCAACTCTTGCCATTTTCGGCTATGTGTTATGATTTTCACTTCGTGGTCGGGTTTTGTTTTTCGTTTTGCATTTTGTTCATGTCATGCATCTCATATCATGTCATCATGTGCATCTCATTTGCATACGTGTTCGTCTCATGCATCCGAGCATTTTCCCCGTTGTCCGTTTTGCAATCCGGCACTCCCACATGCACCGGCGCACCCCTCTTGTTTCTTTTCGTGAGCGGGTGTTGAACGTTCTCAGAATGGACCGAGTCTTGTCAAGTGGCCTTGGTATACCACCGGTAGACCACCTGTCAAGTTTCGTGCCATTTGGAGGTCGTTTGACGCTCCAACGGTTAACCGGGTAACCGCAAAGTCCTTTTGTGTGTTGCAGCAAAACCCCCTCCAAAACAGCCCAAAACCCACCTAAGTCCCTTCCATGCTCTAGGTCGTTCGATTATGATCGTGTGGGCGAAAACCGCACTCCATTTGGAGTCTCCTAGCTCCCTCTACCTATAAAACCCCACCCCTTCGAAATCCGGGTCGAAACCGTAGCAAAATCGCCCCCGCCGCCACCGGACACATCCGCCGCCGCCGGACGCTTCAGCCGCCGCCGCCCGCAGCCAATCCCCGCGCACCACGTGGCGGTCCCGTACGCCGCGCCGCCGCCGGCCCGCGAGCCCGAGGCGG
>NC_057811.1:62556384-62756107 GCF_018294505.1 Triticum aestivum
GGCGCCGCCGCTCGCCCACCGCAGGTCGCCGGCGCCACCCGCGCCCTCCGTCTTCCCCGACTTCGGCGCCTCCCTGCGCCCTCTCCGGCCGGCCCCGTCTCCCCCGAGCTCCGGTCGTCGCCGTCTCCCTCCTCTCCTCCGCCTGCCACCGCCTCAACTCCGGCCAGCGAGCTCGCGCCGACGGCCCGAGCCCGATCCGCGCCGGATCTCGATCCAAACCGAAGGTTGACTTTTCTCCCCTCCCCCGAAATTCTCCAAGTCCCAGATATATTTGCAATATGTGGCTCTATTCATCGCATCATAACTCCGTGCATATTGCTCCGTTTCGTGCGTGTAATATATCAAAATGTTTGTCTCTAGATTTTCTTCATTTTGTTCCATTGCGCCATGCTCATTTGAGTTCATCTTGATGCCCAAATCTCTGGTGCAAGAGTGCTATATGCTGTTAACTGCTGTTACTTATCAGAAATTGGTGATTTGTTATTTTTGTTGCTATTGATGTGTGCATTTTATGGGCATGAGCTCTACATGTGTTTTGATCTATGCCATGCCATCTTTAAAGAGGTGTATGCCATGTATTTTTGTGATCAATGTGGTGACTAGCACAAGCATGCAAACTAGGCTTCGTGATGTTTATGTTTTCAGGGACTTAGTAATTTCACTAAGTCTGTTTCTGCTGTTATTTTGTTGCCATGTATCCATGTGTCTACAGAGAGATCCATGCTCTTTTTGGTGATGCTCAGTAAGGATGTTTTGTAGATATAGTTGTGCTCTATCCATCCATGCCCCTGGTTTCAATTATGGAGTGCCATAGAATGTCTTAATCTTGCTCTACTTTTGCTATAAAATATTCCTGGCAGATTGTTAACATGATATTCAATTTTGCCAAGGTAGTTGTAGTTGTTCCATACATGCTATGTACTTGATCTTGCCATGGATAGCTTCATAAACATGCCATCTTGCGGTACGTATGTTTCTTTTGTCATGCGTTGCTTTGTGATGAGTGAATCAAGCTCACAAAAATGCCTTCATATTACTGTTTCTGCCATGCTCTGTTTTCTGCTAAGTCTGAAACCTGTTAACGGAACTTGCTATGGTTACAAGGGTGCCATCATATCTTCTGGTCCTTTTTGGCTTATGGTCAGTAAGAGACTTTTGTCATATGCATTTAGTAGATTCATGCCATGCCTTGTTTTTCTATGTTAAGTTCCTGTAGCATGTTGGTTGCTTGCTCTGAACATTGCTACCTGATGCTGTTTCAGCCATGTCCAGTAATTTCACCAAGTCTGTGAACCTGATATCTTTTTCACTTTTGCCATGCTTGTTTGAACCTGTTATATTGTGATCTAGCCATAGCTCAGTGTTCATCTTTTGTCAAGCATCTCCTGTACATTACTGCCATATGCTTTGTTGCTATGTTGGAGTGCTGTAGCATAGTTTCTTGATGTATTCTAAGTGCTATCATGCTGTTAATCGCAGATTCGTGTCATTCTTGTTTTGCTTGCCATTTGCAAACCGTGCATCCGTTTCCGGTGTGTTGAGGATATAGACCTTAGAGTCACCCACCAGGAGGGGCCGGGTTACTCATATGGTCATTGCCAGAAGCCCGGTGCCAAGCCTGAAGACGGTGGGCCAAAGATGGGCTTAAGACCCGGATATGGCTTAAGGCCCGTAGTTACAATCATTATCATGGTAGAACTTGTAGTGTAAGGCAAGAATAGTTGAGAGTCCGAGCCGGACATTCTAATGAGCCGGCCGGGACTCTGAGAGCTGCTGGGCGTCAGCCTCTCTATATAAAGGGACAACCCGGCAGCGGTTTAGGGATAAGCAAGATCTTGTCGAGAGCCAGGCATAGCAATTAAGCTCCCTGGTCATCGAACCCTAATCAATACCACCTCAACTGGACGTAGGCTTTTACCTTCACCGTAAGGGGCTGAACCAGTATAAACCCTCGTGTTCCTTGTCCCGCTTAACCCCTTTAAGCTTCCTAGCTGCGATGGCTCCACGACTAAGTCCTAGCTCAAGGACATCTGCCGTGACAATTCCACGACAGTTGGCGCCCACCGTGGGGCCAGCGCACGGTGGATTTGAGTTCTTGAAGGGCGGCTTCGAAGGGCTCAAGGGATACGCTGTGGGCCGGATGACCAAGAGTCGTCGCGGCAAGCTCTACATCGACGATGCAAACTGGGGCCCCGACGCCGGCTCAATTGAGTATGGGTACCGGGTCCCCTTCGGCGGAATTCATGTTTTCATTGGCAAGATTGGTGAGTCGGGCCTTGAGCCGGATCTTTGCGCCGATCTCATCGAGACGGCTCAGCGTGCACGACCCGCCCGGGCCCGACCTGCCTTAAAGCATGCTTTTGTGGGATGTATTCATGGAGGGCCCTCTGATCGATCTGGATCTGGTGATGAGGCGGCCGCCGGCTCTGACGGCGAGTCGTCCACCGATGAGTCAAACTCGTTGTATCAACTTCAAGATGGCAGGCTCATGGGTTGTTCCGATGGTGACAGTATTCCGGACCCGTTTGAGCCGCCATGTCAGGTTGGAGTCTTTATGGCCGGTGCACAGCCTGTTCAGAACCCTGCTGCTGGAGCGGGAAACCTGGACCTCACCAGCTCAGGTGCTAATGGATCTCACGGACAAGATGACGGCACTGTTAACCGCCACGGTTGACCCGGCGGATCAAGCTCAGCATGACGCGGATGTGGCACAGTTAAAGTTGGATCTAGTGAAAGCTAAGGAGGATCTGGCAGCAGAAGGGATCAGGATGGCTGCGGAAAGGGCGGCTCTAGATGCCCGAACTCAGTTGATCCAGGCGCAGTCCTTCCGGCTCACGATGGATCAGACGCGTCCAATGAGGTCATGAGAAGGAGCCATCAAAAGGCCCAGTCTCGACTCCCTCCGGTTTACGACCCACGCAACCTCTTCAACACGCCAGGCGCAGGGTCTAGTAACCCGCCAGGGGTCATAGTGCCCGGGTCTGGGACCCCTATTCAGCCACAAGTGATGGGGCCTCCCCAGGGCCCCCCTGCCCCGCCTCAGTACGTGCCAATACCCCCGGGTCATTATAATAACCCGCTGGAGAACATGGTCGCCGCGGCAGCACGGCTGGCGGCTCTCCCGGTTGACGGCGACTCTTCGACGGCTATTGAAACCCGCCGGGTCAGGGAACTCCTTCAGACAGCACTGGCGCAGCAAGAGGCGTACTCCTACAGCCGGGACAGGATCCACTCGACCCCTCGTCCAGGCCGGAGCCCGAGTTACAGCAGGCACATGGTCTCAGCGACCGGCTCAAGTAACGTCCGACGCCATGACCCGCCCCCTGGCCATGGCCCGGTTCATAAAGGAGCCTTTCACGCAGCAGACCAGGACAGAGCGCGGCAAGAGGCGGAGCAGGTGCCTCAGTTGACGGCTTACCAGACTCCCCCGGCTTATCCGACGGCTTCCGTCGACGTGGGTATTGATGGGAATCGTAGCATAATTTAAAATTTTCCTACGCTCACCAAGATGCATCTATGGAGTCTACTAGCAACGAGGGGAAAGGAGTGCATCTACATACCCTTGTAGATCGCGAACGGAAGCGTTCCAATGAACGTGGATGACGGAATCGTACTCGCCGTGATCCAAATCACCGATGACCGAGTGCCGAACGGACGGCACCTCCGCGTTCATCACACGTACGGTGCAGCGACGTCTCCTCCTTCTTGATCCAGCAAGGGGGAAGGAGAGGTTGATGGAGATCCAGCAGCACGACGGCGTGGTGGTGGATGTAGCGGGTCTCCGGCAGGGCTAAGCCAAGCTTCTGCGAGAGAGAAAGAGGTGTTGCAGGGGAGGAGGGAGGCGCCCAAGGCTGTAGGTTGCTGCCCTCCCTCCCCCTTTATATAGGCCCCCTTGGGAGGGGTGGCCGACCAAAACCCATCTAGGGTTGGGGGGGGGGCGGCGGCCAAGGGGTGGAAAGGGGTGCCTTGCCCCCCAAGGCAAGGGGGAAGCCCCCCACCCTAGGGTTCCTAACCCTAGGCGCATGGGGGGAGGCCCATGGGGGGGCGCCCAGCCCACTAGGGGCTGGTTCCCTTCCACTTTCAGCCCATGGGGCCCTCCGGGATAGTTGGCCCCACCCGGTGGACCCCCGGGACCCTTCCGGTGGTCCCGGTACAATACCGGTAACCCCCGAAACTTTCCCGGTGGCCGAAACTTGACTTCCTATATATAATTCTTCACCTCCGGACCATTCCGGAACCTCTCGTGACGTCCGGGATCTCATCCGGGACTCCGAACAACTTTCGGGTTTCCGCATACATATATCTCTACAACCCTAGCGTCACCGAACCTTAAGTGTGTAGACCCTACGGGTTCGGGAGACATGCAGACATGACCGAGACGCCTCTCCGGTCAATAACCAACAGCGGGATCTGGATACCCATGTTGGCTCCCACATGTTCCACGATGATCTCATCGGATGAACCACGATGTCGAGGATTCAGTCAATCCCGTATGCAATTCCCTTTGTCAAACGGTATGTTACTTGCCCGAGATTCGATCGTCGGTATCCCAATACCTTGTTCAATCTCGTTACCGGCAAGTCTCTTTACTCGTACCGCAATGCATGATCCCGTGACTAACGCCTTAGTCACATTGAGCTCATTATGATGATGCATTACCGAGTGGGCCCAGAGATACCTCTCCGTTACACGGAGTGACAAATCCCAGTCTCGATCCGTGCCAACCCAACAGACACTTTCGGAGATACCCGTAGTGCACCTTTATAGTCACCCAGTTACGTTGTGACGTTTGGCACACCCAAAGCACTCCTACGGTATCCCGGAGTTGCACGATCTCATGGTCTAAGGAAAAGATACTTGACATTGAAAAAGCTCTAGCAAACGAAACTACACGATCTTTTATGCTATGCTTAGGATTGGGTCTTGTCCATCACATCATTCTCCTAATGATGTGATCCCGTTATCAACGACATCCAATGTCCATGGTCAGGAAACCGTGACCATCTATTGATCAACGAGCTAGTCAACTAGAGGCTTACTAGGGACATGGTGTTGTCTATGTATCCACACATGTATCTGAGTTTCCTATCAATACAATTCTAGCATGAACAATAGACGATTATCATGAACAAAGAAATATAATAATAACCATTTATTATTGCCTCTAGGGCATATTTCCAACAGTCTCCCACTTGCACTAGAGTCAATAATCTAGTTCACATCACCATGTGATTAACACTCACTGGTCACATCACCGTGTGACCAACATCTAAAGAGTTTACTAGAGTCAACAATCTAGTTCACATCACTATGTGATTATCACTCAATGTGTTCTGGTTTGGTCATGTTATGCTTGTGAGAGAGGTTATTAGTCAACGGGTCTGAACCGTTCAGAGCCGTGTGCTTTACGAATATCTATGTCATCTTGTGGATGCTACCACGCGCTATTTGGAGCCATTTCAAATAATTTCTCTACTATACGAATCCGGTTTACTACTCAGAGTCATCCGGATTAGTGTCAAAGTTCGCATCGACGTAACCCTTTACGACGAACTCCTTTCCACCTCCATAATCGAGAAAATTCCTTAATCCACTAGGTACTAAGGATAAGTTCGACCGCTGTCACGAGATCCTTTCCCGGATCACCATTGTACCCTCTTGACCAACTCATGGCAAGGCACACTACATGTGCGGTACACAGCATAGCATACTATAGAGCCTATCTCTAAAGCATAGGGGACGACCTTCGTCCTTTCTCTATCTTCCGCTGTGGTCAGGTCTTGAGTCTCACTCAATACTCACACCTTGTAACACAGCCAAGAACTCCTTCTTTGCTGATCTATTTTGAACTCTTTCAAAATCATGTCAAGGTGTGTTGTCTTTTGAAAGTATCATCAGGCGTCTTGATCTATCTCTATGGATCTTGATGCCCAATATGTAAGCAGCTTTATCCAGGTCTTCCTTTGAAAAACTCCTTTCAAACAACCCTTTATGCTTTCCATAAATTTTACATCATTTCGGATCAACAATATGTCATTCACACATACTCATCAGAAATGTTGTAGCGCTCCCACTCACTTTATTGTAAATACAAGTTTCTAACAAACTTTGTATAAACCCAAAAACTTTGATCACCCCATCAAAGCGTATATTCTGACTCCGAGATGCTTGCTCTAATCCATGGAAGGATCGCTGGAGCCAGCATACCTTTTAGCATCCTTAGGATCGACAAAACCTTTCTGATTGTGTCACATACAACCTTTCCTCACGATAAACTGGTAAGGAAACTTGTTTTGACATCCATCTGCCAGATTTCATAAATGTAGCTAATGCTAACATGATTCCGACGGACCTAAGCATCGCTACGGATGAGAAAAAACTCATTGTAGCCAACTCCTTGAACTTGTGAAAATACTCTTTGCCACAAGTCGAGCTTCATAGACGGTAACATTACCGTCCATGTCCGTCTTCTTCTTAAAGATCCATTTATCTCAATGGCTTGCCGATCATCGGGCAAGTTCACCAAAGTCCATGCTTTGTCCTGATACATGGATTCTATCTCGGATTTCATGGCCTCGAGCCATTCGTCGGAATATGGGCCCACCATCGCTTCTCCATAGCTCGTAGGTTCATTGTTGTCTAGCAACATGACTTCCAAGACAGGATGACGCATTACTCTGAAGTAGTGCGCATCCTCGTCGTCCTACGAGGTTTGGTAGTGACTTGATCCGAAGTTTCATGATCACTATCATAAGCTTCCACTTCAATTGGTGTAGGTGCCACAGGAACAACTTCATGTGCCCTGCTACACACTAGTTGAAGCGACGGTTCAATAACCTTATCAAGTCTCCACCATCCTCCCACTCAATTCTTTTGAGAGAAACTTTTCCTCAAGAAAGGACTCGTTTCTAGAAGCAATTACTTTTGCTTCCAGATTTGAAATAGGAGGTATACCCAACTGTTTTTGGGTATTCTATGAAGATGCATTTATCCGCTTTGGGTTCGAGCTTATCAGCCTGAAACTTTTTCACATAAGCATCGCAGCCCCAAACTTTTAAGAAACGACAACTTAGGTTTCTATAAAAGGTGTCGTCTCAACGAAATTGCGTGGTGCCCCTTTTAAAGTGAATGCGGTTGTCTCTAATGCCTAACCCATAAACGACAGTGGTAATTTGATAAGAAACATCATGGTATGCACCATATCCAATAGGGTGCAGTTATGATGTTCGGACACACCATCACACTATGGTGTTCCAGGTGGTATTAATTGTGAAACACTTTCCACAATGTCTCAATTGTGTGCCGAACTCGTATCTCAGATACTAATCTCTATGATCATATCACAGACATTTTATCCTCTTGTCACGACGATCTTCAACTTCACTCTGAAATTACTTGAACCTTTCAATAATTCAGACTAGTGTTTCATCAAGTAAATACACTCAGCATCTACTCAAATCATCTGTGAAGTAAGAACATAACGATGTCCACTGCATGCGTCAGCACTCATTGGACTGCGTACATCAAAATGTATTACTTCCAATAAGTTGCTCTCTTGTTCCATCTCACTGAAACGAGGACTTTTAGTCATTTTGCCCATGTGGTATGATTTGCATGTCTCAAGTGATTCATAATCAAGTGAGTCCAAACGATCCATCTGTATGGAGTTTCTTCATGCATATATACCAATAGACATGGTTCGCATGTCTCAATCTTTTCAAAAATGAGTGAGTCCAAAGATCCACCTACATGGAGCTTCTTCATGCGTTCTACACCAATATGACTCAAGTGGCAGTGCCACAAGTATGTGGTACTATCATTACTATCTTATATCTTTTTGGCATGAACATGTGTATCACTACGATCGAGATTCATTTTAGGTGCAAGACCATTGAAGGTATTATTCAAATAAACAGAGTAACCATTATTCTCCTTAAATGAATAACCGTTTTGCGGTAAACATAATCCAATCATGTTCAACGCAAACACCAAATCTCGATGGTAGAGGGAGCATGCGATGCTTGATCACATCAACCTTGGAAACACTTCCAACACATATCGTCATCTCACCTTTAGCTAGTCTCCATTTATTCCGCAGCTTTTATTTCGAGTTACTAACACTTAGCAACCGAACCAGTATCTAATACCCTGGTGCTGCTAGGAGTACTAGTAAAGTACACATTCCTATAACGTATATCCAATATACTTCTGTCGACCTTGCCTGCCTTCTCATCTACCAAGTATCTAGGGTAGTACTGCTTCAGTGACCGTTCCTCTCATTACAGAAGCACTTAGTCTCGGGTTTGGGTTCAACCTTGGGATTCTTCACTAGAGCAGCAAACGACTTGCTGTTTCATGAAGTATCCCTTTTGCCCTTGCCCTTCTTAAACTAGTGGTTTTACTAACCATCAACAATTGATGCTCCTTCTTGATTTCTGCTCTCGCGGTGTCAAACATCGCGAATAGCTCAAGGATCATCATAACTATCCTTGATATGTTATAGTTCATCACGAAGCTCTACTAGCTTGGTGGCAGTGACTATGGAGAACTATCACTATCTCATCTGGGAGATTAACTCCCACTCGATTCAAGCGATTGTGGCACTCAGACAATCTGAGCACACGCTCAACGATTGAGCTTTTCTCCCTTAGTTTGCAGGCTTAAGAAACTTGTCAGAGGTCTCATACCTCTTGACGTGGGCACTAGTCTGAAATCCCAATTTCAGTCTTCGGAACATCTCACATGTTCTGCGACGTTTCAAAAACGTCTTTGGTGCCACAATTCTAAACCGCACCGAACTATCACGTAGTCATCAAAACATGTATGTCAGATGTTTTGTAACATCTACAGACGACGCTGAGGTTCAGCACACCGAGCGGTGCATTAAGGACATAAGCCTTCTGTGCAGTAATGAGGACAATCCTCAGTTTACGGACCCAGTCCGCATAATTGCTACTACCAACTTTCAACTAAATTTTCTCTAGGAACATATCTTAACCAGTAGAACTAACGCGCAAGCTATGACATAATTTGCAAATACCCTTTTGACTATGTTCATGATAATGAAGTTCATCTGATTATGAACTCCCACTCAGATAGAAATCCCTCTAGTCATCTAAGTGAAACATGATCCGAGTTTAACTAGGCCGTGTCCGATCATCACGTGAGACAGACTAGTCAAGATCGGTGAACATCTCCATGTTGATCGTATCTTCTATACGACTCATGCTCGACCTTTCGGTCCTCCGTGTTCAGAGGCCATGTCTGTACATGCTAGGCTCGTCAAGTCAACCTAAGTGTATTGCGTGTGTTCCGAGGCCATGTATGTACATGCTAGGCTCGTCAACACCCGTTGTATTCGAACGTTAGAATCTATCACACCCGATCATCACGTGGTGCTTCGAAACAACGAACCTTCGCAACAGTGCACAGTTAGGGTGAACACTTTTCTTGAAATTATTATAAGGGATCATCCTACTTGCTACCGTCGTTCTAAGCAAATAAGATGCAAAAACATGATAAACATCACATGCAATCAAATAGTGACATGATATGGCCAATATCATTATGCTCCTTTGATCTCCATCTTCGGGGCACCATGATCATCTTTGTCACCGGCATGACACCATGATCTTCATGAAGTCGTCACGCCAACGATTACTTCTACTTCTATGGCTAACGCGTTTAGCAACGAAGTAAAGTAATTTACATGGCGTTATTCAATGACACGCAGGTCATACAAAATAATAAAGACAACTCCTATGGCTCCTGCCGGTTGTCATACTCATCGACATGCAAGTCGTGATTCCTATTACAAGAATATGATCAATCTCATACATCACATATATCATTCATCACATCTTCTGGCCATATCATATCACATAGCACTTGCTGCAAAAACAAGTTAGACGTCCTCTAATTGTTGTTGCAAGTTTTTACGTGGTTTGTAGGTTTCTAGCAAGAACGTTTCTTACCTACGTATGACCACAACGTGATTTGCCAATTTCTATTTACCCTTCATAAGGACCCTTTTCATCGAATCCGTTCCGACTAAAGTAGGAGAGACAGACACCCGCTAGCCACCTTATGCATCTAGTGCATGTCAGTCGGTGGAACCTGTCTCACGTAAGTGTACGTGTAAGGTCGGTCCGGGCCGCTTCATCCTACAATGCCGCCGAAACAAGAAAAGACTAGTAGCGGCAAGAAGAATTGGCAAACTCAACGCCCACAACTTCTTTGTGTTCTACTCGTGCATAGTAACTACGCATAGACCTGGCTCATGATGCCACTGATGGGAATCGTAGCATAATTTAAAATTTTCCTACGCTCACCAAGATGCATCTATGGAGTCTACTAGCAACGAGGGGAAAGGAGTGCATCTACATACCCTTGTAGATCGCGAGCGGAAGCGTTCCAATGAACGTGGATGACGGAGTCGTACTCGCCGTGATCCAAATCACCGATGACCGAGTGCCGAACGGACGGCACCTCCGTGTTCAACACACGTACGGTGCAGCGACGTCTCCTCCTTCTTGATCCAGCAAGGGGGAAGGAGAGGTTGATGGAGATCCAGCAGCACGACGGCGTGGTGGTGGATGTAGCGGGTCTCCGGCAGGCCTTCGCCAAGCTTCTGCGAGAGAGAAAGAGGTGTTGCAGGGGAGGAGGGAGGCGCCCAAGGCTGTAGGTTGCTGCCCTCCCTCCCCCCTTTATATAGGCCCCCTTGGGAGGGGGGGGGGGGCGGCCAAAACCCATCTAGGGTTGGGGGGGCAGCGGCCAAGGGGTGGAAAGGGGTGCCTTGCCCCCCAAGGCAAGGGGAAGCCCCCCCACCCTAGGGTTCCTAACCCTAGGCGCATGGGGGGAGGCCCATGGGGGGTGCCCAGCCCACTAGGGGCTGGTTCCCTTCCACTTTCAGCCCATGGGGCCCTCCGGGATAGGTGGCCCCACCCGGTGGACCCCCGGGACCCTTCTGGTGGTCCCGGTACAATACCGGTAACCCCCGAAACTTTCCCGGTGGCCGAAACTTGACTTCCTATATATAATTCTTCACCTCCGGACCATTCCGGAACCTCTCGTGACGTCCGGGATCTCATCCGGGACTCCGAACAACTTTCGGGTTTCCGCATACATATATCTCTACAACCCTAGCGTCACCGAACCTTAAGTGTGTAGACCCTACGGGTTCGGGAGACATGCAGACATGACCGAGACGCCTCTCCGGTCAATAACCAACAACGGGATCTGGATACCCATGTTGGCTCCCACATGTTCCACGATGGTCTCATCGGATGAACCACGATGTCGAGGATTCAGTCAATCCCGTATGCAATTCCCTTTGTCAAACGGTATGTTACTTGCCCGAGATTCGATCGTCGGTATCCCAATACCTTGTTCAATCTCGTTACCGGCAAGTCTCTTTACTCGTACCGCAATGCATGATCCCGTGACTAACGCCTTAGTCACATTGAGCTCATTATGATGATGCATTACCGAGTGGGCCCAGAGATACCTCTCCGTCACACGGAGTGACAAATCCCAGTCTCGATCCGTGCCAACCCAACAGACACTTTCGGAGATACCCGTAGTGCACCTTTATAGTCACCCAGTTACGTTGTGACGTTTGGCACACCCAAAGCACTCCTACGGTATCTGGGAGTTGCATGATCTCATGGTCTAAGGAAAAGATACTTGACATTGAAAAAGCTCTAGCAAACGAAACTACACGATCTTTTATGCTATGCTTAGGATTGGGTCTTGTCCATCACATCAGTCTCCTATTGATGTGATCCCGTTATCAACGACGTCCAATTTCCATGGTCAGGAAACCGTGACCATCTATTGATCAATGAGCTAGTCAACTAGAGGCTTACTAGGGACATGGTGTTGTCTATGTATCCACACATGTATCTGAGTTTCCTACCAATACAATTCTAGCATGAACAATAGACGATTATCATGAACAAAGAAATATAATAATAACCATTTATTATTGCCTCTAGGGCATATTTCCAACATGTATCCCTACCAGGACTGGGGGTGTCCTTGTTTAGTGCCAGCTATCCGCAATGAACGTCTACCCAAGGACTTCAAAGGCCCTAGGAAGGTGCCTAATTACACAGCAGACTTACAACCCGTAGCCTGGATCGAGAGTTATGAGATGGCTATGGAACTATTGGAGGTCAGTGAGGCGGCAATGGCCAAGTACTTCACCATGATGTTAGATGGGACTGCCCGCACTTGGTTGAAAGGGCTACCACCGAATTCCATTGGGTCTTGGGCTGAGCTAAAGGCCTGGTTCATCCAAAACTTCAAGGATACCTATAGGCAGTCTATGTCAATTGTGGATTTGACTAACTGCAAGCAGCAGGAGGGTGAGTCTACGACACATTGGGTTCGCCGGGTTAAGGAGATAATACATTCCTCGGATAAGATGGACGCCGGCTCTGCAGTCTTAATGTTGGAGCAGAATTGTCGTTTTGTGCCCCTGAAGATGAAACTCGGGCGGCTTAAGCGCGACTGCAATGATATGGTACACTGATGGCGGCTCTTGTCAAGTACGCCGATTCTGATGGTACCAAGGACCCCGCTTCAGATGATGAAAGGACAGGGAAGGGAAAGAAGAACGGCAATGGCAAGGGTCCTCAGCATAACCCGGGAAACCAAGGAGGAGGCAAGCGCAAGGCCGATGGCAGCATAGAGTTTGTAGCCAACGCCAACTCACAAGGTAATAACCAGCGACGCAAGGGGAGGCCCCCTCCCCGAGGCGGCGGGTCAGGCCCGACGCTAGAGCAACTGTTAAATGAGCCTTGTCCAAGGTATGGCTCTAGAGAGAAGCCGGCAACTCATCTATGGAAGGATTGTGCAATCATGAAGGCCTTTAAGAATTACAATGGCCCGGGCGGCGGATCAGGCGCCGGCGGCTTTCATGGCCCGGGCAGCGGCTCAAATTCTAACCCTCAGAACGGTCAAGGGGGCTTTAATCAGCAGTCTGGCCAGGGTCATCAACAGCAGCAGGGAGGTTATCAGACCAATCCAAAGCAGCTTAGCGGTGGGCAGTATCATGTGTTTACCACCAGTCTGTGTAAGCGAGATCAGAAGCTTCATAAGAGGGCTGTGAACGCTGTTGAGCCGGCGGTTCCATGCTACTTACGGTGGTCTGAGCAGCCTATAGTGTGGAGTAGGGAGGATCACCCTCCCCGGGTGGATAATCCGGGTCACTTGGCCCTAGTGGTGGCTCCTCAGGTGGGAGGATATAACTTCACTAAGGTACTCATGGATGGAGGCAGCAGCATCAACATCCTCTATTATGAGACATTTCGTCGTATGGGGTTGATTGATAAGAATCTCAGCCAATCAAACACTATTTTCCACGGTGTGGTGCCTGGTAAGTCGGCTTACCCAGTCGGCAAGATCGAGTTGGAAGTGGCCTTTGGAGATGAGAACAACTACAGGGTGGAAAAATTGACCTTCGAGGTGGTCAAGATAAGAAGTCCGTACCATGCTATATTTGGGTGGCCGGCTTACGCCAAGTTCATGGCACGACCATGTTACGTGTATTTACAGCTCAAGATGCCGGGTCATAATGGGACCATTACGGTTCATGGAAGCCGGAAGGTGGCTCTGGAGTGTGAGGAAGGCGATGCAGCTTATGCGGAATCTGTTTGCGCAACAGAGGAGTTGAAATTTTACAAAGACAATGTTGACCCAACTGATATGACCTCTCTGAAAAAGCCGACTACGGAGCATGAGCCGGCAATGAAATTTAAGTCGGCCGATGAGACTAAACTTGTTGATTTCGTTCCAGGAGATTCATCTCAGCAATTTAGCATCAGTGCCAATCTGGATCCGAAATAGGAAAGCGCGCTCATCGAGTTCATCCGTGAGAATAGAGACATCTTCGCATGGAAACCTTCTGACATGCCAGGTGTACCTAGAGAACTCGCTGAGCACACTCTCAATGTTGATCCTAAATTTAAGCCGGTTAGGCAGTTCCTTCGGCGGTTCAATGAGGAGAGGAGGAAAGCTATTGGTGAAGAGGTGGCCCGGCTCTTGGTGGCCAGGTTTATTGTTGAAGTCTTTCACCCAGAGTGGTTAGCTAACCCGGTGCTCGTGCTCAAGAAGAACGGCACTTGGCGGATGTGTGTGGACTACACAGACTTAAACAAGGCGTGTCCGACTGATCCTTTTGCCCTCCCCCGTATTGATCAAATTATTGATGCTACGGCAGGTTGTGCGCGCTTAAGCTTCTTGGATGCTTATTCCGGATATCATCAGATTAAAATGGCAGTTAAGGACCAGGAGAAGACGGCGTTCATCACTCCCTTTGGAGCCTTCTGCTATGTGTCCATGCCCTTTGGACTCAAGTGTGCACAGGCGACTTATCAGCGTTGCGTGCAGAACTGTCTTCATAAACAGATTGGGCGCAATGTTCATGCTTATGTGGACGATATTGTGGTTAAATCTATAAAAGAGGAAACCCTGATAGATGATTTGAGAGAAACCTTTGATAATCTCCGGGTTTACAAGATGATGCTTAACCCGGCCAAGTGTGTTTTTGGTGTTCCTGCAGGCAAACTCTTGGGTTTCTTGGTTTCTGACAGAGGCATTGAAGCTAACCCGGAGAAGATCAAGGCCATCACCTCCCTGGCTAAGCCGGCGTGTATAAATGATGTTCAGCGCTTGGCGGGTCGCATCGCTGCTTTAAGCCGGTTTATAAGCCGTTTGGGTGAGAAGGCCATGCCATTATATCAGTTGATGAAGAAAACTGATAACTTCGTCTGGAATGATGCAGCTAATACTGCTTTTGAGGATTTGAAGAAGCAGCTGGCAGAGCCCCCCGTCCTTGCTGCTCCTGTTGATAAGGAGCCCTTATTACTATATGTGGTGGCGAACACACGAGCTGTCAGTGTGGCTATGGTGGTGGAGCGCAAGGAGGAGGGTAAGGAGCATCCGGTTCAGCGGCCGGTTTATTATGTCAGCGAAGTGCACATTGAGTCCAAGCAGTGGTACCCGCATTGGCAGAAGTTTGTTTATGGTGTGTTCATGGCGAGCCGGAAACTTAAGCATTATTTTCAGGGTCATCCCATCACTGTGGTCAGTTCTGCCCCTCTTGGTGATATCATTCAAAACAGAGAGGCCACAGGGAGAGTGGCTAAGTGGGCAATAGAGCTCGGACCCCATGGTCTGAAATACGTGCCATGCACTGCTGTTAAATCTCAGGCCTTGGTGGATTTCATCAATGACTGGACAGAGTCACAAGTGCCCGAGCAGAAGCCGGATAACACATATTGGACTATTCACTTTGATGGGTCCAGGCAGTTGGAGGGCTCGGGGGCTGGAGTCGTGTTGGCTTCCCCTAAAGGTGACAAGTTCCATTATGTGCTACAGTTGCTGTTTCCTTGCACTAACAACGCGGCTGAGTACGAGGCCTTGCTCCATGGTCTTCGGATGGCTAAAAGAGATGAGCTTGAGCCGGGTAAGGTGCTTCGGCGATTCAGACTTGGTGGCTCAACAAGTATCTGGCAAGTGGGACTCTAAGGACCCTCTCATGGCGGCTTATCGCCGCGAGGTTGATGCCATTGCTGGGCACTTTCAGGGCTACCAAGTAGAGCACATTGATCGCAGAAAGAACGAGGCGGCTGATGCCCTAAGCCGGCTGGGCTCTCAGCGAAAGCCGGTGCCGTCTAATACTTTCTTGGATGTCCTATATAACCCTTCTGTTAAGTTACCTACAGAAGAAGACTTGGCTGTCCCTGACCCGGAGGCACGACTGGTGGCGGCTCTCCACATCATCCCGGACTGGACAGCACCTTATCTGGCTTACATGACCCGGGGAGAGTTGCCTGAGGATGAAACTTTGGCCAGGCAAATAACCCGGCGGGCTAAGTCAATGATTGTTATCAATGGTGAGTTGCATCACCGCAGTGTTACGGGAGCGTTCCAGCGTTGTGTCTCCCCTGAGGAAGGTCAAGAGATCTTGCGTGAGATTCATGAGGGGGATTGTGGCCATCACGCCGGCTCAAAGTCTCTTGTGGCCAAGGCTTTTCGTCATGGTTTTTATTGGCTGACGGCTCATGCTGATGCGGAGGACTTGGTCAGTAAATGTGATGGCTGCCAAAGGTTCTCACGACGGGCTCATGTGCCGGCTCAAGAGCTGAGGATGATCCCAATTACTTGGCCCTTTGCGGTCTAGGGGCTTGATATGGTTGGGCCTTTCAAAAGGTCCAAGGATAAGAAGACCCACCTTTTGGTGGCAGTTGACAAGTTTACCAAGTGGGTTGAAGCGGAGCCAGTTAGCAAGTGTGATGCAACCACGACGGTTCAGTTTATGAAAAAGGTGATCTTTCGCTTTGGTTTTCCACACAGCATTATAACTGACAATGGCACCAATTTATCCAAAGGCGCCATGGAGGAGTTTTGTCAACGAGAGCATATCCAACTTGATGTTTCCTCGGTGGCTCATCCTCAATCCAATGGTCAGGCTGAGATAGCTAATCAGGAGATTCTGAAGGGCATCAAGCCCCGGCTTTTGGTCCCTTTACAACGGACGCCGGGTTGTTGGGTGGAGGAGTTGCCCTCCGTGCTATGGAGCATCAACACTACTCCTAACAGGTCTACAGGCTTTACGCCTTTCTTCATGGTTTATGGAGCAGAAGCAGTCCTCCCCAGTGACATCCGTCATGACTCGCCTAGAGTGGCGGCTTATGTTGAGGCGGACAATGAACAGGCGCGCCAAGATGCTCTTGACTTGTTGGACGAACAACGTCATGTGGCCGCAGCTCGTTCAGCAATTTATCAACAAGACCTGCGCCGTTATCATAGTCGACGGGTTAAATCCCGGGTCTTCCAGGAAGGCGATCTGGTGCTCCGGCTCATCCAAGATCAAATAGATGCACACAAGTTATCCCCGCTTTGGGAAGGGCCCTTTGTGGTCAGCAAGAATTTGCACAACGGGTCATATTACCTCATTGACATTTGGGAGCACAAAGATTCACGTAAGTCGGAGGAAGAAACCCGTCGGCCGTGGAACATAGCTCAGCTTCGGCCTTACTACACCTGAGCCACCGGCTCTCATGATGTACATATTTCTCTAAGCCATGTATATATTATGATAAGTAATAAAGCAGGACCTCTGTCCTTTTTTCCTCCTCCAAATGTGCACGTGTTGTTTTCATTGCAGGATTACATGATAGCTTGGAGGAGGATCCGGCTTATGATCGACTTGAATCTAGCCGTAAGCAATAAGGTCACTTGGGGGCTTCCTGTTCAAACATGGGTCGTATTCGAACCAAAGAGAACATAGCAGTCGATACCCATTTGATTTGCAAAGTGCCGAGCTCATTGGGGAGTTTTCTTTGATCATATTTGAATCATAGTTTAACCCCTTTGAGAACCGACGTGGATCGTATTCGAATCAGCGTCGTTAAACAATTCTTAAAGTCATTTGGGGGCTTCCTGTTCAAACATGGGTCGTATTCGAACCAAAGAGAACATAGCTGTCGGTACCCTCTTGATTGGCATCGCCACACCCACTGGGGGCTATATGATCGTATTCGAATCATAGCATAACCCCTTTGGGCCGGGTCTTTGGTCGTATTCGAACCGGAAGCCCCTAAGTTCTTCTGCTTTATAGCAAGTTTCTTCTGATTATTTCAAAGTGTGTACGGCCGGGTCTCACTTTGCCGGATTAACTTTGATTTACAGTGTTAGCTGAACACAATTGGTGTTAGCCAGACAGGTAAACCAGCATTAAGGTATCAACCTTATTATCCGGGTTATTTAAACTGGAAGTACGCTTGCAGGCCGCTAAGTGTGTTATTACGGCTGTATTAAGGACATACTTGAGGGCCAATCTTTTTTGATTCATATCCGGGTTATATATCTAAAACCTATGATTCTCAGCGCGGTAAGCCGCCTAGAGACTTGTGATTTGTCCTTTTATGCAGGATAGTTAAAGGCAACTATTTGAGACTAAGGAGAACGAATGACCTGGAGAAATATAAAAGAGACAACTTCAATAGACTTCAGCATTCAATACGTGCACGATGGCACGGCAAAGATAAAGTGTTGAACCTATTCTATTACAAGACTCATCGAGTCCAAAAGGGTGGAGCATTGTTTTATAAGCCGCCTGCCGAGTTAAGATGCCTGCTGGGTTGATGTCTCCGGCCCATCCCTCTCTTCTCCTCCGGCTGTTCCCAAGACCTGGAAAGTTGATGACTTCCAGTCGATGCCGCTCAGAGCTTCGAACTGAGCTTCCTCGTCAATTAACCCCGCCGGGTCAATCTCCGGGGCGAAGGTGTGCTGACGAGCCGGCGGGATTAAGCTGAGGGCTTCATAGCGCGAGGTCGGGATCCTCTGATTTTCCGCGTTGTAACCCGGCTGGTACTTGGTCAGGTCTGTGTCGTTTCCAATGAGAGTGGCCACCGGGCGCACGACCTTCACGCAGGCGGCAAAGTCCTGTTGGTCGAAGGCTGTGCCGTCTTCCTTCAGACTTGGATAGCCGAGGGCGATGTCTGCCGGGTCTAACTCGGGCAGGAAAGCCTTGGCCCGGCTCAGCGCGGCGATCGCTCCGGCTCTTGCAGAGGCCCGTCGCAGCTCTTGGATACATTGAGGCAGAACGGCGAGCCGGCGAAGAACCTCTGCCAGGTGAGTCGGCACCTCGTTGGATAGTGCCACCACAGCCAAGGCACGCTGTGACCCGGTGTAGAGTTGCTCCACCAGGGTGTACACGGCCTTTAGCTTGGTTACCACACTCTGGTTGAGGTTGGCACTTCTTGGACCTGTTTCACAGAACAGGATAAGCCGCCGACAAGGGTGAGTTATGAGGCATCAAAATTTTAAACTGGATGAAAGCCGGCGGATGACTTACCGAAGATTGCAGCAACCATCTGAGACACTTGGCGCTTTAAGCCGGAGAGTTCGGCCGTCTTCTCTGACAGGGCCTTCTCCACCTGTTCGGCCCGGTTCACCAGCGCGGCCTTCTCTTCGGCCCAGGCTTTCCGTTCAGCATCAAATTCGGTCTTCAGCTTTTCTTGAGCGGCGATGCTGGACACAAATTTGGCATTTGCCTTCCGGGTCTCCATTTCTTGCATCTTCAGCCGGTTCTTGAGATCAGAGATGTCAGCCTCAAACTTCTTGCCGGCAGCCTGCATAAATTTCCGGGTTATGGCATGAACGGTTACTATGCAAATTTAAAGTCCCAAGCGTTTTCCAAGCAAAGACACTTGGCACTTGGGGGCTAATGCATATTGAACGTTTCTATCTACAAACTGCCGGTTCAATTGAGTAAGCCGGAACCTAAGTCTACAACATATTCAATCATAAGTCGTCGACTTGGGGGCTAGCATGGTAAAGGTAACTATGCAGTAAGTAAGAGAACAGAAGAATAGTACCTCAGATTTCTGCTGGATCTGGTTCACCATGACAATCTCTGTGTCCCGGCTCTTGTGCACTTGGCTGACGAAGCCGGAGACGACCTCTCCAATGGTCAAATTGGCGTAGTCGGTGAGGTCCAGGTTAACCCGGCGGGACTCTAGCAGCTCCCCTTTGGCAGAGCACTTGGCCAGTGCAGTAGGTCTCCCCGGCTCAACAAACTCCGTCCGGGTGATTACCACGTCCGGGTCATCTACTGGTTGAGCCGAGCTGGAGGCCTCCGGGTTAGCAGAAGCTTCTGCAGTTGCCTTGGCGGTTGGAGCGGTGACTTTGGGAGCGGAGGCAGCTGGCGGTTCTTGACCTGCTACCTCCGGCTCAAGCAACTCCGGCTCTTCGACCGGCTTGGTCTTCTTCGCCCTCTTGGTGAGCTTGGCCTGGGCACTGAAAAGACAGAAAGGTTAAGCACAATAGTGTAAGTAAAGACAAAGTACAACATGAGATGATTATCATTACCCGGGCACGGTCTTGAAAGCCGGCAGGCTTGACTGCATAGAGTCGCCAGAAGAGGGGGAAGTTTCCTGATAATTTGAGTCAGAGGAATTAAGTGGTTGACGTATAACACCCGCCAAAGGATGAAAAGGGTACAAAGTTGAGATCACCTCGGTCCGGCGCTTCCTCGACGCGTCTGGTAAGCCGGAAGAGAGGTCGGCGTCCTTGTTGGTCCGGGTGTGCCGCCGGCTCTCATGAGTCTGTTGCTTCAAAATAAATTGAGGATCTTGATAAGCTAAAGGATGTGAAAAGCTTACTTTCCGGGTTACCTTTCGGACTTTCAGCCTTGGCAAGGGCTCCGAGTCGGAGGAAAGTGACATTACCTCTTCAACCACCGGGTTACTTGCTCCGGTGTCATCCTGTTGATGAACAAGTGTTGGTAAGGCGGACAAGAAATAAACAATAAACACAACAAGAGCTTACAGGTTCAGGGGTTACCTCTGACTCGGAGCTGTCGCTTAGTTGCATCAGCTCCGAAGCAGTTGGCCTACTTCCCTTCTTGCGGGGAGCGGCTTTTTTGGCGGCTTTCTTCGCCTTTCTGGCCTTCTTGGCCGCCTCATGGTCATATTTGACCCGCCAGAATTTGTCATCAGCCTGAAAAATACAATGATGATTTCTTAAAAGATTCAGATGAAGGTTATCTGTAGACAAGGATAAAATGTTCAAATCAGTGGCTTACTGCTGGGGCTGGGTTGATCTTGCAGAAGGGGGCTAACCCGGTCCTCCCGCAATCTGCCAAGCTCTCGTTCAAGAGAGCCTTGGTCATCTCCTCTGCAACATCTTCAGGAAGATCGTTGCGGCTGTGTCTCTGGGGGTCATCCTTTCGGCCCGTGTACTCACACATTAAGCCGGGGCGGCGGCTCAATGGGATCACCCGCCAGGAGATCCAGACCCGGACCAGATCGATTCCGTTGAGACCATTGCCCAGAAGAGCCTTGATCTTATTTATGGTGGGGAGCAGAGGCTGGCACTCCGCTTGAGTCAGCTTGTCTGACAGTGGGTGTGTTGACTCCAGACGCGAGGGGCGAAAGCCGGGCAACGGACTTTCATCAGCCGGCGACGTGTCTTGGCAGTAGAACCACATTAGATTCCAGTCTTTGGGGTGGCTTGGCGGCTATGCGTACGGGAAAAGGCAGTCCCTCCGCCGCTGAATGGAGATGCCGCCTAGCTCCAGACTTGGCCCATTGGCGCATTCATTCTGACGGTTCAAGTAAAAAAGCTCTCTGAAGAGCAGCAGACTAGGTTCTTCTCCAAGGTAAACCTCGCAGAACACTTGGAAGTTGCAGATATTGGACACTGAGTTGGGTCCTATGTCCTGAGGCCGCAGATCGAAGAAATTCAGAACGTCTCTGAAAAACTTTGAGCCGGGCGGTGCGAAGCCCCGGCTCATGTGATCCGCAAAAATGACCACCTCTCCGTCCTTTGGCTGTGGTCTCTCCTCTGACGGGTCAGGGGCACGGTAGGACATGACATCCTTCTTGGGCAGGTGGCCTGACTTGACAAAATCCGCTAAGGTCTCATTGGTGACGTTGGACCTCATCCAATTGCAAGTGATGGAGGCCTTAGGAGCTTTGGGAGGCATGGTGAAAGTCGGCAGCCTATGATAAAAGGAAATGTCCGGTTTAAGTATAAGCCGGAGGAAAGTTATAGTTCAGTGTTAAGTGGCGGCTTACGGAGGGGCCTAATGATGTATATCTTAGTACATTGAGTTATCTAAGCCGCAGAAAAGATGTCAAGAGTAATTTAATTTGTCTATGGCCTTATCACAGATGAGCCGGAAAATTCTATGGCGCATGGTTTCCTTTGAGTCGGAAGATTCTATGGGGCGTGGTTTCTTTAAGCCGGAAATATAAACCGCCATGACTCAATGAGTGCAGTTTTTTACTAAGCGTGGTGAAAACAGGTTTCACACTTTGTGGTAAATATTTTGGATCAAAATGGTCGGGTAAAAAGAAATTTCTAGACCTAAAAGCAGACGCAGGGGTGTTTTTGAGCTCGAATGAGGCCTTTATGCAGTGAAGGAGGGGTCTACTTGCGTGTGAAATGGATGCTAAAACATCTACCGCAGTGGTTCTATACAAGGCTAAGATCAAACAAGGGCAGTAACAATGAGAACTACCGGAGCTTGTGGGCGACGGCGACGAACACGGACGAACACGGATGAACCCCACTGCAGATCTGTTCTACGGGGTAGTGAGGACTTACCGATGCTGAAGAGGTGCGGGGGTCGCCGCCGTTTGTCTGGACCGAGTCAGGGTGATGCAGCGGCCAAGGTTGACGAAGACCGGGGGCGCGGCGGGGGCGGTCGAGTTCGAGCTCGAGCAGAGGAACAGTGGCGCAAGGAGGAAGAAGAGTGGCTGAAGGCCTGTCGGGCCGGCCTATTTATAAGGGCGAGCTCATAAGTGGGCGCGAGAATCAAGGAGACCACGGTGTGGTTATCTCCCCACGAAACGCCTCGATTTTCGGGATGACAGTAAAGATAAGATCCGTTGCGGATCTGGCGGAGTAAAAAACGGGCTTAATGGAAGATGACGTCACGGCGGATTACCCGGAGTCCAGAGGATGACGTCACGCCGGGTTATGGCCTTCACACAGTTGTAAGCCGGAGATTTTCTGTCGAAAGGATTGAAGATTGACATGAGCCGGCTCAAATCAATCTGGGCCTAATGTTGAGGATATAGACCTTAGAGTCTCCCGCCAGGAGGGGACGGATTACTCATATGGTCATTGCCAGAAGCCCGGTGCCAAGCCTGAAGACGGTGGGCCAAAGATGGGCTTAAGACGCGGATATGGCTTAAGGCCCGTAGTTACAATCATTATCATGGTAGAACTTGTAGTGTAAGGCAAGAATAGTTGAGAGTTCGAGCCGGACACTCTTATGAGCCGGCCGGGACTCTGAGAGCTGCTGGGCGTCAGCCTCCCTATATAAAGGGACAACCCGGCAGCGGTTTAGGGATAAGCAAGATCTCGTCGAGAGCCAGGCATAGCAATTAAGCTCCCTGGTCATCGAAACCCTAATCAATACCACCTCAACTGGACGTAGGCTTTTACCTTCACCGTAAGGGGCCGAACCAGTATAAACCCTCGTGTTCCTTGTCCCGCTTAAACCCTTTAAGCTTCCTAGCTGCGATGGCTCCACGACTAAGTCCTAGCTCAAGGACATCTGCCGTGACAATTCCACGACACGGTGATCTTTATATCGATTTCGACCGAAATCATCTCATCTTTCCAGTGGCATGCTTGGTTTGCCAAGTTACTGCCTCGTTCATCATTTTTCTTCCGGAGCACGCATATGCATCGCATACCACATCTCGCATATCATACATGTTTTGCATCATATTGTTTGTGCATTTCCCGTGATTGATTGTGGTTCCATTGCTTGTGTTCTTGCTGTGGGTAGAGCCGGGAGATGAGTTCGTGAATGAGGAACCTGTTGAGTACGCTTATGAGGATCAAGCTTTCGACAACTCTGAGAACCTTGCAGGCAAGATGACCATACCCTCGAAATCACTTCTATCTTTGCTTTGCTAGTTGTTCGTTCTATTGCCATGCTGCGCTAACTACCACTTGCTATATCATGCCTCCCATATTTGCCATGTCAAGCCTCTAACCATCCTTTTTCCTAGCAAACCGTTGTTTGGCTAAGTTACCGCTTTTGCGCAGCCCTTCTTATAGCGTTGCTAGTTGCAGGTGAAGTTGAAGTTGGTTCCATGTTGGAACATGGATATTTTGGAATATCACAATATCTCTTATTTAATTAATGCATCTACATATTTGGTAAAGGGTGGAAGGCTCGGCCTTATGCCTGGTGTTTTGTTCCACTCTTGCCGCCCTAGTTTCCGTCATACCGGTATTATGTTCCTGGAGTTTGCGTTCCTTACGCGGTTGGGTGATTCATGGGACCCCCTTGACAGTTCGCCTTGAATAAAACTCCTCCAGCAAGGCCCAACTTTGGTTTTACCATTTGCCACCTAAGCCTTTTTCCCTTGGGTTTTCGCGAGCCCGAGGGTCATCTTTATTTAAACCCCGGGCTTGTGCTCCTCTGAGTATTGGTCCAACCTGTCAGTCGCCGGTGGCCACCAGGGGCAACTCTGGGCTCGCCTATCGGAAGCTTGGACAATCCGGTGTGCCCTGAGAACGAGATATGTGTAGCTCTATCGGGATTTGTCGGCACATTCGGGTGGCTTTGCTAGTCTTGTTTTACCATTGTCGAAATGTCTTGTAAACCGGGATTCCGAGACTGATCGGGTCTTCTCGGGAGAAGGTTTATCCTTCGTTGACCGTGAGAGCTTATAATGGGCTAAGTTGGGACACCCCTGCAGGGTATTATCTTTCGAAAGCCGTGCCCGCGGTTATGGGGCAGATGGGAATTTGTTAATGTCCAGTTGTAGAGAACTTGTCACTTGACTTAAATTAAAATACATCAACCGTGTGTGTAGCCGTGATGGTCTCTTCTCGGCGGAGTCCGGGAAGTGAACACGGTTTGAGTTATGCATGAACGTAAGTTGTTTCAGGATCACTTCTTGATCATTTCTAGCTTCGCGACCGTTGCGTTGCTTCTCTTCTCGCTCTCTTTTGCGTATGTTAGCCACCTTATATGCTTAGTGCCTGCTGCAGCTCCACCTCATTACACCATCCTTTCCTATGAGCTTAAATAGTCTTGATCTCGCGGGTGTGAGATTGCTGAGTCCTCGTGACTCACAGATTCTGCCAAAACAGTTGCTGGTGCCGACGATGCCAGTGCAGATGACGCAACCGAGCTCAAGTGGGAGTTCGACGAGGAACGTGGTCGTTACTATGTTTCTTTTCCTGATGATCAGTAGTGGAGCCCAGTTGGGACGATCGGGGATCTAGCATTTGGGGTTATCTTATTTTCATTTGGATTTGACCGTAGTCGGTCCATGTGTGGATTTTGGATGATGTATGAATTAATTTATGTATTGTGTGAAGTGGCAATTGTAAGCCAACTCTCGTTATCCCATTCTTGTTCATTACATGGGATTGTGTGAAGATGACCCTTCTTGCGACAAAACCACAATGCGGTTATGCCTCTAAGTCGTGCCTCGACACGTGGGAGATATAGCCGCATCGTGGGCGTTATAAGTTGGTATCAGAGCCATCCCCGACTTAGGAGCCCCTGCTTGATCGAATCGCCGGCGTTGTTGAGTCTAGAACAAAAATGTTTTGAGTCTTAGGATTATATATATCAGAGAGTAGGATTCTTTTTACTCCTCAGTCCCTTCGTTGCTCTGGTGAGGCCTCCTGACGTAGAAGTTTTGACTCTTCTCTCCTCAAATTTCACTAATATTTTTAGGATCACGCGGGTATCTTAGAATCGTTCTGATGGTTTTGTGACGAGAACATTGTTCTTGGTGCCTCCTGACATTTAGGGGTTGTGGCAGTGTCCCGGGGAGTTGAGCTCCGAGGTGTTGTCGTCACAATTTTATCGTTGCAGTTCTGGAATACCTGAGTTTCGCCGACATCGAAAATCTCTTTTATGCAGTTGTTGGTGAGATCACCTCGATGCCACCCAGTATTGGGGCGGGAGTTCGGGAGTATTGCCATAACTCGTATAACGGATGCTTTTCGAAGGTTGAGGTACACGATTTCCGAAGGTTTCTTGGTTATGTGTTGACGGGTGGATACAGCTGGATCTAGGGATTGCTAGTTTGGGTGATATATTTTGTGTCCCCTGTATCCCCAACACCAGATTGCATAACCAGAAAGTTTCGGGAGTTTATAGGTGGGATTCAAGTAGCTCTTAGCATTTCTTCCCGCAGATATGTGGTTTGGGATTGGGTAATCCTTACCACTTATTTGTTCCACTCGTACCTTTTTTATTTTATTCATCAATCTCTTATCAAGTGGCTTCTCACCTTAATGGAAGTGTGATGATTTACTATGGAATTCATTTGTTCATCCTCGTTCGAATGTTTATTGTGAAGTCTATATGTTGTAATTTCTATCCGTTGATTCAACTTGTCTATTTGTCTATCAAGATGCTAACGGATTTCACGCTCTTCAGGATGGCTCCGCCAACGCGTCAGAATCCGGAACGCAATGAAGGGAGTCTGGCGAACCCTCCGCCACCACCTCCGCCTCCGGAGGCATGGCAAGCTATCATGGCAGCCACCAACGCCAATGCTCAGATGATTTTGCAACTCTTGCAAGAACGCACCCAAGGGCAAGGCAATCAAGGAAATCAAGGCCAAGGCAACAATCAGCCTCACTTCGCTACCCTCAACCAGTTCCTCGCAAATCAGCCCAAGTCTTTCAGCTACTGTGCCGAGGCCACAGATGCCGATGATTGGCTCGTGGACATCAACAAGCGTTTTGAATGTAGCAATGTCAGGCCTGAGGACTTTGTCAAGTTCTGTTGGGGATATAGCTACTGGTGTAACCCGCCCAGGATGGGCCGGGTTACGTTGCGACCACTCATCATTCAGAAGCCCAAGGATAGGTTGAAGATGGTGGTTCAATAAGGGCCTCCGGCCCATAGGTGACTTGAGGCCCGTAGTGATAAACCGCCGTTATGGCATGACTTGTATTATAAGGCAAGAATAGTTAAGAGTCCGAGCCGGACACTGTTTATGAGCCGGCCGGGACTCTGAGAGCCACTGGGCGTTAGCCTCTCTATATATAAAGGGACGACCCAGTGGCGGTTCAAGGGGCAGTAACATCAAATCGGTAGCCAGGCATAGCGGATTCGCTCCCTGGTCATCGAAACCCTAGTAATTTCACCTCAACTGGAGTAGGCTTTTACCTTCACCGTAAGGGGCCGAACCAGTATAACCCTCGTGTCCTTTGTCCCGTTTTAACCCCTTTAAGCTTCCTAGTTGCGATGGCTCTACGACTAAGTCCTTTCACAAGGGCATCTGCCGTGACTATTCCAGGACAGTTGGCGCCCACCGTGGGGCCAGCGCACGGTGGATTTGAGTTCTTGAAGGGCAGCTTCGAAGGGCTCAAGGGATACGCTGTGGTCCGGATGACCAAGAGTCGTCGCGGCAAGCTCTACATCAACGACGCAGGCTGGGGCCCCGACGCCGGCTCAGTCGAGTACGGGTACCGGGTCCCCTTCGGCGGAATCCACGTTTTCATTGGCAAGATCGGCGAGCCGGGCCCTGAGCCGGACATCGGCACCGACCTCATCGAGACGGCTCAGCGTGCGAGACCCGCCTGGACTCTGCCCACCTTGAAACGTGCTTTCGTGGGATGCATCCACGGAGGACTCTCTGAAGGTTCTAGATCTAGCGATGAGACGGCCATCTGCTCTGATGAGGAATCATCCACAGGTGAGATGGACTCGTTGTATCAACTTCAAGACGGCAGGCTCGGGGGTTGATCCGATGGCGACAATATTCTGGACCCTTTTGAGCCGCCAAGCCGGGTTGGAATCTTCATGGCCGGCACGCAACCTGTTCAAAACCCCGCCGCTGGGGCAGGAGGCCCTGCGCACTCGCCGGCTCAGGTGCTGATGGATCTCACGGATAAGATGACTGCCCTGCTAACCGCCACGGTCGTCCCAGCGGATCAAGCTCAACATGATGCGGAGGTGGCACAGTTGAAGCTGGATATAGCACGAGCCAAGGAAGATCTGGCGGCGGAAGGAATCAGGATGGCTGCAGAACGGGGGGCTCTGGACGCCCAGACTCAACTATTTCAAGCGCAGTCTTTCCGGCTCACGATGGATCAGAACACGTCCAATGAGATCATGAGAAGGAGGCATCAGAAGGCTCAATCTCGGCTCCCTCCGGTTTATGATCCTCGAAACCTCTTCAACACGCCCGGTGCAGGGCCCAGTAACCCGCCAGAAATCACGGCACCCGGGGCTGGAACGCCGGTTCAGCCGCAAGTGATGGGGCCTCCCCGTGTGAATACTGCCCCACCTCAATACGTGCCAATACCACCGGGTCATTATTCCAATCCGTTGGAAAACATGATCGCTGCGGCGGCGCAACTGGCGGCTCTCCCTGTTGGGGAACGTAGCAATAATTCAAAATTTTCCTACGTGTCACCAAGATCAATCTAGGAGATGCTAGCAACGAGAGAGAGGGAGTGCATCTTCATACCCTTGAAGATCGCTAAGCGGAAGCGTTACAAGAACGCGGTTGATGGAGTCGTACTCGCAGCGATTCAAATCGCGGAAGATCCGATCTAGCGCCGAACGGACGGCGCCTCCGCGTTCAACACACGTACAGCCCGGGGACGTCTCCTCCTTCTTGATCAAGCAAGGGGAGAGGAGAAGTTGAGGGGGAACTCCAGCAGCACGACGGCATGGTGGCAATGGAGCTCGTGGTTCTCTGGCAGAGCTTCGCTAAGCACTATGGAGGACGAGGAGGAGTTGGAGGAGGAGAGGGCTGCGCCAAGGGAAGGGTGTGGCTGCCCTCCCACCCCCTCACTATATATAGGGGGAAGGGGAGAGGGGGCCGGCCCCTCTAGATGGATCTAGAGGAGGAGGCGGCGGCCAGGGGAAACCCTAGATGGGTTTGGGCGCCCCCACCCCCTAGGAAACTTGCCCCCCAAGCCGGGAGGGGCGGCTGCCCTAGGGGTGGCGCCCCACCTCTCCTGGTTACGTGAGAGGGGTTGGGAGGGGCGCACAGCCCCTTAGTGGGCTGGTTTGCCCCTTCCCCTTGGCCCATAAGGCCCCCCAACGCTTGTCGGGGCCTCCGAAAACCCCTTTCAGACATGCTGGCCATAGCCTGGTACCCCCGGAACAATTCCGGACTCCAATACTCTTCGTCCAATATACCGATCTTCACCTCCAGACCATTCCGGAGCTCCTCGTCATGTCCGGGATCTCATCCGGGACTCCGAACAACCTCCGGCCAATAACCAATAGCGGGATCTGGATACCCATATTGGTTCCCACATGTTCCACAATGATCTCATCGGATGAACCACGATGTCGGGGATTCAATCAATCCCGTATTCAATTCCCTTTGTCTATCGGTATGTTACTTGCCTGAGATTCGATCGTCGGTATCCCCATACCTCGTTCAATCTTGTTATCGGCAAGTCTCTTTACTTGTTCCGTAATGCATGATCCCTCGACTAACTACTTAGTCACATTGAGCTCATTATGATGATGCATTACCGAGTGGGTCCAGAGATACCTCTCCGTCGTACGGAGTGACAAATCCCAGTCTCGATTCGTGCCAACCCAACAGACACTTTTGGAGATACCTGTAGTGCAACTTTATAGCCACCCAGTTACGTTGTGACGTTTGGTACACCCAAAGCATTCCTACGGTATCCGGGAGTTGCACAATCTCATGGTCTAAGGAAACGATACTTGACATTAGAAAAGCTCTTAGCAAACGAACTACACGATCTTGTGCTATGCTTAGGATTGGATCTTGTCCATCACATCATTCTCCTAATGATGTGATCCCGTTATCAATGACATCCAATGTCCATGGTTAGGAAACCATAACCATCTATTGATCAACAAGCTAGTCAACTAGAGGCTTACTAGGGACATGTTGTGGTCTATGTATTCACACATGTATTACGGTTTCCAGTTAATACAATTATAGCATGAACAATAGACAATTATCATGAACAAGGAAATACAATAATAACCATTTTATTATTGCCTCTAGGGCATATTTCCAACAGTCTCCCACTTGCACTAGAGTCAATAATCTAGTTCACATCACTATGTGATTGTAATGAATCCAACACCCATGGGGTTTGTTCATATCTCGCTTGTGAGAGAGGTTATTAGTCAACAGGTCTGAACCTTTCAGATCCGTGTGTGCTTTACAAATCTCTATGTCGTCTTGTAGATGCAGCTACCACGCGCTACTTGGAGCTATTCCAAATAACTGCTCTACTATACGAATCCAGTTTACTACTCAGAGTCATCCGGATTAGTGTCAAAGTTTGCATCGATGTAACCCTTTACGACGAACTCTTTTACCACCTCCATAATCGAGAAAATTACTTAGTCCACTAGATACTAAGGATAAGTTCGACCGCTGTCATGTGATCCATTCCTGGATCACTCTTGTACCCCTTGACTAATTCATGGCAAGGCACACTTCAGGTGCGGTAGACAGCATAGCATACTGTAGAGCCTACGTCTAAAGCATAGGGGACAACCTTCGTCCTTTCTCTCTCTTCTGCCGTGGTCATGTCTTTAGTTTTACTCAATACTCACACCTTGTAACACAACCAAGAACTCCTTCTTTGCTGATCTATTTTGAACTCCTTCAAAATCTTGTCATGGTATGTATTCATTTGAAAGTACTATTAAGCGTTTTTGATCTATCCTTATAGATCTTGATGCTCAATGTTCAAGTAGCTTAATCCAGGTTTTTTCCATTCAAAAACACTTTTCAAATAACCCTATATGCTTTCCAAAAATTCTACATCATTTCTGATCAACAATATGTTAACAACATATACTTATCAAAAATTCTATAGTGCTCCCACTCACTTCTTTGGAAATACAAGTTTCTCATAAACTTTGTATAAACCCAAAATCTTTGATCATCTCATCAAAGCGTACATTCCAACTCCGAGATGCTTACTCCAGTCCTTAGAAGGATAGCTGGAGCTTTGCATACTTGTTAGCATCTTTCAGGATTGACAAAACCTTCTGGTTGTATCACATACAACCTTTCCTCAAGAAAACCGTCGAGGAAACAATGTTTTGACATCCTATCTGCAAGATTTCATAAATAATGCAGTAACCGCTAATATAATTCCAACAGACTCTTAGCATCGCTACGAGTGAGAAAATCTCATCGTAGTCAACTCTTTGAACTTGTCGGAAAACATCTTAACGACAAGTCGAGCTTTCTTAATGGTGATACTTACCATCATTGTCTGTCTTCCCTTTTAAAATCCATCTGTACCCAACAGCCTTACGACCATCAAGTAGTTCTTTCAAAGTCTATACTTTGTTTTCATACATGGATCCTCTCGGATTTTATGGCCTCGAGCCATTCGTCGGAATCCGGGCCCACCATCGCTTCTGCATAACTCGTAGGTTCATTGTTGTCTAGCAACATGACTTCCAAGACAGGATTACGTATCACTTTGAAGTAGTATGCATCCTTGTCATCCTACGAGGTTTGGTAGTGACTTGATCCGAAGTTTCATGATCATTATCATAAGCTTCCACTTCAATTGGTGTAGGTGCCACAGGAACAACTTCTTGTGCCCTGCTAGACACTAGTTGAAGTGACGGTTCAATAACCTCATCAAGTCTCCACCATCCTCCCACTCAATTCTTTTGAGAGAAACTTTTCCTCGAGAAAGGACCCGTTTCTAGAAACAATCACTTTTGCTTCCAGATCTGAAATAGGAGGTATACCCAACTGTTTTGGGTATTCTATGAAGATGCATTTATCCGCTTTGGGTTCGAGCTTATCAGCCTGAAACTTTTTCACATAAGCGTCGCAGCCCCAAACTTTTAAGAAACGACAGCTTAGGTTTCTCTAAACCATGGTTCATACGGTGTCGTCTCAACGGAATTGCGTGGTTCCCTCTTTAAAGTGAATGCGGTTGTCTCTAATGCCAAACCCATATACGATAGTGGTAATTCGATAAGAGACATCATGGTATGCACTATATCCAATAGGGTGCAGTTATGATGTTCGGACACACCATCACACTATGGTGTTCCAGGCGGTATTAGTCGTGAAACAATTTCCACAATTTCTTAATTGTGTGCCAAACTCGTAACTCAGATATTCATCTCTATGATCATATCATAGACATTTTTATCCTCTTGTCACGACGATCTTCAACTTCACTCTAAAATTACTTGAACCTTTCAATAATTCAGACTTGTGTTTCATCAAGTAAATATACTTAGCATCTACTCAAATCATCTGTGAAGTAAGAACATAACGATATCCACTGCATGCCTCAACACTCATTGGACTGCACACATCAAAATGTATTACTTCCAACAAGTTGCTTTCTTGTTCCATCTTACTGAAAACGAGGCCTTTCAGTCATCTTGCCCATGTGGTATGATTTGCATGTCTCAAGTGATTCAAAATCAAGTGAGTCCAAACGATCCATCTGCCTGGAGTTTCTTCATGCATATATACCAATAGACGTGGTTCGCATGTCTCAATCTTTTCAAAAATGAGTGAGTCCAAAGATCCATCAACATGGAGCTTCTTCATGCGTTTTATACCAATATGACTCAAGTGGCAGTGCCACAAGTATGTGGTACTATCATTACTATCTTATATCTTTTGGCATGAACATGTGTATCACTACGATCGATATTCAATAAACCATTCATTTTAGGTGCAAGGCCATTGAAGGTATTATTCAAATAAAAAGAGTAACCATTATTCTCCTTAAATGAATAACCGTATTGCGATAAACATAATCCAATCATGTCTATGCTCAACGCAAACACCAAATAACAATTATTTAGGTTTAACCCCAATCTCGATGGTAGAGGGAGCATGCGATGCTTGATCACATCAACCTTGGAAACACTTCCAACACATTTTGTCATCTCACCTTTAGCTAGTCTCCGTTTATTCCGCAGCTTTTATTTCGAGTTACTAACACTTAGCAACCGAACCGGTATCTAATACCCTGGTGCAACTAGGAGTACTAGTAAAGTACACATTAATATAATGTATATCCAATATACTTCTGTCGACCTTGCCAGCCTTCTCATCTACGAAGTATCTAGGGTAGTTCTGCTTCAGTGACCCTTCCCCTCATCTCAGAAGCACTTAGTCTCGGGTTTGGGTTCAACCTTGGGTTTCTTCACTAGAGCTTCAACTGATTTGCCATTTCATGAAGTATCCCTTCTTGCCTTGCCCTTCTTGAAACTAGTGGTTTTACTAACCATCAACAATTGATGCTCCTACTTGATTTCTACTTTCGCGGTGTCAAACATCGCGAATAGCTCAAGGATCATCATATCTATCCCTGATATGTTATAGTTCATCACGAAGCTTCAGTAGCTTGGTGGCAGTGACTTTCGAGAACCATCACTATCTCATCTAGAAGACAACTCCAACTCGATTCAAGCGATTGTAGTACTCAGACAATCTGAGCACATGCTCAATGATTGAGATTTTTCTCCCTTAGTTTGTAGGCTTAAGAAACTTGTCGGAGGTCTCACACCTCTTGACGTGGGCACAAGCCTGAAATCCCAATTTCAGCCCTTGAAACATCTCATATGTTCCGCGACGTTTCAAAACGTGTTCGGTGCCTCAATTCTATACCGTTTAACATTACGCACTGAACTATCACGTAGTCATCAAAACGTGTATGTCAGATGTTCGCAACATCCACAGACGACGCTCGAGGTTCACACACCGAGCGGTGCATTAAGGACATAAGTCTTCTGCGCAGCAATGAGGACAATCCTCAGTATACGGACCCAGTCCGGATAATTGCTACTATCAACTTTCAACTAAATTTTCTCTAGGAACATATCTTAAACAGTAGAACTAAAGCGTAAGCTACGACATAATTTGCAAAGACCTTTTGACTATGTTCATGATAATTAAATTCATATAATTATTTAATGAACTCCCACTAAGATAGACATCCCTCTAGTCATCTAAGTGATACATGATCCGAGTCAACTAGGCCGTGTCCGATCATCACGTGAGACGGACTAGTCATCATCGGTGTACATCGCCATGTTGACCATATCTACTATACGACTCATGTTCGACCTTTCGCTCTCTTGTGTTCCGAGGCCATGTCTGTACATGCTAGGCTCGTCAAGTCAACCTAAGTGTTTCGCATGTGTAAATCTGGCTTACACCCGTTGTATGCGAACGTTAGAATCTATCACACCCGATCATCACGTGGTGCTTCGAAACAACGAACCTTCGCAACGGTGCACAATTAGGGGGAACACATCTCTTGAAATTTTAGTGAGGGATCATCTTATTTATGCTACCGTCGTTCGAAGCAAATAAGATGTAAACATGACAAACATCACATGCAGATCATAAAGTGACATGATATGGCCAGTATCATCTTGCGCCTTTTGATCTCCATCTTCGAGGCGCGGCATGATCACCTTCGTCACCGGCATGACACCATGATCTCCATCATCATGATCTCCATCATCGTGTCTTCATGAAGTTGTCTCGCCAACTATTACTTCTACTACTATGGCTAATGGTTAGCAATAAAGTAAAGTAATTACATGGCGTTTTCATTGACATGCACGTCATACAATAAATTAAGACAACTCCTATGGCTCCTGCCGGTTGTCATACTCATCGACATGCAAGTCGTGATTCCTATTACAAGAACATGATCAATCTCATACATCACATATATCATTCATCACATCCTTTCGGCCATATCACATCATATAGCATACCCTGCAAAACAAGTTAGACGTCCTCTAATTGTTGTTGCATGTTTTACGTGGCTGCTATGGGTTTCTAGCAAGAACGTTTCTTACCTACGCAAAAGCCACAACGGTGATATGCTGATTGCTATTTACCCTTCATAAGGACCATCTTCATCGAATCCGATCCGACTAAAGTGGGAGAGACAGACACCCGCTAGCCACCTTATGCATCAAGTGCATGTCAGTCGGTGGAACCTGTCTCACGTAAGTGTACGTGTAAGGTCGGTCCGGGCCGCTTCATCCCACAATGCCGCCGAATCAAGATAAGACTAGTAGCGGCAAGCAAATTGAACAAATCATCGCCCACAAGTACTTTGTGTTCTACTCATGCATAGAATCTACGCATAGACCTAGCTCATGATGCCACTGTTGGGGAACGTAGCAATAATTCAAAATTTTCCTACGTGTCACCAAGATCAATCTAGGAGATGCTAGAAACGAGAGAGAGGGAGTGCATCTTCATACCCTTGAAGATCGCTAAGCGGAAGCGTTACAAGAACGCGGTTGATGGAGTCGTACTTGCGGCGATTCAAATCGCGGAAGATCCGATCTAGCGCCGAACGGACGGCGCCTCCGCGTTCAACACACGTACAGCCCGGGGACGTCTCCTCCTTCTTGATCCAGCAAGGGGAGAGGAGAAGTTGAGGGAGAACTCCAGCAGCACGATGGCATGGTGGCAATGGAGCTCGTGGTTCTCCGGCAGAGCTTCGCTAAGCACTACGGAGGAGGAGGAGGAGTTGGAGGAGGAGTTGGAGGAGGAGAGGGCTGCGCCAAGGGAAGGGTGTGGCTTCCCTCCCACCCCCTCACTATATATAGGGGGAAGGGGAGAGGGGGCCGGCCCCTCGAGATGGATCTAGAGGAGGAGGCGGCGGCCAGGGGAAACCCTAGATGGGTTTGGGCGCCCCCACCCCCTAAGAAACTTGCCCCCCAAGCTGGGAGGGGCGGCTGCCCTAGGGGTGGTGCCCCCACCTCTCCTGGTTACGTGAGAGGGGTTGGGAGGAGCGCACAGCCCCTTAGTGGGCTGGTTTGCCCCTTCCCCTTGGCCCATAAGGCCCCCCAACGCTTGCCGGGGCCTCCGAAAACCCCTTTCGGACATGCTGGCCATAGCCTGGTACCCCCGGAACAATTCCGGACTCCAATACCCTTCGTCCAATATACCAATCTTCACCTACGGACCATTCCGGAGCTCGTCGTCATGTCCGGGATCTCATCCGGGACTCCGAACAACCTTCGGTAACCACATACTATTTCCCATAACAACTCTAGCGTCACCGAACCTTAAGTGTGTAGACCCTATGGGTTCGGGAACCATGCAGACATGACCGACCTCTCCCGCCAATAACCAATAGCGGGATCTGGATACCCATATTGGTTCCCACATGTTCCACGATGATCTCATCGGATGAACCACGATGTCGGGGATTCAATCAATCCCGTATTCAATTCCCTTTGTCTATCGGTATGTTACTTGCCTGAGATTCGATCGTCGGTATCCCCATACCTCGTTCAATCTTGTTATCGGCAAGTCTCTTTACTCGTTCCATAATGCATGATCCCGTGACTAACTACTTAGTCACATTGAGCTCATTATGATGATGCATTACCGAGTGGGCCCAGAGATACCTCTCCGTCGTACGGAGTGACAAATCCCAGTCTCGATTCGTGCCAATGCAGCAGACACTTTCGGAGATACCTGTAGTGTAACTTTATAGCCACCCAGTTACGTTGTGACGTTTGGTACACCCAAAGCATTCCTACGGTATCCGGGAGTTGCACAATCTCATGGTCTAAGGAAACAATACTTGACATTAGAAAAGCTCTTAGCAAACGAACTACACGATCTTGTGCTATGCTTAGGATTGTATCTTGTCCATCACATCATTCTCCTAATGATGTGATCCCGTTATCAATGACATCCAATGTCCATGGTCAGGAAACCATAACCATCTATTGATCAACGAGCTAGTCAACTAGAGGCTTACTAGGGACATGTTGTGGTCTATGTATTCACACATCTATTACGGTTTCAAGTTAATACAATTATAGCATGAACAATAGACAATTATCATGAACAAGGAAATACAATAATAACCATTTTATTATTGCCTCTAGGGCATATTTCCAACACTCCCAGTCGAGGGCGACTCTCCGACGGCGGTCGAAACCCGTAGGGTCAGAGAACTTCTTTAGATGGCTCTGGCGCAACAGGAGGCATATTCATATAGCCGGGACAGGATTCATTCAACCCCTCGTCCAAGCCGGAGCCCAAGTTATAGCAGACACATGGTTTCAGCGACCGGCTCAAGTAATGTCCGGCGCCGTGACTTGCCAGCTGGCCATGGCCCGGCGCATAATGGAGCCTTTAACGCAGTAGACCAAGACAGAGCACGTCAAGAGGCGGAGCAGGCGGCTCAGCTGACGGCTTACCAACCCCTCCCGGTTTATCCGACGGCTTCTATCGAGGCAGGCATAGCTACGAGGACCGGAGGTGTCCCTTGTCTGGTGTCGGCTCTCCGTAACGAACGTCTGCCCAAGGATTTCAAAGGACCGATTCATCCAAAACTTCAAAGATACATGTAGGCAATCTATGTCAATTGTGGATTTGACTAACTGCAAGCAGCAAGAGGGTGAGTCTACAACCCATTGGGTACGCCGGGTCAAAGAAATAATACACTCATCTGATAAGATGGATGCCGGCTCTGCGGTTTTGATGTTGGAGCAGAATTGTCGTTTTGCGCCCCTGAAGATGAAACTTGGGTGGCTCAAGCGCGATTGCAATGATATGGGTACGCTGATGGCGGCTCTGGTCAAGTACGCCGACTCTGATAGTACCAAGGATCCCGCGTCTGATGAGGAAAAGACAGGGAAGGGAAGGAAGAATTGCAACGGCAAGGGCCCTCAGCATAACCTGGCGAGTCAGGGAGGTAATAAGCGTAAGGCTGATGATGGTATCGAGGTTGTGGCCAACACCAACACGCAGGGTAACAATCACCGACGTAAGGGGAGACAGCCTCCCCGGTCTGGCGGGTCAGGCCCAACGCTTGAGCAATTGTTAAATGAGCCCTGCCCAAGGCATGGTTCTAGGGAGAAGCCGGCCACTCATCTATGGAAAGACTGCGGGATCATGAAAGCCTTCAAGAATTCCAACATGTTCAACGGTAACAATGGGCAGGGCGGCGGCTCAGGTGGTGGCGGCTTTCATGGTCCGGGCGGCGGTTCAAATTCCAATTTTCAGAATTCTCAAGGTAATCACGGTGGTTCTAACCAGCAATCTGGCAAGGGTAATCAGCAACAGCAGCAGGGGGGTTACCAGACCCATCCAAAGCAGCTCAACGGTGGACAGTATCATGTGTTTACCACCAGTTTGTGCAAGCGAGACCAGAAGCTTCATAAGAGGGCTGTGAACGCTGTTGAGCCGACAGTTCCACGTTACTTGCGATGGTCTGAGCAGCCGATTGTATGGAGTAGGGAAGATCACCCTCCCCGGGTTGATAATCCAGGTCACCTAGCCTTGGTGGTGGCTCCTCAAGTTGGTGGGTATAAATTCACTAAGGTACTCATGGACGGAGGCAGTAGCATCAACATCCTTTATTATGAGACCTTCCGTCGTATGGGATTAACCGATAAAAACCTCAACCAGTCCAATACTGTTTTCCATGGTGTGGTGCCCGGTAAGTCGGCGTACCCAGTTGGCAAGATCGAGCTGGAAGTAGCCTTTGGGGATGAGTGCAACTACAGGGCGGAAAAGCTGACCTTTGAGGTGGTCAAGATAAGAAGCCCGTACCGTGCTTTATTTGGGCGGCCGGCTTATGCCAAGTTCATGGCACGGCCGTGTTACGTATATTTGCAGCTCAAGATGCCGGGTCAGAATGGGACCATTACGGTTCATGGCAGCCGAAAGATAGACTTGGAGTGCGAGGAAGATGACGCGGCTTACGCTGAATCTGTTTGTGCGACAGAGGAATTAAAGTTTTACAAGGATAATGTTGACCCGGCAGATATGACGTCTTTGAAAAAGCCGACCACGGAGCATGAGCCGGTAATGAAATTTAAGTCGGCCGATGAGACTAAGCTTATTGACTTCGTGCCAGGCGACTCATCTAAGTATTTCAGCATCAGTGCCAATCTGGATCCTAAATAGGAAAGCGCGCTCATCGAATTCATCCGTGAGAACCGGGACATCTTTGCATGGCAACTGTCGTGGAATTGTCACGGCAGATGTCCTCGAGCTAGGACTTAGTCGTGGAGCCATCGCAGCTAGGAAGCTTGAAGGGGTTAATGCGGGAGAAGGAACACGAGGGTTTATCCTGGTTCGGCCCCTTACAGTGAAGGTAAAAGCCTACGTCCAGTTTGAGGTGGTATTGATTAGGGTTACGATCACCAGGGAGCTAAACTGCTATGCCTGGCTCTCGATGAAATCGTTCTCGTCCCTAAACCGCCGCCGGGTCGTCCCTTTATATAGAGAGGTTGACGCCCAGCGGCTCTCAGAGTCCCGGCCGGCTCATAAGAGTGTCTGGCTCGGACTCTTCAACTATTCTTGCCTTACACTACAAGTTCTAGCATAATAATGATTCCAACTACGGGCTTTAGGCCATATCCGGGTCTTAAGCCCATCTTTGGCCCACCGTCTTCAGGCTTGGCGCCAGGCTTCTGGCAATGACCATATGAGAAACCCGGCCCCTCCTGGCGGGTGACTCTAAGGTCTATATCCTCAACATTAGGCCCCAGATTGATTTGAGCCGGCTCATGTCAATCTTCTATTCCTTCAACAGAAAACCTCCGGCTTACAAATGTGTGAAGGCCATAACCCAGCATGACATCATCCCCTGGACTCCGGGTAATCCGCCGTGATGTCATCTTCCATTAAGCCCGTTTTTTACTTTGCCAGATCCGCAACGGATCTTTTTCTTTACTGTCATCCCGAAAATCGAGGCGTTTCGTGGGGAGGTAACCACCCGGTGGTCTCCTTGATTCTCGTGCCCACTTATGAGCTCGCCCTTATAAATAGGCCTCCAGTCACCTCTCTTTCCTTCGTCTTCTTCCTCGCGCCACTGCTCCCCTGCCCGAGCTCTGCTGCTGTCGCCGCCGCGGGTCTCCTCGTCGTCATCAACTCAGGCCGCTGCATCACCCTGATCTGACCAGAGACACGCGACGACTTCCGCGACTCACCAGCCTCTGTAAGCTTCTTCTGCCCTGCTAGAACAGATCTGCGGTAGGGTTCGAGTAGTTCATCCGTGTTCTTCGCCATCGCCCGCAAGTTCTTCAGTAGTTTTCATTTTTACCGCCCTCCTTGATCTTGGACCTGTATAGACCTGCCGCGGTAGCTGTTTGGCACTTATTTTAGACGCAAGCAGATCTCTTTTGACTGCCAAAAGGTTCCATTCAAGCCCAAGAACTTCCTCACGTCTGTTTCTAGGTCTAGAAAATTTTCTTTTACCCGACCATTTTGATCCAAATTTTTTACTGCGATGTGTGAAACCTGTTTTACCACACTTAGTAAAAAAAACGGCAACCATTGAATCACGGGGGTTTACATTTCCGGTTTAAAGAAACCACACGCCATAGAACTTTCCGGGTTAAAGAAAATCATGCTTCGTACAATCCTCCGGCTTATAATTAATCCGGACGTTTTCCTTTTTGTCATAGACCGCCGACTTTCACCATGCCTCCCAAAGCTCCCAAAGCCTCCATCACTTGCAACTGGATGAGGTCCAATGTCACGAGTGAGACACTAGCAGATTTTGTTAAGTCCGGATACCTGCCCAAGAAGGACGTCATGTCCTACCGTGCCCCCGACCCGTCAGAAGAGAGACCACAGCCAAAGGACGGGGAGGTAGCGATTTTTGCGGATCATATGAGCCGGGGCTTCGCACCGCCCGGCTCAAAGTTTTTTAGAGACGTTCTAAACTTCTTCGACTTGCGGCCTCAGGACATAGGACCCAACTCAGTGTCCAACATCTGCAACTTCCAAGTATTCTGCGAAGTTTACCTTGGAGAAGAACCTAGTCGGCTGCTCTTCAGAGAGCTTTTTTACTTGAACCGTCAGAATGAGTGCGCCAATGGGCCAAGTCTGGAGTTAGGTGGCATCTCCATCCAGCGGCGAAGGGACTGCCTTTTCCCATACGCAGAGCCGCCAAGCCACCCCAAAGATTGGAATCTGACGTGGTTCTACTGCCAAGACACGTCGCCGGCTGATGAAAGTCTGTTGCCCGGCTTTCGCCCCTCTCGTCTGGAGTCAACACACCCACTGTCTGACAAACTGACGCAAGCGGAGCGCCAGCCTCTGCTCTCCACCATAAACAAGATCAAGGCTCTTTTGGGCAATGGTCTCAATGGAATCGATCTGGTCCGTGTCTGGATCTCCTGGCGGGTGATCCCATTAAGCCGCCGCCCCGGCTTAATGTGCGAGTACACGGGACGAAAGGATGACCCCCAGAGACACAGCCGCAACGATCTTCCGGAAGATGTTGCAGAGGAGATGACCAAGGCTCTCTTAAACGAGAGCCTGGCAGACTGCGGGAGGACCGGGTTAGCCCCCTTCTGCAAGACCAACCCAGCCCCAGCGGTAAGCCATTGATTTAAACATTTTATCTTTGTCCACAGATAACCTTCATCTGAATCTTTAAGAAATCATCATTGTATTTTTCAGGCTGACGACAAGTTCTGGCGGGTCAAGTATGACCATGACGCGGCCAGGAAGGCCAGAAAAGCGAAGAAAGCCGCCAAGAAAGCCGCTCCCCGTAAGAAGGGAAGTAGGCCCACTGCTTCGGAGCTGTTGTAGCTAAGTGACAGCTCCGAGTCTGAGGTAATTCCTAAACCTGTAAGCTCTTGTTATACTTGTTGTTTATTTCTGTCCGCCTTATCAATGTTGTTTATCAACAGGAGGACACCAGAGCCAGTAACCCGGTGGTTGAAGAGGTAACACTACTTTCCTCCGACTCGGAGCCCTTGCCAAGGCTGAAAACCCGAAGAGTAACCCGGAAAGTAAGCTTTTCCCATCCTTTAGCTTACCAAGATCCTCAATTTATTTTGAAGCGACAGGTTCATGAGAGCCGGCGGCATACCCGGACCAACAAGGACACTGACCTCTCCTTCGGGTTACCTGATGCATCAAGGAAACGCCGGACCGAGGTGATCGCAAAATTGTACCCTTTTCATCCTTTTGCGGGTGTTATACGCCAACCGCTTAATTCTTCTGACTCAAATTATCAGGAGACTTCCCCTTCTTCCGGCGATTCTATGCAGTCGAATCTGCCGGCTTTCAAGACCGTGCCCGGGTAATGATAATCATCTCATGTTGTTCTGATCTTTACTCATACTTTTTGTGCTAACCTTTGTTGTTCTTTCAGTGCCCAGGCAAAGCTCACCAAGAGGGCGAAGAAAACCAAGTTGGCCGGAGAGCCGGATTTGCCTGAACCGGAGTTGACGGTCCAAGAACCGCCAGCTGCCTCCGCCCCCGAAGCCACCACTCCAATGGACACGACACCTGTAGAAGCTTCTGCTGGCCCGGAAGCCTCCGGCTCGGCTCAACCAACAAATGACCCGGACGTGGAAATCACCCGGACCGAATTTGTTGAGCCGGGGAGGCCTATGGCACTGCCCAAGTGCTCTGCCAAGGGGGAAGTACTGCAGCCCAACCGGGTCAGTCTGGATCTAACTGACTACGCCAATCTTAGCATCGGAGAGCTCGTCTCCGGCTACGTCAACCAAGTGCACAAGTGCCGGGACGCGGAGGTTGCCATGGTGACCCAGATCCAGCAGAAATCTGAGGTATTATCCTTCTGTCCTCTTAGTTACTTTTTCCATGCTAGCCCTCAAGCCAACGACTTAGGATTGAATATGCTGTAGACTGAAGTTCCGGCTTAGCCAATTAAACCGGTAATTTGTAGATAAGAACCTTCTATACACATTAGCCCCCAAGTGCCAAGTGTCTTTGCCTGGAAAATACTTGGGACTTATCTTCTGGCTTACTCGCATGAACCGGAAAGTTGTAAATAGAAACATTGAACATGCATTAGCCCCCAAGTGCCAAGAGTCTTTGCTTGGAAAACACTTGGGACTTGAAATTTGTATAGCAATTGTTCATACCATAACCCGGACATTTATACAGGCTGTTGGCAAGAAGCTTGAGGCTGACCTTGCCGATCTGAAGAACCGGCTGAAGATGCAAGAGATGGAGACCCGGAAGGCAAATGCCAAGTTCATGTCCAGCATTGCCTCACAAGAGAAACTGAAGACAGAGTTTGACGCTGAACGAAAAGCGTGGGCCGAAGAAAAGGCCGCATTGGTGAACCGGGCTGATCAGGCGGAGAGGGCCCTGTCAGAGAAAACGGCCGAACTCTCCGGCTTAAAGCGCCAAGTGTCTCAAATGGTTGCTGCAATCTTCGGTAAGTCACCCGCCGGCTTTCATCAAAATTTTAACGCCTCATATCTCACCCTGGTCGGCGGCTTGTCCTTCTCTATGAATCAGGTTCCAGAAGTGCCAACCTCAACCAAAGCGTGGTAACCAAGCTAAAGGCCGTGTACACCCTGGTGGAGCAACTCTACACCGGGTCACAACGTGCCTTAGCTGTGGTAGCCTTATCCAACGAGGTGCCGACTCACTTGGCGGAGGTTCTTCGTCGGCTCGCCATCCTGCCGCAACGTATCCAAGAGCTGCGATGGGCCTCTGCGAGATCCGGAGCGATCGCCGCTCTGAGCCGGGCCAAGGCTTTCCTGCCGGAGCTAGACCCGACAGACATCGCCCTCGGCTATCCAAGTCTGAAGGAAGATGGCACGGCTTTCGACCAAAAAGACTTCGCCGCCTGCGGAAGATCGTGCGCCCGGTGGCGACTCTTATTGGCAACGATATGGATCTGACCAAGTACCAGCCGGGTTATAACGCAGAAAATCAGAGGATTCCAACCCCTCGCTATGAAGCTCTGAGTTTAATTCCGCCGGCTCGTCAGCACACCTTTGCCCCAGAAATTGACCTGGCCGGGTTAATTGACGAGGAAGCCCAATTCGAGGCGCTGAGCGGCATCGACTGGAAGTCGTCGACTTTCCAGACCTTGGGGACAGCCGGAGGAGAAGAAAGGAATGAGCCGGAGACTTCCACCCAGCAAGTGTCTTAGCTTCTGCAGCCGGCTTACCAAATAATGTTCCACCCTTTTGGACTCGATGAGTCTTTGTAATAGAGTAGGACCAATACTTTTATCCTTGCCATGCCATCGTGCACGCCTTGAATGTTAAAGTCTGATGAAGTTGTCTCCTTTATGTTTCTCCGGGTCATAATCAATCCTTTGTTTTCCTTAATCTCAAAGTAGCTGTCTTTAATTATCCTGCATAGAAGGGCAAATCACAAGTCTCGAGGTGGCTTACCGCCCTGAGAATCATAAGTCTTAGATATATAACCCGGAATATGAATAAAAAAGGACTGAGCTCCAATTATGTCCTTAATGCAGCCGTAATATCATACTTAGCGGCCTGCAAGCATACTTCTGGTTTAGATAGCCCGAGCAATAAGGTTGGCACCTCAATTCCGGTTTACCTGCCTTAATAACACCCATTGTGTCCAACTATCGCTGGAAATCAAAGTTTAAACCGGCCAAGTAAGACCCGGCCGTATACACTTGGAAAGAAACAGACGGCACTTGCTATAAATCAGAGGAACTTGGGGGCTTCCGGTTCGGATATGACCAGAGACCCGGCCCAAAGGGGTTATGCTAGGATTTGAATACGATCATATAGCCCCTAGTGGGTGTGGCGATGCCAATCAAGAGGGTATCGACAGCTATGTTCTCTTTGGTTCGAATACGACCCATGTTTGAACAGGAAGCCCCCAAATGACTTTAAGAATTGTTTAACGACGCTGATTCGAATACGATCCACGTCGGTTCTCAAAGGGTTAAACTAAGATTCAAATATGATCAAAGAAAACTCCCCAATGAGCTCGGCACTTTGCCAATCAAATGGGTATCGACAGCTGTGTTCTCTTTGGTTCGAATACGACCTATGTTTGAACAGGAAGCCCCCAAGTGACCTTATCGCCTACGGCTAGATTCGAATACGATCATAAGCCGGATCCTCCTTCAAGTTACCATGTAACCTGGTAATGAAAACAACACGTGCACATTTGGAGGAGAAAAAAGGACAAAGGTCCTGCTTTATTACTTATCATAATATATACATGGTTTAGAGAAGTATGTACATCATGAGAGCCGGTGGCTCAAGTGTAGTAAGGCCGAAGCTGAGCTATGTTCCATGGCCGTCGGCTCTCTCCCTCCGACTTACGTGAATCTTTGTGCTCCTGAATGTCAATGAGGTAATATGACCCGTTGTGCAAATTCTTGCTGACCACAAAGGGCCCTTCCCAAGGCGGGGATAGCTTGTGTGCATCTGTTTGATCCTGGATGAGCCGGAGCACGAGATCACCTTCCTGGAAGACCCAGGATTTGACCCGGCGGCTATGATAACGGCGCAGGTCTTGTTGGTAAATCGCTGAACGGGCTGCTGCCACATCACGCTGTTCATCCAACAAGTCAAGAGCATCCTGGCGCGCCTGTTCATTATCCGCCTCAACGTAAGCCGCCACTCGAGGTGAGTCATGACGGATATCACTGGGGAGGACTGCTTCTGACCCATAAACCAGGAAGAAAGGCATAAAACCTGTAGACCTGTTAGGAGTAGTGTTGATACTCCATAACACGGAGGGCAACTCCTCCACCCAACAACCCGGCGTCCGTTGCAAAGGTACCAAAAGCCGGGGCTTGATACCCTTCAGAATCTCCTGATTAGCTCTCTCAGCTTGACCATTGGATTGAGGATGAGCCACTGAGGAAACATCAAGTCGGATATGCTCTCGTTGACAAAACTCCTCCATGGCGCCTTTGGAGAGATTGGTGCCATTGTCAGTTATAATGCTGTGTGGAAAACCAAAGCGAAAGATCACCTTTTTCATAAACTAAACCGCCGTGGCTGCATCACACTTGCTAACTGGCTCCGCTTCAACCCACTTGGTAAACTTGTCAACTGCCACCAAAAGGTGGGTCTTCTTATCCTTGGATCATTTGAAAGGCCCAACCATATCCAGCCCCCAGACCGCAAAGGGCCAAGTAATTGGGATCATCCTCAGCTCTTGAGCCGGTACATGAGCCCGTCACGAGAACCTTTGGCAACCATCACACTTACTGACCAAGTCCTCTGCATCAGCATGAGCCGTCAACCAATAAAAACCATGACGAAAAGCCTTGGCCACAAGAGACTTTGAGCCGGCGTGATGGCCACAATCCCCTTCATGGATCTCATGCAAGATCTCTTGCCCTGCCTCAGGGGAAACACAACGCTGAAACGCTCCTGTAACACTGCGGTGGTGCAACTCACCATTGATAACAATCATTGACTTAGCCCGCCGGGTTATTTGCCTGGCCAAAGTTTCATCCTCAGGCAACTCGCCCCGGGTCATGTAAGCCAGATAGGGCATTGTCCAGTCTGGTATGATATGGAGAGCCGCCACCAGTCGTGCCTCCGGGTCGGGGACAGCCAAGTTTTCCTCTGTAGGCAACTTAACAGAAGGATTATACAGGACATCCAGGAAAGTATTAGGCGGCACCGGCTTTCGCTGAGAGCCTAGCCGGCTTAAAGCATCAGCCGCCTCGTTCTTCCTGCGATCAATGTGCTCTACTTGGTAGCCCTGAAAGTGCCTAGCAATGGCATCAACTTCGCGGCGATAAGCCGCCATGAGAGGGTCCTTAGAGTCCCACTTGCCTGATACTTGTTGAGCCACCAAGTCTGAGTCACCGAAGCACCGTACCCGGCTGAAGCTCATCTCCTTAGCCATCCGAAGACCGTGGAGCAAGGCCTCGTACTCAGCCGCATTGTTAGTGCAAGGAAACATCAACTGTAGCACATAATGGAACTTGTCACCTTTAGGGGAAGCTAATACAACTCCAGCCCCCGAGCCCTCCAACTGCCTGGACCCATCGAAGTGAATAGTCCAATACGTGTTATCCGGCTTTTGCTCGGGGACTTGTGACTCTGTCCAATCATTGATGAAGTCCACCAGGGCCTGAGATTTAACAGCAGTGCGTGGCACGTATTTGAGACCATGAGGTCCGAGCTCGATAGCCCACTTAGCCACTCTCCCTGTGGCCTCTCTGTTTTGAATGATATCACCAAGAGGGGCAGAACTGACCACGGTTATGGGATGACCCTGGAAAAAATGCTTAAGCTTCCGGCTTGCCATGAACACACCATAAACAAGCATCTGCCAATGTGGATACCGCTGTTTGGACTCGATAAGCACTTCGCTGACATAATAAACCGGCAGCTGAACCGGATGCTCCTTACCCTCTTCCTTGCGTTCCACTACCACAGCCACACTGACAGCTCGTGTGTTTGCCGCCACGTACAGTAATAAGGGCTCCTTATCAACCGAAGCAGCAAGGACTAGGGGCTCTGCCAGCTGCTTCTTCAAATCCTCAAAAGCGGTATTGGCTGCATCATTCCAGACAAAGTTATCAGGTTTCTTCATTAACTGATATAATGGCATGGCCTTCTCACCCAAACGGCTTATAAACCAGCTTAAAGCAGCGATGCGACCCGCCAAACGCTAAACGTCATTTATACACGCCAGCTTAGCCAGGGAGGTGATGGCATCGATCTTCTCCGGGTTAGCCTCAATGCCTCTGTCAGAAACCAAAAAACCCAAGAGCTTGCCTGCAGGGACACCAAAGACACACTTGGCCGGGTTAAGCATCATCTTGTAGACCCGGAGATTATCAAAGGTTTCCCTTAAATCATCTATCAGGGTTTCCTCTTTTATGGACTTAACCACAATATCGTCCACATAAGCATGAACATTACGCCCAATCTGTTTATGAAGACAGTTCTGCACGCAACACTGATAAGTCGCCTGTGCACACTTGAGTCCAAAGGGCATGGATACATAGCAGAAGGCTCCAAAGGGAGTGATGAACGTCGTCTTCTCCTGGTCCTTAACTGCCATTTTAATCTGATGATATCCAGAATAAGCGTCTAGGAAACTTAAGCGCGCACAACCGGCCGTAGCATCAATAATTTGATCAATACGGGGAAGGGCAAAAGGATCAGCCGAACACGCTTTATTTAAGTCCGTGTAGTCCACACACATCCGCCAAGTGCCGTTCTTCTTGAGTACGAGCACCGGGTTGGCTAACCATTCTGGGTGGAAGACTTCAACAATAAACCCGGCCGCCAAGAGCCGGGCCACCTCTTCGCCAATGGCTTTCCGCCTCTCTTCATTAAACCGCCGAAGAAACTGTCTAACCGGCTTAAATTTCGGATCAACATTGAGAGTGCGCTCAGCGAGTTCTCTAGGTACACCTGGCATATCAGACTGCTTCCATGCAAAAATGTCCCTATTCTCACGGATGAACTCGATGAGCGCGCTTTCCTATTTTGGATCCAGATTGGCACTGATGCTAAACTGCTGACATGAATCTCCTGGAACAAAATCAACAAGCTTAGTTTCATCAGCCGACTTAAATTTCATCGCCGGCTCATTTTCCATAGTCGGCTTTTTCAAAGAGGTCGTATCTGTTGGGTCAACATTGTCTTTGTAAAACTTCAACTCCTCTGTTGCACAAACAGATTCTGCATAAGCTGCATCGCCTTCCTCACATTCCAAGGCCACCTTCCGGCTGCCGTGAACCGTAATGGTCCCATTATGACCCGGCATCTTGAGCTGTAAGTACACATAACACGGCCGTGCCATGAACTTGGCGTAAGCCGGCCGACCAAATATGGCATGGTACGGACTTCTTATCTTGACCACCTCAAAGGTCAATTTTTCCACCCTGTAGTTGGTCTCATCTCCAAAGGCCACTTCCAATTCAATCTTGCCGACTGGATAAGCTGACTTACCAGGTACCACACCGTGGAAAATAGTGCTGGACTGGCTGAGGTTTTTATCAATCAACCCCATACGACGGAAAGTCTCATAATAGAGGATGTTGATGCTGCTGCCTCCATCCATGAGCACCTTAGTGAACTTATATCCTCCCACCTGAGGAGCCACCACTAGGGCCAAGTGACCCGGATTATCCACCCGTGGAGGGTGATCCTCCCTACTCCACACTATAGGCTGCTCAGACCACCGCAAGTAGCGTGGAACCGCCGGCTCAACAGCATTCACAGCCCTCTTATGAAGCTTCTGATCTCGCTTACACAGACTGGTGGTAAACACATGATATTGTCCGCTGCTAAGCTGCTTTGGATTGGTCTGATAACCCCCCTGCTGCTATTGATGACCCTGGCCGGACTGTTGATGAAAACCCCCTTGACCGTTCTGAGGACCAGGATTTGAGCCGCCGCCCGGGCCATGAAAGCCGCCGGCGCCTGAGCCGCCGCCCGGGCAATTGTAGTTCTTAAAGGCCTTCATGATTGCGCAATCCTTCCATAGATGAGTCGCTGGCTTCTCTCTAGAGCCATGCCTTGGACAAGGCTCATTCAACAGCTGCTCCAGTGTCGGTCTTGACCCGCCACCTCGGGGAGGGGGCCTCCCCTTGCGTCGCTGGTTATTACCTTGTGCGCTGGCATTGGCTACAAACTCTAGGCTGCCATCAGCCTTGCGCTTGCCTCCTCCTTGGTTCCCCGGGTTATGCTGAGGACCCTTGCCATTGCCATTCTTCTTTCCCTTCCCTGCCCTTTCATCATCTGAAGGGGGATCCTTGGTACCATCAGAATCGGCGTACTTGACAAGAGCCGCCATGAGTGTACCCATATCATTGCAGTCGCGCTTAAGCCGCCCGAGTTTCATCTTCAGGGGCACAAAACGACAATTCTGCTCCAGCATTAAAACTGCTGAGCCGGCATCCATTTTGTCTGACGAGTGTATTATCTCCTTAACCCGGCGAACCCAATGTGTCGTAGACTCACCCTCCTGCTGCTTACAGTTAGTCAAATCCACAATTGACATGGACTGCCTACAGGTATCTTTGAAGTTTTGGATGAACCGGGCTTTCAGCTCAGCCCAAGACCCGATGGAGTTCGGTGGTAGCCCTTTCAACCAAGTGCGGGCCGTCCCATCTAGCATCATGGTGAAGTACATAGCCATGGCCGTCTCACTGACCTCCAGCAGCTCCATAGCCATCTCATAACTCTCGATCCAGGCTGCAGGCTATAAGTCTGCTGTGTAATTAGGCACCTTCCTAGGGCCTTTGAAGTCCTTGGGTAGACGCTCATTGCGGATAGCTGGTACTAAACAAGGGACACCCCCAGTCCTGGTAGGGATACCCACGTCGATGGAAGCCGTCGGATAAGCCGGGGGGGTCTGGTAAGCCGTCAATTGAGGCACCTGCTCCGCCTCTTGCCGCGCTCTGTCTTGGTCTGCTGCGTGAAAGGCTCCGTTATGAACCGGGCCATGGCCAGGGGGCGGGTCATGGCGTCGGACGTTACTTGAACCGGTCGCTGAGACCATGTGTCTGCTGTTACTCGGGCTCCGGCCTGGACGAGGGGTCGAGTGGATCCTGTCTCGGCTGTAGGAATACGCCTCTTGCTGCGCCAGTGCTGTCTGAAGGAGTTCCCTGACCCGACGGGTTTCAATAGCCGTCGGAGAGTCGCTGTCAACTGGGAGAGCCGCCAGCCGTGCCGCCGCGGTGACCATGTTCTCCAGCGGGTTATTATAATGACCCGGGGGTATTGGCACGTACTGACGCGGGGCAGGGGGCACCTGGGGAGGCCCCATCACTTGTGGCTGAATAGGGGTCCCAGACCCGGGCACTATGACCCTGGCGGGTTACTAGACCCTGAACCTGGCGTGTTGAAGAGGTTTCGCGGATCGTAAACTGGAGGGAGTCGAGATTGGGCCTTTTGATGCCTCCTTCTCAGGACCTCATTGGACACGTTTTGATCCATCGTGAGCCGGAAGGACTGTGCTTGAATCAACTGGGTTTGGGTGTCGAGAGCCGCCCTTTCTGCAGCCATCCTGATCCCCTCTGCTGCCAGATCCTCTTTGGCTTTCACTAGATCCAATTTTAACTGCGCCACCTCCGCATCATGCTGAGCTTGATCTGCCGGGTCAACCGTAGCGGTTAACAGTGTCGTCATCTTGTCCATGAGATCCATTAGCACCTGAGCCGGAGAAGGCACCGGGTTTCCCGCTCCAGCAGCGGGGTTCTGAACAGGCTGCGCACCAGCCATAAAGACTCCAACCTGACTCGGCGGCTCAAACAGGTCCAGAATACTGTCACCATCGGAACAACCCATGAGCCTGCCATCTTGAAGTTGATACAACGAGTTTGACTCGTCGGTGGACGACTCGTCGTCAGAGCCGGCGGCCATCTCATCACCAGATCCAGATCGATCAGAGAGCCCTCCATGGATACATCCCACAAAAGCATGCCTTAAGGCAGGCCGGGCCCGGGCGGGTCGTGCACGCTGAGCCGTCTCGATGGGATCGGCACAGAGATCCGGCTCAGGGCCCAGCTCACCAATCTTGCCAATGAAAACATGAATTCCGCCGAAGGGGACCCGGTACCCGTACTCAATTGAGTCGGCGTCGGGGCCCCAGTTTGCATCGTCGATGTAGAGCTTGCCGCGACGACTCTTGGTCATCCGGCCCACAGCGTATCCCTTGAGCCCTTCGAAGCTGCCCTTCAAGAACTCAAATCCACCGTGCGCTGGCCCCACGGTGGGCGCCAACTGTCGTGGAATTATCACGGCAGATGTCCTTGAGCTAGGACTTAGTCGTGGAGCCATCGCAGCTAGGAAGCTTGAAGGGGTTAATGCGGGACAAGGAACACGAGGGTTTATCCTGGTTCGGCCCCTTACGGTGAAGGTAAAAGCCTACGTCCAGTTTGAGGTGGTATTGATTAGGGTTACGATCACCAGGGAGCTAAACTGCTATGCCTGGCTCTCGATGAAATCGTTCTCGTCCCTAAACCGCCGCCGGGTCGTCCCTTTATATAGAGAGGTTGACGCCCAGCGGCTCTCAGAGTCCCGGCCGGCTCATAAGAGTGTCCGGCTCGGACTCTTCAACTATTCTTGCCTTACACTACAAGTTCTAGCATAATAATTATTGCAACTACGGGCTTTAAGCCATATCCGGGTCTTAAGGCCATCTTTGGCCCACCGTCTTCAGGCTTGGCGCCAGGCTTCTGGCAATGACCATATGAGAAACCCAGCCCCTCCTGGCGGGTGACTCTAAGGTCTATATCCTCAACAGCAACCTTCCGACATGCCGGGTGTACCGAGAGAACTCGCTGAGCACACTCTTAATATTGATCCGAAATTTAAGCCAATCAAGCAATTTCTCCGGCGGTTTAATGAGGAGAGGCGGAAAGTAATTGGAGAGGAAGTAGCCCGGCTCTTGGCGGCAGGTTCATCGTTGAAGTCTTTCATCCAGAATGGCTAGTTAACCCGGTGCTCGTGCTCAAGAAGAACGGCACCTGGCGTATGTGTGTGGATTATACGGATTTAAACATGGCTTGTCCGGCTGATCCTTTTGCTCTCCCCCGTAATGATAAAATTCTTGATGCTACGGCGGGTTGTGAGCGTTTAAGTTTGTTGGATGCTTACTCTGGATACCATCAGATCAAAATGGCAGTTAAGGACCAAGAGAAGACGACGTTCATTACACCTTTTAGAGCCTTCTGTTATGTGTCTATGCCGTTTGGGCTCAAGAGCGCCCAGGCGACTATAACACCCCGGATGTAACTTTCCATATTTGTAACTCCAACTCTTGCCATTTCCGGCTATGTGTTATGTTATTCCCTTCGTGGTCGGGTTTTGTTTGTCGTTTTGCATTTTGTTCATGTCATGCATCTCATATCATGTCATCATGTGCATTGCATTTGCATACGTGTTCGTCTTTTGCATCCGAGCATTTTCCCCGTTGTCCGTTTTGCAATCCGGCACTCCCACCTCCTCCGGCGCAACCCTCCTGTTTCTTTTTCGTGAGCGGGTGTTGAACGTTCTCGGAATGGACCGAGGCTTGTCAAGTGGCCTTGGTATACCACCGGTAGACCAACGGTCAAGTTTCGTTCCATTTGGAGGTCGTTTGGTACTCGGACGGTTAACCGGGCAACCGCAAAGTTCATTTATGTGTTGCAGCAAAACCTCTCTCTAAACAGCCCAAAACCCCTCTAAGTCATCTCCATGCTCTAGGTCGTTCGATCATGATCGTGTGGGCGAAAACCACACCTCATTTGGACTCTCCTAGCTCCCTCTACCTATAAATAAGTGCCTCTCCCGAAATCCTCCCGCAGTCCAAAACCCTAAAAAAAATCCCCGCCGCCACCGAACGTGTCCGGTCGCCGCCGGACGGATCCCGCCGCCGCCCGCAGCCACTCCGCGCCTGCCACGTGGCGCCCGCGCCGCCCGCGGCCCGCCGGGCCCGTCCGCCGCCCCCGCGTCCCGCGCGCACCACCCCGCCGCGCGCCTCGCCTCCACCCTCTTGGGCCGGCGCCGCCGTGCCCCGCCGCCGCCGCCTCGCCGCCGTGCTCCGCCAGCCCCGCCGCTCGCCGCCGTCTGCCCGCGCCGCCGCCCCGGTGCCCCGTCGCCGCCTCCCCGACCGCCGGTGCCCGAGCCCCGGCCTCCTCTCTGCCCCCTCCGGCCGGCCTCCTCCACCTCCTCCCACCGCAACTCCGGCCGCCGGCAGCAACTCTGGTGAGAGCCACGACGAACCCTAGCTCCGGCCGCCCGATCTGGATCCAGTCAACGCCGCTAGGTTGACTTTTCTCCCCTCTCCCGATTTTCTCCAAGTCCTTTGCATTTTACAGTATGTGCACCTGTTCATCGCATCATAACTCTCTGCATATAGCTCCGTTTCGTGCGTGTAATATATCGAAATGTTCGTCTCGTGATGCTCTACATTTTGTTGAATTGCACCATGTACATTAGAGTCCATATTGATGCCCAAATCTCTAGTGCAAGAGTGCTAGTTGATGTTATCTGCTGTTACCTAGCAGAACTTGGTGATTTTTTATTTTTGTAGCATTTAATCTGTACATCTTATGGGCATGATCTCTACATGTGTTTTGTTGTATGCCATGCCATCTTTACAAAGGTCTATGCCATGTATTTGTGTGATCTCTGTGGTGACTAGCACAAGCATGCAAACTAGGCCCCGTAATGTTTCTGATTCCAGGGACTTAGTAATTTCTCCGTCTGTAACTGCTGTTATTTTGTTGCTATGTATCCATGTGGATACAGAGAGATCCATACTTATTTTGGAGATATTCAGTAAGGATGTTTTGTAGATATTGTGGTAATTGATCCATTACTGCCTTTGTTTGCAATTATGGAGTGCCATAGTATGACTAAATCTTGCTCTACTTTTGCTATAAAATATTTCTGACAGATTCTTAACATGATATTCAATTTTGCCAAGCTTTTTGTAGTTGTTTCATACATGCTATGTACTTGCTCTTGCCAGGGTTAGTTTCATAAACATGCCATCTTGCTGTAGGTATGCTTTTTTTTGTCATGAATTGCTTTTTGGTGAGTGCATCAAGCTCACCAAGATGCCTTCATATTATTGTTTCTGCTATTCTCTGTTTTCTGCCAAGTCTGAAACCTGTTAACGAAACTTGCTATGTTTAGATGGTTGCCATCATATCTTCTAATCCTTTTTGGCTTAAGGTCAGTAAGGGACTTTTGTCATATGCTTTTAGTAGAATACTTCCATGCATTGTTTTAGCATGATAAGTTCCTGTAGCATGTTGATTTCATGCTCTGAACATTGCTACCTGATGCTGTTTCAGTCATGTCCAGTAATTTTCACCAAGTCTGTGAACCTGTTATCTTTTGCACTTTTGCCATGCTTGTTTCAGCCTGTTATGTTGTGATCTGGCCATAGCTCAGTGTTCATCTTTTGTCAAGCATCTCCTGTAGATTATTTCCATATGCTTTGTTGCTATGTTGGAGTGCTGTAGCATAGTTTCTTGATGTCTTCTAAGTGCTATCGTGCTATTAATCGCAGATGCGTGTCATTCTTGTTTTGCTTGCCATTTGCAAACCGTGCATCCGTTTCCGGTGATCTTTATATCGATTTCAACCAAAATCACCTCATCTTTCCAGTGGCATGCTTGGTTTGCCAAGTTACTGCCTTGTTCATCATTTTGCTTCCGGAGCACGCATATGCATCGCATATCACATCTTGGATATCATTCATGTTTTGCATCATGTTTCTTGTGCATCTCTCATGATTGATTGTGGTTCCGTTGCATGTGTTCTTGTTTTGGGTAGAGCCGGGAGACGAGTTTGTGAACGAGGAACCTGTTGAGTATGCTTACGAGGATCAAGCTTTCGACAACTCTGAGAACCTTGCAGGCAAGATGACCATACCCTCGAAATCACTTCTATCTTTGCTTTGTTAGTTGTTCGTTCTATTGCCATGATGCGCTACCTACCAGTTGCTATATCATGCCTCCCATATTGCCATGTCAGTCTCTAACCATCCGTTCCTAGCAAACCGTTGTTTGGCTAAGTTACCGCTTTTGCTTAGCCCTTCTTATAGTGTTGCTAGTTGCAGGTGAAGATGAAGTTTGTTCCACGTTCGAACATGGATATGTTGGGATATCACAATATCTCTTATTTAATTAATGCATCTATATATTTGGTAAAGGGTGGAAGGCTCGGCCTTATGCTTGGTGTTTTGTTCCACTCTTGCCGCCCTAGTTTCTGTCATACCGGTATTATGTTCCTTGAGTTTGCGTCCTTACGCGGTTGGGTGATTTATGGGACCCCCTTGACAGTTCGCCTTGAATAAAACTCCTCCAGCAAGGCCCAACCTTGGTTTTACCATTTGCCACCTAAGTTTTTCCCCCGGGTTTTCGCGAGCCCGAGGGTCATCTTTATTTACATCCCCGGGCCAGTGTTCCTCTGAGTGCTGGTACAAACTAGAGCCACTTGCAGCGCCACCTTGGGGAAACTCGAGGATTGGTTTTAGTTGTACGTAGTGTTCATCCAGTGTGCCCTGAGAACGAGATATGTGCAGCTCCTATCGGGATATGTCGGCACATTCGGGCGGCTTTGCTGGTCTTGTTTTACCATTGTCGAAATGTCTTGTAAACCGGGATTCCGAGACAGATCGGGTCTTTCCGGGAGAAGGTTTATCCTTCGTTGACCGTGAGAGCTTATGATGGGCTAAGTTGGGACACCCCTGCAGGGTATTATCTTTCGAAAGCCGTGCCCGCGGTTACGAGGCAGATGGGAATTTGTTAATGTCCGGTTGTAGAGAACTTGTCACTTGACCCAATTTTAAAATACACCAACTGCCTGTGTAGCCGTGATGGTCTCTTCTCGGCGGAGTTCGGGAAGTGAACACGGCTTGAGTTATGCATGAACGTAAGTAGTTTCAGGATCACTTCTTGATCATTGCTAGTTGACGACCGTTCCGTTGCTTCTCTTCCCGCTCTCTTTTGCGTATGTTAGCCACCATATATGCTTAGTTCCTGCTGCAGCTCCACCTCATTACACCATCCTTTCCTATAAGCTTAAATAGTCTTGATCTCGCGGGTGTGAGATTGCTGAGTCCCCGTGACTCACAGATTCTACCAAAACAGTTGCAGGTGCCGACGATGCCAGTGCAGATGACGCCACCGAGCTCAACTGGGAGTTCGACGAGGAACGTGGTCGTTACTATGTGTCTTTTCCTGATGATCAGTAGTGGAGCCCAGTTGGGTCGATCGGGGATCTAGCATTTGGGGTTACCTTATTTTCATTTGGATTTTGACCGTAGTCGGTCTATGTGTGGATTTTGGATGATGTATGAATATTATTTATGTATTGTGTGAAGTGGCGATTGTAAGCCAACTCTTTATCCCATTCTTGTTCATTACATGGGATTGTGTGAAGATGACCCTTCTTGCGACAAAACCACAATGCAGTTATGCCTCTAAGTCGTGCCTCGACACGTGGGAGATATAGCCGCATCGTGGGCGTTACAAGTTGGTAATCAGAGCCATCCCCGACTTAGGAGCCCCCTGCTTGATTGAATCGCTGGCGTTGTTGAGTCTAGAACAAAAATGTTTTGAGTCTTAGGATTATATATATCGAAGAGTAGGATTCTTTTTACTCCTCAGTCCCTTTGTCGCTCTGGTGAGGCCTCTGGACGTAGAAGTTTTGACTCTTCTCTCCTCAAATTTCACTAAATTTTTTTTTAGGATCACGCGGGTATCTTAGAATCGTTCCGATGGTTTTGTGACGAGAACATTGTTCTTTGTACCTCCTGACATTTAGGGGTTGTGGTAGTGTCCCGGGGAGTTGAGCTCCGAGGTGTTGTCGTCACAATTTTATCGTTGCAATTCTGGAATACCTGAGTTTCGCCGACATCAAAATCTCTTTTATGCAGTTGTTGGTGAGATCACCTCGACGCCACCCAGTACTGGGGCGGGAGTTCGGGAGTATTGCCATAACTCGTATAACGGATGTTTTTCGAAGGTTGAGGTACACGATTTCCGAAGGTTTCTTGGTTATGTGTTGACGGATGGATACAGCTGGATCTAGGGATTGCTACTTTGGGTGATATATTTTTGTGTCCCCTGTATCCCCAACACCAGATTTCATAACCAGAAAGTTTCGGGAGTTTATAGGTGGGATTCATGTAGCTCTTAGCATTTCTTCCCGCAGATATTTGGTTTGTGATTGGGTAATCCTTACCATTTATTTGTTCCACTCGTATCATTTTTTATTTTATTCATCAATCTCTTATCAAGTGGCTTCTCACCTTAATGGAAGTGTGATGATTTACTATGGAATTCATTCGTTCATCCTCGTTCGAATGTTTATTGTGAAGACTATATGTTGCAATTTCTATCCGTTGATTCAATTTGCCTATCTGTCTATCAAGATGCTAACGGATGTCACCCTCTTCCGGATTGCTCCGCCAACGCATCAGAATCCGGATCGCAATGAAGGGAGTCAGGCGAACCCTCCACCACCACCTCCGCCTCCAGAGGCATGGCAAGCTATCATGGCAGCCACCAACGCCCATGCTCAGATGATTCTGTAACTCTTGCAAGAACGTACCCAAGGGCAAGGCAATCAAGGAAATCAAGGTCAAGGCAACAATCAGCCTCACTTCGCTACCCTCAACCAGTTTCTCGCAAATCAGCCCAAGTCTTTCAGCTACTTTGCCGAGGCCACGGATGCCGATGATTGGCTCGTGGACATCAACAAGCATTTTGAATGTAGCAATGTCAGGCCTGAGGACTTTGTCAAGTTCGCTTCTTTTCAACTCAAGGATCAAGCTGCCGAGTGGTATCAACAATACAAAGATTCCAGAGGAGGTCGTGTGATTACCTGGGATGATTTCCGTCGAGACTTCAAAGCTCAATACATTCCACAAAGTGTTGTTGAGGGCAAGCGTGAGGAGTTCCGCAATCTCAAGCAAGGCAGCATGTCCGTGTATCAATACAATACTCAGTTTCAGAAACTCGCTCGCTTCACTAAGCAAGATGTTCCTGATGAAAAGAGCATGATCTATCAATTCAGAGGTGGCCTTAGAGAAGATCTGCAATTACCTCTTGTGCTTTTTGAGCCGACCAAGTATGATGATTTCTACAATATGGCACTAAAGCAAGAGGCTGCTCAGCTCAAGTGTGAGGCTTCTAAGAAGAGAGACAGAGATGCAGTTTAGTCTTCCTCTTCCTCACTAGTGGCTGCTAAGCAACAAAAGTTCTGGTTGCCTCCTCCTCCGTTTCGTCAGCCTTACCAGCAGAAGAGCAAAGGTGGCCATGGTTCTTCCCACTCTTCCAACTCTGGCTATCAGAACAAGTCTCAGAATCAAGCTCCAAAGTCGAATGCTCCGTATCATCGTCCACTCTCAGAGGTGACTTGCAACAAGTTTCAGCAGAAAGGTCACTATGCTAACAAATGCTTCAACCAAAGGCGCCTTCCGCCTCCTCCTCCTGTGAGATCTTCTAGCAATGCAGTGGTCAAGCATAATCCCAAGTCTTCAAAGGTGAACATGATGAATGCAGCTCAAGCGGAGGAATCTACTGACGTGATAATGGGTAATCTCTTAGTTAATGATATTCCTGCAAAAGTTCTTTTTGATACTGGTGCATCTCTTTCTTTCATTTCAAGACCTTTTGTTGCCAAGCATGAGTTTGTGACGGAAAAGATTCCTATCCCGTTGAAGGTTGTGTCCCCGGGCAAGCAAATGACATCTAATAATTGTGTCCCGGATGTTTCCATCAAGATGGGGAACTATAAATTTCTGTCTTCTCCAATTGTTCTTTGTGACTCGGATATTGATCTTATTCTCGGGATGGACTGGCTTTCTAAGCACGAGGCTCAACTTGATTGTGCTGCCAGGGAAATTCAATTGACACACTCTTCTGAGGATGTTATCATCTATGCCGCTCGTGATGAAACCATTCGGTTATTTTCTCTCAATGAGAAGGGCGAATTGGATGCCATCTCTCAAATTCCAGTCGTTTGTGAGTATCAAGATGTCTTTCCAGAAGAGCTTCCGGGTATGCCTCCTCACCGGCCAGTTGAGTTCGTTATCGATCTTGAGCCTGGCACTGAACCCGTTTGCAAGCGTCCATACAAGCTTGGACCCAAGGAGCTGAAGGAATTGAAGAAACAGCTCGATGAGCAAGAGCGTCTGGGTTTGATCAGACCGAGTTCTTCTCCATGGGGTTGTGGTGTTCTTTTTGTCCAGAAGAAGGATGGCACGGAACGACTTTGTGTCGACTACCGCCCATTGAACAAGAAGACAATCAAGAACAAGTATCCACTTCCCAACATCAATGAGCTATTCGAGCAACTCAAAGGTGCTAAAGTATTCTCCAAGCTTGACCTTCGTATGGGTTATCATCAGATTCGCATTCATGAAGAAGATATTCCCAAGACAGCATTCAGAACAAGCTTTGGTTCTTATGAATATACTGTCATGTCTTTCGGCCTTGTCAATGCTCCTCCAACATTCTCTCGGATGATGAATTTCATCTTCAACCCCTATACCAATGAATTCGTCCTGGTGTATCTCGATGATATCTTGGCCTTCTCCAAGAATAAGAAGGATCATGCCAAACATTTGCGATTGGTGCTCGACAAGCTCAGAGAGTATCAATTCTATGCGAAGTTCTCAAAATGTGAGTTTTGGCCTGATGAAGTTCTTTACCTTGGTCACATCATCTCTGCCAAGGGCATCGCTGTTAACCCCGAGAAGGTGTCTGCAATTGTGAATTGGGAACCTCCTCAGAATGTCAAGCAGCTTCACAGTTTTCTTGGTCTTGCAAGCTATTGCCGAAGATTCGTTGAGAATTTCTCTAAGATTGCAAAGACTCTTTCCAACCTCCTCCAGAAGCATGTGAAGTACGTCTGGTCTCCTGAATGTGACGTTGCTTTCAACACTCTCAAAGAGAAACTCGTCACAGCTCCTGTCTTAACTCCTCCTGAAGAATCCAAGCCATTTGAAGTTTTTTGTGATGCTTCTCTCCAAGGTCTCGGTGTTGTGTTAATGCAAGAGAAGAAAGTTGTGGCCTATACCTCTCGTCAGTTGAAGCCCAATGAAAAGAACTACCCCACTCACGATCTTGAGTTGGCGGCAGTTGTCCATGCATTAATAACGTGGAGACATCTCTTGTTGGGAAGAAAAGTGGACATATTCACCGATCACAAGAGTCTCAAGTACATCTTCACTCAGCCCAACCTCAACCTCAGGCAGACTCGATGGGTTGAAATGATTCAAGAGTACAATCCGAGTATTGAATATACTCCAGGCAAAGCCAATGTCATTGCAGATGCTTTAAGCAGGAAGGCTTATTGCAACAGCTTAATTCTCAAGCCATTCCAACCGGATCTTTGTGAAGCTTTCCGCAAGCTGAATCTCCAAGTTGTTCCTCAAGGCTTTCTTGCCAACCTCATAGTCTCTCCTACTTTGGAAGATCAGATTCGTGAGGCACAACTTCTGATGCCATGGTGAAGAAGGTGAAACGTGGTATCGACAAGGGTCTTTCCAAATACAAGTGCTATCGCATTGATGACAGAGACACTTTATTCTTCGAGGACCGGATTGTGGTTCCTAAAGGTGATCTAAGGAAAGTCATAATGAACGAGGCGCACAATTCTCTCCTTTCCATTCATCCTGGAAGTATGAAGATGTACCATGACCTCAAGCAGTCGTATTGGTGGACTCGAATGAAGCGAGAAATTGCTCAATTCGTGAATGAATGTGATGTCTGTCGAAGAGTGAAAGCAGAACACCAACGACCAGCTGGTCTCCTCCAACCTCTTGCTATCCCAGAATGGAAGTTTGATCATATCGAAATGGACTTCGTGACTGGTTTTCCAAAGTCCAAGCGCGGAAATGATGCTATCTTCGTTGTCATCGACAAGCTGTCTAAAGTGGCTCATTTCCTTCCAATCAAAGAATCTATCACAGCAGCTCAGTTGGCAGAGCTTTACACCTCCGGGATTGTATCCTTGCACGGCATTCCACAATTGATTTCTTCAGATCGTGGAAGCATCTTCACCTCTAAGTTCTGGGACTCCTTCCAGAAGGCCATGGGCACAAACATTCGCTTCAGCACAGCTTTCCATCCTCAAACTAGTGGCCAAGTCGAGCGAGTCAATCAAATTCTTGAAGATATGCTCAGGGCTTGTGTCATTTCCTTTGGCATGAAATGGGAAGATTGTCTTCCATATGCTGAATTCTCCTACAACAACGGCTTCCAAGCGAGTTCGGGCAAGGCCCCATTCGAAATTCTCTATGGCGGAAAGCGCCGTACTCCTCTCAATTGGTCAGAGACTGGTGAACGCCAACTTCTTGGCAATGACTTAATCACAGAGGCTGAAGAAATGTGTAAAGTCATCCGTGAAAATCTCAAAGCCGCGCAATCGCGCCAGAAGAGTTACTATGATAGTAAGCACCGTGATTTGGCTTTCGAGATCGGAGACCATGTCTACCTCCACGTCTCTCCAATGAAAGGCACTCGTCGCTTCGGTATCAAAGGGAAGCTTGCCCCTAGATACGTGGGTCCTTTCAAGATCATTGGCAAAAGAGGCGACCTCGCCTATCAACTTGAGCTTCCTTCCAACTTCGCGAACGTGCACGATGTGTTCCACATGTCACAGCTTCGCAAGTGCTTCAAGACGCCTGAGCGCACCATCAACTTCGAAGAGATTGACCTCCAAGAAGATCTGTCTTATCATGAGCACCCCGTTGCAATTCTTGAAGAAACTGAGCGCAAGACTCGCAACAAGTCAATCAAATTCCTGAAAGTGAAGTGGTCGCACCATTCCGACCGAGAAGCCATCTGGGAACGCGAGGACCATCTCCGTTCCGAATATCCGGAGTTCTTTCAGTCCTAGATCTCGGGACGAGATCCTGTCGTAGTGGTGGAATGTTGTAACACCCCGGATGTAACTTTCCATATTTGTAACTCCAACTCTTGCCATTTCCGGCTATGTGTTATGTTATTCCCTTCGTGGTCGGGTTTTGTTTGTCGTTGTGCACTTTGTTCATGTCATGCATCTCGTATCATGTCATCTTGTGCATTGCATTTGCATACGTGTTCGTCTTTTGCATCCGAGCATTTTACCCGTTGTCCGTTTTGCAATCCGGCACTCCCACCTCCTCCGGCGCAACCCTCTTGTTTTCTTTTCGTGAGCGGGTGTTGAACGTTCTTGCATTGGACCGAGGCTTGTCAAGTGGCCTTGGTATACCACCGGTCAAGTTTCATTCCATTTGGAGGTCGTTTGGTACTCCAACGGTTATTCGGGCAACCGCAAAGTCCATTTGTGTGTTGCAGAAAAACCTCTCTCTCAACAGCCCAAAACCCCTCTAAGTCATCTCCATGCTGTAGGTCGTTCGATCACAATCGTGTGGGCGAAAACCGCACCTCATTTGGACTCTCCTAACTCCCTCTACCTATAAATAAGTGCCTCTCCCGAAATCCTCCCGCAGTCCAAAACCCTAAAAAAAATCCCCGCCGCCACCGGACGTGTCCGGTCGCCGCCGGACGGATCCCGCCGCCGCCCGCAGCCACTCCGCGCCTGCCACGTGGCGTCCGCGCCGCCAGCGGCCCGCCGGGCCGTACGCCGCCCCGCGGCCCGCGCGCGCCACCCCGCCGCGCGCCTCGCCTCCACCCTCCTGCGCCGGCACCGCCGTGCCCCGCCGCCGCCGCCTCGCCGCCGTGCTCCACCAGCCCTGCCGCTCGCCGCCGTCTGCCGGTGCCGCCGCCTCGGTGCCCCGTCGCCGCCTCCCCGACCGCCGGTGCCCGAGCCCCGGCTTCCTCTCCGTCCCCTCCGGCCGGACTCCTCCACCTCCTCCCGTCGCAACTCCGGCCGCCGGCAGCAACTCCGGCGAGAGCCACGACGAACCATAGCTCCGGCCGCCCGATCTGGATCCAGTCAACGCCGCTAGGTTGACTTTTCTCCCCTCTCCCGATTTTCTCCAAGTCCTTTGCATTTTACAGTATGTGCACCTGTTCATCGCATCATAACTCTCTGCATATAGCTCTGTTTCATGCGTGTAATATATAGAAATGTTCCTCTTTTGATGCTCTACATTTTGTTCAATTGCACCATGTTCATTAAAGTCCATCTTGATGCCCAAATCTCTGGTGCAAGAGTGCTAGTTGATGTTATCTGCTGTTACTTAGCAGAACTTGGTGATTTGTTATTTTTGTAGCATTTAATCTGTGCATCTTATGGGCATGAGCTCTACATGTGTTTTGTTGTATGCCATGCCATCTTTACAGAGGTGTATGCCATGTATTTTTGTGATTTCTGTGGTGACTAGCACAAGCATGCAAACTAGGCCCCGTAATGTTTCTGATTCCAGGGACTTAGTAATTTCTCCAAGTCTGTAACTGCTGTTATTTTGTTGCTATGTATCCATGTGGCTACAGAGAGATCCATGCTTATTTTGGGGCTGTTCAGTAAGGATGTTGTTTTAGATATTGTTGTAATTGATCCATTCCTGCCTTTGTTTGCAATTATGGAGTGCCATAGCATGACTGAATCTTGCTCTACTTTTGCTATAAAATATTTCTGGCAGATTCTTAACATGATATTCAATTTTGCCAAGCTTGTCATAGTTGTTTCATACATGCTATGTACTTGATCTTGCCAGGGTTAGTTTCATAAACATGCCATCTTGCTTTAGGTATGCTTGTTTTGTCATGCATTGCTTTTTGGTGAGTGGATCAAGCTCACCAAGATGCCTTCATATTATTGTTTCTGCCATTCTCTGTTTTCTGCCAAGTCTGAAACTGTTAACGAAACTTGCTATGTTTAGATGGTTGCCATCATATCTTCTGGTCCTTTTTGGCTTATCGTCAGTAAGGGACTTTTGTCATATGCTTTTAGTGGAATACTTCCATACCTTGTTTTGCCATGTCAAGTTCCTGTAGCATTTGATTTCGTGCTCTGAACATTGCTACCAGATGCTGTTTCAGTCATGTCCAGTAATTTTCACCAAGTCTGTGAACCTGTTATCTTTTGCACTTTTGCCATGCTTGTTTGAGCCTGTTATGTTGTGATCTAGCCGTAGCTCAGTGTTCATCTTTTGTCAAGCATCTCCTGTAGATTATTTCCATATGCTTTGTTGCTATGTTGGAGTGCTGTAGCATAGTTGCTTGATGTGTTCTAAGTGATATCATGCTGTTAATCGCAGATGCGTGTCATTCTTGTTTTGCTTGCCATTTGCAAACCGTGCTTCCGTTTCCGGTGATCTTTATATCGATATCACCTCATCTTTACAGTGGCATGCTTGTTTTGCCAAGTTACTGCCTTGTTCATCATTTTGCTTCCGGAGCACGCATATGCATCGCATATCACATCTTGCATATCATTCATGTTTTGTATCATGTTGCTTGTGCATCTCCCGTGATTGATTGTGGTTCCGTTGCTTGTGTTCTTGTTTTGGGTAGAGCCGGGAGACGAGTTTGTAAACGAGGAACCTGTTGAGTACGCTTACGAGGATCAAGCTTTCGACAACTCTGAGAACCTTGCAGGCAAGATGACCATACCCTCGAAATCACTTCTATCTTTGCTTTGTTAGTTATTTGTTCTATTGCCATGCTGCGCTACCTACCAGTTGCTGTATCATGCCTCCCATATTGCCATGTCAGTCTCTAACCATCCGTTCCTAGCAATCCGTTGTTTGGCTAAGTTACCGCTTTTGCTCAGCCCTTCTTATAGTGTTGCTAGTTGCAGGTGAAGATGAAGTTTGTTCCACGTTGGAACATGGATATGTTGGGATATCACAATATCTGTTATTTAATTAATGCATCTATATATTTGGTAAAGGGTGGAAGGCTCGTCCTTATGGCTGGTGTTTTGTTCCACTCTTGCCGCCCTAGTTTCTGTCATACCGTTATTATGTTCCTTGAGTTTGCGTTCCTTACGCGGTTGGGTGATTTATGGGACCCCCTTGACAGTTCGCCTTGAATAAAACTCCTCCAGCAAGGCCCAACCTTGGTTTTACCATTTGCCACCTAAGTCTTTCCCCCGGGTTTTCGCGAGCCCGAGGGTCATCTTTATTTACACCCCCGGGCCAGTGTTCCTCTGAGTGCTGGTCCAAACTAGAGCCACTTGCAGCGCCACCTTGGGGAAACTCGAGGATTGGTTTTAGTTGTATGTAGTGTTCATCCGGTGTGCCCTGAGAACGAGATATGTGCAGCTCCTATCGGGATTTGTCGGCACATTCGGGCGGCTTTGCTGGTCTTGTTTTACCATTGTCGAAATGTCTTGTAAACCAGGATTCCAAGACTGATCTTGTCGTGGAATTGTCACGGCAGAAGTCCTTAGTGTCAGGACTTGTCGCGAGGCCAGCGCATCTATGTGGTAGCTTGAGAGGGGTTGGGCGGAATCGAGAAACGCAACGCAAGACACGGGTTCAGACAGCTTCGGGCCCCGGGAAAGATCATCCGGTAACAACCCTACGTGCTGTTTGTGGCTAGGTCTCATTATGATCACGGGAGAGTCGCCTGCTCCGGCTCTCGGTGTTTAGCCCTAGAGATTATTTCTTGTTGCTTGTCCCTCTTTGGGGTGCCCTGCCCCTCCTTATATAAGTTAGAGGGGCGGGTTACATGTGGAGTCCTAGTAGGACTAGGACTAGTCTATTTTCTCTTACAAGTTAATTACAAGTCCGGGTCTTGCTTCCTCGTAAAGGAAATATTCGTCATCCCTTTCTTCTTAAGCCGGCCCATCATAAACGTGAGTCGGCCTTCTGGGCCTTGGGCCTTATCTTCTATCTGACCCGCCATCGGGGTCATCCGTGAGTCGTCCGGCTCGTGATTCATCTGACAGTGAGCCGCCAGACCCGTGAGTCGCCAGTCCTCCGGCGGGTCACGGTGAAGCGCCAAGTCCGGCCGGGTCATACCGCGGGGTATATCCCCGACATTAGCCCCCAGTTTAATTTGGATTTATCCATGTTAAACTGATCCTGCAACATAAACACAGGAACAAATTTGACAGGTTGTGCTCCGGGTTAAATATTCTTGTAAACCGGCACCTGATCATCCTTGAGTCCATGACATTTTCTCCTGGAATATCCGGGTCAATAAGCCAACTTCATAACCCATTTGCTGATATTCCCTCTTGTAAATAAAGAATCCATTTAAATTGGCCTTCAATGCTCCGACTTGACAAAAATATTAGTCTCTGAAATATTCAACTGATATCCAGCCGGCTTGAAAATGTAAAACTTGCCGGTTTATGATTGCCACCATTGTCGGGTTATAAAAGCTGATAATTCCGGGTCATGATTGTTGCCAACGCCGGTTCATGATTATTGATGACGCCGGGTTGTAGACACAGGGTCATAATGATTGGTGACGCCGGGTCAATCTGGTTTGCTCAAAACAAAGAATTTGAAAATATTTCTTCGATAATAATATAATACCTGTAGCCCCCAAGGGCCGGTTTAATCGGCATGAAGAAGCCGGGACTTATCACCATGGCTTTGAATAAAATCCAGTTGTGTAGCCCCCATGAGTCGGCTATAGTCATAGTAGTGTAGCCTGGTCATCCTAGAATTATCTTGAATTTTCGACAGGAGCAATTGGTAGCCCCTAAGGGCCGGCTCATTGAGAATGTGATGAGTCGGGTCTTCAATAAGTTGAGCAAAAAAATGACTTTGCATTAGCCCCCAAGTGCCATGGTGCATGCTGGCAGTGACATGGGACTTGCATATTTGATGTAATATCAATTCGAATAATGTAGCCCCCAAGTACCGGGTCGTAAGCCTGCAGCGACTCGGGACTATTCTTTTCATTGTAGAATAAATCATATCCATTGATAAAATAATAGCCATTGCGCCAAAGCGTTGAATACCTCATCTGCTGATAGGTCAATCCGGAGTTGAAATACCCGGCGGCTCTTGGCCGATGGCGATTTAATACGCCTCCATTGTAAGCCGGAATTTGTACAACCCGGCGGCTTATAGCCTTTGAGAAAATCAAGAATTGATAACCCTTTTGAGACACCAATTTCCATCTATGATGATGGGCTTGAATTTAATCATTTATGTAAGTCATAGCTCTGTAAATCCTGCAAAGTTTAAACAACATATGCCCTGGCGACTTAACGTCAAAAACCAAGGCGGGTAACCACCCAAATGTACTCTTATCCTGCACGCAAGTAGATCACAAGAACCCTTGGCGGTTTACAGCCGGGCGGGTCATAATATCTTACATATGACCACTGATGTGTAAAAAAGGAGTCACAGATAAGCCTGTTAAGAATCATAACTTTGAAACATAACTATAATACCATACTTGTGATATTGAATTTGCATTTGTCGGTTTATATGACCTGTGATATTGAATTGTACTGCCGACTTATGATACCTGTGCAGTAAGTGTGATAACCCAATCCTTAGAAGCCAATGCTTCCACAAAGATGATGATTGTCATAAGCCGGCGATTTATCATCGAAAATCAAGCCGGATTTAAATAGAAACCACTCATATACACTTTAGATGTGTTCAAAAGAGCTTCAAATAAAATCCGAAAACTGTTTGCAAAAAGAGACTTCAAAAATTTTGAGGCTTCTGATTCGAATACGTTCAGAAAACCGTCCCAAAGGGGTTATGCTAAGATTCGAATACGATCATATAGCCCCTAGTGGCTTTGGCGTTGCCGATCAAGAGGGTACCGACAGCTATGTTCTCTTTGGTTCGAATACGACCTATGTTTGAACAGGAAGCCCCCAAATGACCTTGAGAGTTGTTTAACGACGTTGATTCGAATACGATCCACGTCGGTTCCCAAGAGGGGTTGAGCTATGATTCAAATACGATCAAGAAACTCCCCAATGAGCTCGGTAGTGTGCCGATCAAGAGGGTACTGACAGCTATGCTCTCTTTGGTTCGAATATGACCTATGTTTGAACAGGAAGCCCCCTAGTGATCATGAGAATATTTAACGACTCTGATTCGAATACGATCAGGGTCACACCAAAATGGTTAAGCTAAATTCGAATACGATCAGCTCCCAATGGTCATTAAAGCAGGGTACATATATTTGAGTCGTGCTTTGTAACAGACTCTCCTTGGTCCCTTTAATTTTTCCTGAGAAATCGAATTTTGCGAGAGATAACCTCTTTTTGAACCGGAAATTTGTAAGCCGGATATTGAGAGCTTCAAAGCTTTATAAGATATAAATTTACCTTGAGCCGGATGTCTGACCCGGATTTGAGAGCTTCAAAACTTGCGGGAGAGAGATCTCTCTTGAACCGGATTTTAACCCGGAATCTTTATTTTGAACCGGCAATTTTCTGACGGCCTTTAAATTTTCATCAATCTGGTAGTAGCCTCCGGAACCGGGTTATCATTACCTCCAACGACCCGGAGTTCTTGAATGCATTGAAATCGACCAATGCTGCCGAGTCATATCGTTGTAGCCCTCGAGTCTCAAGACGACTCGAGGAGTTGGCTTTGAGATTCTCCATATTGACCATAGCATAAGAGGTATATCATTGGTGTTGACAGCGCGATGTGAATCCACAGAAGGTTGAGGTGACTGCGGCGGGTTATAAATGATCTCGTATGAGCCGTGTCGGCAACTCGGCCAATGGTTCCTTCCAACTGGATGTTTTGAAGTTAAGCAAACTGTAGTGGTGGCGACTTGTGCGCATGCCCATTGAGCCCTCCAATGCCGACGGCGGCTGATAACACATGACAATTTTCCTCCAAGCTGTTGGAAGAAAAACCGGGCTTCCCAAGCATTGACTTGCTCATATCCAATAATCCGCTCATGCAGACAGGCGCAGTCCTGGTGTGTCGATGTAGACCCGGCCGCAATGGACGGATGGAAAAGACGACCTCAGCATCAGAGGCGGCTCAGACAGATGAACCGGCCGCGGTGTTGTAAACCGGCGCAGTCAGGCGAGTTAACCACATCGTTTTGATGTAGTGAACAATTGTCCTTTTAGATGGACATCACCTGATGTGCCAGGCCGGAAATAATCCGCCATGAAATTGATGATCGCTAGGTGAAGTTGAAGTCGCTCACGGGTGAACCGGCCACGGCGTGGTAAACCGGTGTGGACGGGTGAATCGGCGGTGACTTGTGTAAGCCGGCGCGGACAGCGAGTCGGCCACGGCGTTGTAAGCTGGCGCAGACACGTGAACCGGCCGCGAGGGCGGACGGGCGAGTCATCCATGGCGTTGTAAGCCGGTGCAAACGGGCAAATTGTCCTCCTCGTCGTAAACCGGCTTGGTCGCAAGAAACGGCCACGGCGTGGTAAATCGGCGCGGTCGCAAGAGACGACTACGGTGTTGTAAGCTGGTGCGGGGGTCCGTTGAATAACGAAGACCACCTGTGCCAAAAGATGTCGGCGTGCCTCCATCCCCACAGTCTAATATCACTTTTTGTCATAAATAATTGCCCTGCATAAACAATATTGCAGATCAAGGTAGAGATAAGCTTGTTCTTTGACAAAACAACATGTGCTGATAAAACAAACTTGGATGGATATCACCTGATTGTTCGGATGACGGATGATCCATTCAACATAGCAGAGGCGGCTCAGGCAGACCGACGTCTCACTATAGCCCGGGCGGTTCAACACGGCAGAGGCGGCTCAAGACAGCAGCGAAACGGAGGCATCACCATGGCGGTGGCTCAGAAACTGCAGCAGCATCACGTTTGAGACGGAGGAGGCGGCGACTTGAACAGCTTGAAACTGATGCGAGTCCACCGGGGGCAGGCGGCGGCTCATCGTGTGACGGCGGCTCTCCAGCTGCGGATCAACGCGGGGAGGCTCTCCAGTGGCAGAGGTAGCTTTATGAAGGCGACGGTCTGCTACTTGATTTGCAGCTTTCAGCTTGACTTGAACCCGAATTGGCTCGCAGGTGGCTCGACAGCGAGGTGGGGTGCGCGGGTGCGCGGGAGCCTAACGGGAACTCGGTGATAGGCAGCTGCTTGTTTCCGCGGCGGGTCACAGCAGCGGCTGTTCGGCAGTGGGCCGCGGCAAAACGAGGTTGAACCGGCGAGGCGGGTCATGCGACGGTGCAAGGTCTGCGACGGTCGTAAGCGTGTAGTGGCGACTCGACGGTGTCCGACAGCCGTAAGCGTGTAGTGGCGACTCGTCGGTGTCCGGCCGGCAGCGTTGACGGTTGACGATAGCGGCGATGAGACAGACTTTGAGTTCCGTTTTCAGAACAGTCAGTTGAACCATTGAATAAAACATGGAGTCGTGGTGCTCCAAGCTTTTCTCCCCGTACCATCCGTGGATGCTCCTTCATCATTTATAACTATCCTTTGGCTGTTTTGTCGGTTCATCATCAGAACAATCACCATTTGATTTTTGGTTCGGCCTTGACGAAGTTGACACAGGGAACAGAGGATGCCAAAGAAACATCTTCAGGTGGCAGTGTCATGGAGAGCACAACGGTGACTCTGCGGTGATGGCAACTTTGATGCATCGAACTGATTTTGATAGCGGCGTTTCGGGTCACTTCAGATTTAGATAGTTGCATATGGAGCAGCTGCAATGACTTGGCAGGCGGCGACGCCGACTCTCCAGCGGCGGCTCAATGATTTTGCTGATCTCTGTTTCGTGCTTTTCCAAAAAAGTATACTGTACTTCCTTTTTGCATGATCTCAATCTTGGCTGTGGCGGTTCGGCGGAGGCGTGACGCGACGGTGCATGGGAGCTTGGTGTGGCGGCTCACCGCGAACCGCGGAAGCGACAGTGGCAGAGGCAGGCTTGGTCCGCAACGTCACGGCGAGGTGAAGGCGGCTTGGGCTGGCGGGCACGTAATCCGCGGCCAGTAGAGGAATGGAGGGCTGGTCGGTGACTCAGCGCGGGACGGCAGCGGAGGAGCGGAGACCCGGGGCACCTGGTCCGGCGACTCAGCGCGGGGCGGCGGCTACCCAGAACGGCGGCTCAATGGAAGCACGGACGGCTCAAAACTAGTGGTTCATGGCGGACCACTGACAAGGTGTCCAGAGGCGAGCGGCAGGGGAGTAAACTTGTCGGCGGCTCAGAGAAGGAAGGGGCCCAGCTGTGATTGAGGCCGTCAGGCGAGGCCAAGTCAGTCCGAAACCGCGGCGACTCGCGGCAATCCGAAGCAGAGCCGAGGGTGGAGCAAAAGTCGCGGGTGCCGAGCGGGTCAAGGTCGTGTTGGCCCCAGGTCTTGAGTCTTGTACTGGTTTGACTTGGACATAGATTAACTTGATATGCCTTCTGTAGTCACCGGGATCTGCTAGTTTCGACGGATCACATGAGGTGATAGCTTTATTTGGCGAGTCTTCACCCTGGCGACTCGGAGGCGTAGACGACGCATGAGACCCCGGACGACTTGGCAATGAAACAGAGTCCGGTTGTGGAAGATTTGACCCGTGCACGTCCGGGTCTTCCTTCGGGTTTTAATTTTGCTCAACTGACGATAGGAAATTGAATTACAAATTTCTTGAACCCTGAAAAAGATCCCTCCAAGAACTCAACACCACCGTGCGCGAGCCCCATGGTGGGCGCCAACTGTCGTGGAATTGTCACGGCAGATGTCCTTAGTGTCAGGACTTAGTCGCGAGGCCAACGCATCTATGTGGTAGCTTGAGAGGGGTTGGGCGGAATCGAGAAACGCAACGCAAGACAAGGGTTTAGACAGCTTCGGGCCCCGGGAAACATCATCCGGTAACAACCCTACGTGTTGTTTGTGGCTAGGTCTCATTATGATCACGGGAGAGTCGCCGGCTCCGGCTCTCGGTGTTTAGCCCTAGAGATTATTTCTTGTTGCTTGTCCCTCTTTGGGGTGCCCTGCCCCTCCTTATATAAGTTAGAGGGGCGGGTTACATGTGGAGTCCTAGTAGGACTAGGACTAGTCTATCTTCTCTTACAAGTTAATTACAAGTCCGGGTCTTGCTTCCTCGTAAAGGAAATATTCGTCATCCCTTTCTTCTTAAGCCGGCCCATCATAAACGTGAGCCAGCCTTCTGGGCCTTGGGCCTTGTTTTCTATCTGACCCGCCGTCGGGGTCATCCGTGAGTCGTCCGGCTCGTGAGTCATTTGACAGTGAGCCGCCAGACCCGTGAGTCGCCAATCCTCCGGCGGGTCACGGTGAAGCGCCAAGTCCGGCCGGGTCATACTTCCGGCCGGGTCATACCGCGGGGTATATCCCCGACAGATCGGGTCTTTCCGGGAGAAGGTTTATCCTTCGTTGACCGTGAGAGCTTATGATCGGCTAAGTTGGGACACTGTCGTGGAATTGTCACGGCAGATGTCCTAGTGTGAGGACTTAGTCGTGAGGCCAACACATCTATGTAGTAGCTTGAGAGGGGTTGAGCGGAATCGAGAGACGCAACACAAGACAAGGATTTAGACAGCTTCGGGCCCCGGGAAACATCATCTGGTAACAACCCTACATGCTGTTTGAGGCTAGGTCTCATTATGATCACAGGAGAGTCGCCGGGAACCAGCTCTCGGTGTCTAGCCCTAGAGATTGTTTCTTGTTACTTGTCCCTCTTTGGGGTGCCCTGCCCCTCCTTATATATGTTGAAGGGGCGGGTTACATGTGGAGTCCTATTAGGATTAGGACTAGTCTATCTTTAATACAAACCGGATACAAGTCCAGGTCTTAACTCCTTGTAAGACAAATATTCCTGACGCCTTTCCTCTTAAACCGGCCCATCATAACATGAGCCGGCCTTCTGGGCCTTGGGCCTAGTCTTCTATCTGACCCTCGTCGGGGCCATCCATGAGTTGTCTGGTTCATGAGCTGTCTGACCAATGAGCCGCCAGACCCATGAGTCGCTAGTCCTTCGCCGGGTCATCAGTGAAATGCCAAGTCCGGCCGGGTCATACTTCCGGCCGGTTCATACCGTGGGGTATATCCCCGACATTAGCCCCCAGTGTAGCTTGGATTTATCCATGATAAACTTATGCTGCAAAATAAAAACAAGAACAAATTTGACAGGTTGTGCTCCGGGTTAAGAATTCTTGTAAAACCGGCACCTAAACATCCTTAAGTCCTTGTCCTTTCCTCCTTGCTGCGCATTCATGATCTCATAGCAAATCTCCTTTAGCAGATGTGTTCAAATATTACCAATGCAAAAAATCTAGGCACTTCTTCTGAAAAATCCGGGTCAATAGACCAACTTCATAACTAATTGGCTGATATTGGCTTCTTGTAGAGAAATATTATAAGAAATAATCCATTTGAGTCGGCCTTCAATGCTCTGACTTGACACAAATATTAGTCTCTAAAATATTCAACTGATATCCAGCCGGGTTGAAGATGTAAAACTTGTCGGTTTATGATTACCACCATTGTTGGGTTATAAAAATTGATTATTCCAGGTCATGATTGTTGCCAACGCCGGTTCATGACTGTTGGCAACACCGGTTCATGATTGTTGCCAACACCGGTTCATGATTACTGATGACGCCGGGTTGCAGAGACAGGGTCATAATGATTGGTGACGCCAGGTCAATCTGGTTTGCTCAAAACAGAGAATTTGAAAATATTTCTTTGATAATAATATAATGCCTATAGCCCCCAAGTCTTGAGTAGAAGAAAGTGATGTCTTAAGACTTGCTTCAATATAAATGCTGCCACTTTGAAGAAATCCATATTGTTCATCTCAGTCACTAGTAAAAACTGAATATTCCATATTATGTAGCCCCCAAGTGCCGGGTTGTCATGCTTGCAGCAACCTGGGACTTGTAATTGCCTTATGCTCATATAAACTTCAACCAGCATAGCCCCCAAGGGCCGGGTCATTATGCAATAATGAGCAGGGACTTTGTAAATATGATCATGTAAACTTGACCAGCAACGTGTAGCCCCCAAGGGCCGGGCCAGTAAGATATTACCGAGCTGGGACCTTGTATATGATTCATTGATAATAACAGTATATGATGTAATCTCCACCATGGGGCTTGAACCCACGTCCACAAGGTTAAGAGCTTTGTACTCTACCAACTGAATAGTGGATCTTTCAATATAATGGATTAAGGCTTGTGTACCTTGAATTTTTGACAGGAGCAATTGGTAGCCCCCTAGGGCCGGCTCATTACAATGTGATGAGTCGGGTCTTCAAATAAGTTGAGCAAAAAATGACTTTGCATTAGCCCCCAAGTGCCATGGTGTATGTTGGCAGTGACATGGGACTTGCCTATTTGATGTAACCTCAACTTGAATAATATAGCCCCCAAGTGCCGGGCCGTAAGCCTGGAACGACTCGGGACTATTCCCTCCATTGTAAAATAAATCATATACTTTGATAAAATAATAGCCATTGCGCTGAAGCGACTTTAAAGATCTCCATCATAATGTTGATAATCATAATAAAAATCCAGCCATGTTGGCTATTCAAGATTTGAATAATATAATCCGGTATGAAAACCTCAATCATTTAATATCATCATGAAAATCCAGCCAAGTTTTGGCTATTAGAAATTTGAATAACTTATCGGTTGACAAGTAGATCGAAAGTTCAAATACTCGGCGGCTCTTGGCCGATGGCGACTTAATGCGCATTCATTGTACGCCGGAATTTCATAACCCGGCGGCTTATAAACTTTGAGAAAATCAAGAATTGATAACCCTTTTGAGACACCAATTTCAATCTTTGATGATGGGCTTGAACTTAATCATTTATGTAAGGCATAGCTCTGTAAATCCTGCACAGATTTTAAACAACATATGCCCTGGCGACTTAACGTCAAAAACCAGGGCGGGTAACCACCCAAATGTAGTCTTATCCTGCACATAATTAGATCACAAGATCCCTTGGTGGTTTCCCGCAGGGCGGGTCATAATATCTCGCATATAACCATTGATGTGTAACAAGGGGTCACAGACAAGCCTGTTATGAATCATAACTATGAAACATAACTATAATAATAATATTATACCTGTGATATTGAATTTTCATTGCCGGTTTATGTGACCTGTGCAGTAAGGGTGATAACCCAATCTTTAGAAATCAAGACTTCCAAATGTTTATGATTGTCATATGATGGCGACTTATCATCCAAAGTCAAACCGGGTTAAATAGCAACCACTCATATACACTTTAGATATGATCAAAAGAGCTTCAAATAAAATCCAAAATTGTTTGCAAAAAGAGACTTCAAAATTTTTTGAGGCTTCTGATTCGAATATGATCAGAAAACCGTCCCAAAGGGGTTAAGCTAAGATTCGAATACGATCATATAGCCCCCAGTGGCTTCGGCGTTGCCGATCAAGAGGGTACCGACAGCTATGTTCTCTTTGGTTCGAATATGACCTATGTTTGAACAGGAAGCCCCCAAATGACCTTGAGAATTGTTTAACGACGCTGATTCGAATACGATCCATGTCGGTTCCCAAAAGGGGTTGAGCTATGATTCGAATACGATCAAGAAGCCCCCTAATGAGCTCGGCAGTGTGCCGATCAAAAGGGTATCGACAGCTATGTTCTCTTTGGTTCGAATATGACCTATGTTTGAACAGGAAGCCCCCAAGTGACTATATAAATTTTGGCATCGCGCCGATCAAGAGGGTACCGACAGCTATGCTCGATGAGCAGGAAGCCCCCCACATGATCAATAATATGATAAGCTAATAAGGCAGGATAACCCATGTCTGAACCGCGCATCATGGCAGCAAGTTCTCTTTGGCAACCTTTAATTTTTCTGAGAACTCGAACTTGCGAGAGATTATTCTTTTTGAACCGGGAATTCTTAAACCAGGTATTGAGAGCTTCAAAGCTTTGTAAGAGACAAATTTACCTTGAGCCGGATGTTGAACCGGATTGGAGAGCTTCAAAGCTTTGCGGGAGAAAGATGTCTCTTGGGCCGGATTTTAAACCGGAATCTTTAATTTGAACCGGCAATTTTCTGACGGCCTTTAAATTTTCATCAATATGGTGGTGGCCTCCGGAACCGGGTTATCCTTCCCTCCAATGACCCGGAGTTCCCGAGTCATGTCATTGTAGCCCCCAAGTCTCAAGATGACTCGAGGAGTTGGCTTGAGATTCTCCATACTTGACCGTGATATAAACCGGCATAACTTGTATATCATTGGTGTTGATAGCACGATGTGAATCCACAGAAGGTTGAGGTGACTGCGGCGGGTTATAAATGATCCCGTATGAGCCGTGTCAGCAACTCGGCCAATGGTTCCTTCCAACTAGATGTTTTGAAGTTAACCAAACTGTAGTGGCGGCGACTTGTGCGCCTGCCCATTGAACCATCCAGTGCAGACGCCGGCTGATAATACATGATAATTCGCCTCCAATTTGTTGGAAGAAAACCGGGCTACCCCAGCTGTGACTTGCTCATACTCAATAATCAGCTCATGCAGATAGGTGCGGCCCGGTATGTTGATGTAGACCAGGCTGCAAGAGACGGACGACAAGGACGACCGCAGCATCAGAGGCAGCTCGGACAGATGAGTCGGCCGCGGCATTGTAAGCCGGTGCGGACGGGGAAGATCAGCACCGGTGTCGTAAACCAGCACGGACGGGCGAGTTAATCGCGGGCGCGGTCCTGGCAAGCTGATGTAAACCGGGCCACAGGGACAGCGACTTGCTCACGTTCATTCACCGGGTGGTATGACACGGACGAAATGCCAGTGCAGAACGTTGCTAGCGCGTGCTCCGTACCCATGGTATAGACCACGTTTATAATGAATAATTGTCCTGCATATCAAAATATACGGTCCAAAGTAATTGTCCTTTTGACAAAAAAAATATGTGTCAAAAATAGACTTAGATAGATGTCACCTGGTATGTTAGGCCGGAAATTATCTGCCACGGTGAAGCTAAAATCAACCACGGATGAGTCGGCCGCAACGTTGTAAGCTGGTGCGGGCGAGCAAATTGTTCTCCGCGTTGTAAGCCGGCGTGGACGCGTGAACCGGCCGTGAGGCCAGACGGGCGATTCGTCCGTGGCGTTGTAAGGCGGCGCGGACGGGCGAATCGGCCGGCGCATTGATGTAAACTAGACCGCGACACGCTTGTCCGTGAAGCCGCGCGGCATAGCCAAACGTGCATCCGTGGTATAACACCACCCCTTTTTCTTTTAATAGTCGTCCTGCGTAAAAATATTACAGGCCAGAGTAATTGTTGTCGGATGAATTAACATGTACTGACAAAATTCATAGGAAAAATAACACCTGATTTTTTTGCCGGATGAACACGGATGCCGGCGCTGTATAATGCATAGTGTTGCTTTTGTTTTTGACAGAAGAATTGATTGCTTCCCTTGTCTTCTAGTGCCTGTGGTCTCCACGTGACCTTCTCCACCCTTTTTTTTCTTAAACAAGTCCAACACAGTGCACACACGATCCTTAGAGCAGAGTTTCTCTTTTCTGCTTCAAGCAGTGTGCAGCGCAAGCCGGTGGCTAGCTAGGGTGGCAAGGCAGCAGGCAGGAGCTTGCCGACGGACTGGCGGCTCAGTGCGAATCCAAGTAAACGGCAGTTTGAGAATGGCGATGAGTTGTGGCGATAGGACCGGCTCAACCCGGCGGTGGAGACAGCTGATCAGGGCCGTGGCCGCGGACGAGGACTGGCAACTTTGCGGAAACAACGGTTCATGGCGTGGCCGGGGACGAGGACCGGCAACTCCCGCAGTGGCGACTTGAGGCAGAGGTGAGACGGCTCGCGTACTGCGGCGACGGGCTGGAAACAGCAGCTCGAGCAGTGTGAAGCCGGCAACTTAAAACAACGCCGTGGTAGCTCTGGAATAGCGTTGTAGCAGAGACGGAGGCAAGGTTGCTCTTGCATGCATATTTCGATCGACCTTATCCACTGGATCTTTTCTTTGCCTTGCTAATGATGTGATGTTTCTTCATATGCATATGCTCTATACGTGTCCATCTCTTCAATTTTGTGGAGCAACAACTTGTTACTTTCTTTTTGAAAAACAGCGGTCCGGCTCAACCGCGGCAGAAGCTGATTAATCATGGTGGCCGGTGAAGATGGTTCGGCGCCAGACCGCAAAATAACCCGGACGTTGGCTCCATATAACGGCAAGGCCATGATCTGTTTTTACACGGTAATCCGCAAGTACTACTACTCCAGGGAGGCATCTTTCTGATGGATTTGACTTTGACCCGGAGAACTAGTATTGTTTGACTGACCAATCAATTGGCTGGCATACGTACAAACCAAGTCCAACTCATATTCTGATCAACCTATGCATCACGTCGCTGATTAGGAAAATAAAACCAATTGACCCGCAGGTGACGGACAAACAGCAGCAGCGGAGGCCGAAGGAGGGCCGTGGCAGCGGTGGAGCTGCAGCAGGGGGAAAACGAGGCGAAGTCGTGACAGGCAGCATTGATTCCTCCGGGTCGTGCTTGACTTTGGCGAAAACAACTTGAGCCGCCGAAAAAATAAATAAATCTGAACCAGTACTTGAACCGATTGGACGTTGATGCGGATGATCAAAATTCCCTCAGTCTCGGCGACCATTCAAATAAACGGCGGCGGAACAGTTCACAACCCTAATTCTTTTTGAACCTTAAATCTTCCAAATCTTCAAATCTGGATTGATGAACTTGACACTGATGCAAATCTTTTCAAACCAGCTCTTCATCCGAAAAATTGTGAACTCCTCGATCCCTTGGAGAGATCCCTCCAAGAACTTAACACCACCGTGCGCAGGCCCCACGGTGGGCGCCAACTGTCGTGGAATTGTCACGGCAGATGTCCTAGTGTGAGGACTTAGTCGTGAGGCCAACGCATCTATGTAGTAGCTTGAGAGAGGGGTTGAGCGGAATCGAGAGACGCAACACAAGACAACGATTTAGACAGCTTCGGGCCCCGGGAAACATCATCTGGTAACAACCCTACATGCTGTTTGAGGCTAGGTCTCATTATGATCACGGGAGAGTCGCCGGGAACCGGCTCTCGGTGTCTAGCCCTAGAGATTGTTTCTTGTTACTTGTCCCTCTTTGGGGTGCCCTGCCCCTCCTTATATATGTTGAAGGGGCGGGTTACATGTGGAGTCCTATTAGGATTAGGACTAGTCTATCTTTAATACAAACCGGATACAAGTCCAGGTCTTAACTCCTTGTAAGACAAATATTCCTCACGCCTTTCCTCTTAAACCGGCCCATCATAACATGAGCCGGCCTTCTGGGCCTTGGGCCTAGTCTTCTATCTGACCCGTCGTCGGGGCCATCCATGAGTTGTCTGGTTCATGAGCTGTCTGACCAATGGGCCGCCAGACCCATGAGTCGCTAGTCCTTCGCCGGGTCATCAGTGAAATGCCAAGTCCGTCCAGGTCATACTTCCGGCCGGTTCATACCGCGGGGTATATCCCCGACAGACACCCCTGCACGGTATTATCTTTCGAAAGCCGTGCCCACGGTTATGAGGCAGATGGGAATTTGTTAATGTCCGGTTGTAGAGAACTTGTCACTTGACCCAATTTTAAAATACACCAACTGCGTGTGTAGCCGTGATGGTCTCTTCTCGGCGGAGTTCGGGAAGTGAACACGACTTGAGTTATGCATGAACGTAAGTAGTTTCAGGATCACTTCTTGATCATTGCTAGTTGACGACCGTTCCGTTGCTTCTCTTCCCGCTCTCTTTTGCGTATGTTAGCCACCATATATGCTTAGTGCCTGCTGCAGCTCCACCTCATTACACCATCCTTTCCTATAAGCTTAAATAGTCTTGATCTCGCGGGTGTGAGATTGCTGAGTCCCCGTGACTCACAGATTCTACCAAAACAGTTGCAGGTGCCGACGATGCCAGTGCAGATGACGCCACCGAGCTCAACTAGGAGTTCGACGAGGAACGTGGTCGTTACTATGTGTCTTTTCCTGATGATCAGTAGTGGAGCCCAGTTGGGTCGATCGGGGATCTAGCATTTGGGGTTACCTTATTTTCATTTGGATTTGACCGTAGTCGGTCTATGTGTGGATTTTGGATGATGTATGAATATTATTTATGTATTGTGTGAAGTGGCAATTGTAAGCCAACTCTTTATCCCATTCTTGTTCATTACATGGGATTGTGTGAAGATGACCCTTCTTGCGACAAAACCACAATGCGGTTATGCCTCTAAGTCGTGCCTCGACACGTGGGAGATATAGCCGCATCGTGGGCGTTACAGCGACTTACCAGCGGTGTGTACAAAATTGTCTTCATAATCAGATTGGGCGCAACGTTCATGCCTATGTGGATGATATTGTGGTAAAATCTAGAGAGAAGGAGACCTTGATAGATGATCTGAGGGAGACTTTTGGTAATCTCCGGGTCTACAAGATGATGCTTAATCCGGCCAAGTGTGTGTTTGGTGCTCCTGCAGGCAAGCTCTTGGGTTTTCTGGTTTCTCACAGAGGCATTGAAGCTAACCCGGAGAAGATCAAGGCAATCACCTCTCTGGCTAAGCCGGCGTGCATAAATGATGTCCAGCGTCTGGCTAGTCGCATCGCTGCTTTGAGTCGGTTTATAAGCCGGTTGGGCGAAAAGGCCATACCACTATATCAGATGATGAAGAAAACAGATGACTTCGTGTGGAGCGATGCTGCTAATGCTGCTTTTGAGGATTTGAAAAGACAGTTAGCTGAGCCGCCAGTTCTTGCTGCTCCTGTCGATAAGGAGCCCTTATTGTTGTATGTAGCTGCTAACACACGAGCCGTCAGTGTGGCTGTAGTGGTGGAGCGCAAGGAGGCGGGTAAGGAACATCCGGTTGAGCGGCCGGTTTATTACGTCAGCGAAGTACTCATTGAGTCCAAGCAACGGTATCCACATTGGCAGAAGCTTGTTTATGGCGTGTTCATGGCAAGCCGGAAGCTTAAGCAATATTTCCAGGGCCACCCTATCACTGTGGTTAGTTCTGCTCCTTTAGGAGATATCATCCAAAACAAAGAAGCCACAGGAAGAGTTGCTAAGTGGGCCATTGAACTTGGGCCTCATGGTCTAAAGTATGTGCCACACACGGCTATCAAATCACAAGCATTGGTAGATTTCATCAACGATTGGACAGAGCTGCAGATGCCTGAAGAGCATCGGATAATACGTACCGGACTATTCACTTCGATGGGTCCAGGCAATTCGAGGGCTCGGGGGCTGGAGTCGTGTTAGCTTCCCCTCGAGGTGACAAATTTTGTTATGTCCTACGGTTGATGTTTCCCTGTACTAACAATGCAGCTGAGTACGAGGCCTTGCTCCATGGCCTTCGGATGGCCAAGGAGATGAGTTTAAGCCGGGTAAGGTGCTTTGGTGACTCAGACTTGGTGGCCCAACAAGTATCAGGCAAGTGGGATGCCAAGGACCCCCTCATGGCGGCTTATCGCCGTGAAGTTGATGCCATTGTCAGACATTTTCAGGGTTACCAAGTAGAGCACATTGACCGCAGAAGGAACGAGGCGGCTGATGCCTTAAGCCGGCTGGGCTCTCAGCGAAAGCCGGTGCCGCCTAATATTTTCTTGGATATTCTGCATAACCCTTCTGTCAAGTTACCTACAGAGGAAGACTTGGCTGTTCCAGACCCTGAAGCACAGTTGGTGGTGGCTCTTCATGTTATCACAGATTGGACAGTGCCATACTTGGCTTACATGACCCGGGGAGAATTGCCTGAGGATGAAATTTGGCCAGACAAATAACCCGACGGTCTAAGTCAATGATAATTGCCAATGGCGAGTTGCATCATCGCAGTGTTACTGGGGCTTTTCAGCATTGTGCCTGAGGAAGGGCAAGAAATTTTACGAGAGATTCACGAGGGGGATTGTGGCCATCATGCTGGCTCAAAATCCCTTGTGGCCAAAGCTTTTCGTCACGGTTTTTATTGGCTGACGGCTCGTGCTGATGCAGAGGATTTAGTCAGTAAATGTGACGGTTGTCAGAAGTTCTCAAGACGTGCTCACGTGCCGGCTCAAGAGTTGAGGATGATTCCAATCACTTGGCCGTTTGCAGTCTGGGGGCTTGATATGGTTGGAACTTTCAAAAGGTCCAAGGATAAGAAGACCCACCTCTTGGTGGCGGTTGAAAAGTTCACAAAGTGGGTTGAGGCAGAACCAGTTAGTAAGTGTGATGCGGCCACGGCGGTGCAGTTCATGAAAAAGGTGATATTTCGCTTTGGCTTTCCACATAGCATTATAACTGACAATGGTACCAATCTGTCTAAAGGCGCCATGGAAGAATTTTGTCAATGAGAGCATATTCGACTCGATGTAGCATTAGTGGCTCACCCGCAATCCAATGGTCAAGCTGAGAGAGCTAATCAGGAAATCTTGAAAGGCATCAAGCCCCGGCTTTTGGTCCCTTTACAGCGGACGCCGGGTTGTTGGGTGGAGGAGTTACCCTCTGTGATATGGAGTATCAATACTACTCCTAATAGATCTATGGGTTATACACCTTTCTTCATGGTTTACGGAGGCGAGGCGGTTCTCCATAGCGACATCCGTCATGACTCGCCTCGTGTGGCGGCTTATGTTGAGACGGACAATGAATAAACACGTCAGGATGCTCTTGACTTGTTGGATGAATAGCGTGATATAGCAGCAGCTCGCTCGGTGATTTACCAACAAGACTTGCGCCGCTATCACAGCCGCCGGGTTAAGTCTAGAACCTTTCAGGAAGGTGACTTGGTGCTCCGGCTCATCCAGGATCAAACAGATGCACACAAGTTATCCCCACCTTGGGAAGGGCCCTTTGTGGTCAGCAAGAACTTGCACGGCGGGTCATACTACCTCATCGATGTTCGAGAGCACAAAAATTCACGTAAGTCGGAGGAGGAGACCTGCCGGCCGTGGAATATAGCTCAGCTTCGGCCTTATTACACTTGAGCCACCGGCTCTCATAATGTACATACTTCCGTGACAATGTATATATTATGATAAATAATAAACAGGACCTCTGTCCTTTTTTCCCCTCAAAGGTAAATGTGTCATTGCTATTTCCATTATCATCTCACATGGTCACTTGGGAGCTGATCCGGCTTACGATCGTATTAGAATCTAGCCGCTAAAAATTATGATCACTAGGGGGCTTCCTGTTCAAACATAGGTCGTATTCGAACCAAAGAGAACATAGCTGTCGATACCCTTTTGATTGGCACACTACCGAGCTCACTTGGGAGTTTCTTGATCATATTTGAATCATAGCTCAAGCCCCATTTGGGAACCGAAGTGGATCGTATTTGAATCAGCGTCGCTAAACAACTCTCAAGGTCATTTGGGGGCTTCCTGTTCAAACATAGGTCGTATTCGAACAAAAGAGAACATAGCTGTCAGTACCCTCTTGATCGGCAATGCCAAAGCCACTGGGGGCTATATGATCGTATTTGAATCTTAGCTTAACCCCTTTGGAACGGTTCTCTGATTGTATTCGAATCAGAAGCCTCCAAATTTTTGCAGTTTCTTTTTTGCAAATAAGTTCTTTTGATCATATTTTAGGTATTCACGGGTGGTTTCTGTTCCACCGGCTTAACTTTGATCAATAAAGTTGATCGCACATATAAGCACCATATTACAGAGTTGGGTTTTCACCTTCCTTATTCGGGTTATATAAGCCGGAAGTGTACTGGAAGAATCATAGATAGGTTGTTATGGTTGTCTCAAAGATACAATTAAAGAACTGATTTATTATGATTTTTTGATGCCTACTCCGGGTTATATATATGACCCTCCATGCTCTAAGCCGCCAAGGGACTTGTGATTTGTTTTCTATGCAGGACAATTCAGGACAGCTCTTTAAACATAAGGAAAACAGAGGATCAAGCATAACCCGGCAGAATATAAAAGGGCAGTTTCAACAGTGTTGAGCGCCACACACGTGCGCGATGGCACGACACAATCAAGTATTTTCCTACTCTATTACATAACTCCCCGAGCTCGAATAATGAAGCATTGTTTCATCAAGACGTAAGCATGAGCTGCTTGAAGGGTTAAAGGTGTGTCGGGCCTGAGGCTTCCGGGTCATCCCTCTCTGCTCTCCGGCTGTTTCCATGTCCTGGAAGGTTGATGATTTCCGGTCAATGCCACTCAAGGCTTCAAATTGAGCTTCATCATCAATTAACCCGGCCGGGTCAACTTCAGGGGCGAAGGTATGCTTACGAGTGGGAGGAATCAGGCTGATGGCTTCATAGCGTGGTGTTGGGATCCTCTGATTCTCTGCGTCATAGCCCGGTTGATATTTGGAAAGATCTGTGTCATTACCAATCAGAGTGGCCACAGGGCGTATGCTCTTCACGCAAGCGGCGAAGTCCTTCTGGTCAAATGGGGTGCCGTCCTCCTTCAAACTGGGATACCCAAGGGCGATGTCGGCCGGGTCTAGCTCCGGTAGAAATGCCTTGGCCCGGCTCAGAGCGGCTATGGCTCCGGCTCTTGCAGAAGCTCGTCTCAATTCTTGGAAGCGTTGAGGTACCACTGCAAGCTGCCTTAACACATCCGCTAGATGAGTGGGAACTTCATTTGATAGAGCCACGGCGGCTAAAGCACGTTGTGACCCGGTGTAGAGTTGTTCCACCAGGGTATAAACAGCCTTCAGCTTTGTCAGCATGTTTTGATTGAGATTGGAACTCCGGGGGCCTGCATTACAAAGTCAGGTAAGATTATTGGAAAAGATGTAAACTAGCTAACACTTACAGAGTAACTTACCAAAGATTGCAGAGACCATCTGAGATACATGGCGTTTTAAGCCGGATAGCTCGGCGGTTTTTTCAGTAAGAGTGGCCTCCGCTTGTTCGGCTCGGCTGAGCAAAGCAGTCTTTTCATCCGCCCAGGCTTTTCTCTCTCCTTCAAACTTCTTCTTCAGCTTCTCTTTTGTCAGATACACTGAATTCAAACTTGGAGTTGGCCTTTTGGGTTTCATTTTCTTGAGTTTTCAGGCGGTTCTTTTACTCAGAGATCTCCGATTCAAATTGCTTAATGGCAGCCTGCATCAATTCCGGTTTACCGGTAGGGTTATCATACTGCAACATTAAGTCCCAAGCACTCTGCAAGCAAAGATACTTGGCACTTGGGGGCTAATGTATGTTAAAGAGCTCTATTTACAGTGGCGGTTCATGGAAATAAGTCCCAAGCACTTTGCAAGCAAAGATACTTGGCACTTGGGGGCTAATGCATAGCTGCTCAAGTACTTGGTTACCACACGTGATTACTAAACTGGTGTTAAGTCTACAACATATTTCATCATAAGTAATAGACTTGGGGGCTGACATGGTAAGGATAACTAGGGAGTAAGCAAGAGAGTCATACCTCAGATTTTTGCTGTATTTGTTTCACCATATCAATTTCCAGATCCCGGCTGTTGTGCACTTGATTCACATAGCCAGAGACAATGTCTTCAATGCTCAGATGAGCATAATCAGTGATGTCTAGCTTGGCCCTGTGGTGTTTCAGAAGTTCTTCCTTGGCAGAGCACTTAGCCAGCACGGTAGGTCTTCCCGGTTCGACACACTCAGTCCGGATGATTTCAACGTCCGGATCATCTGGATGAGCCGGGCTAGGGATCTCCGGGTCCTCAGAACCTTCCATAACTTGTTCCATAGATGGAGCAGTGGCGGCATCAGGAGCTGGTGCAGCCGGCGGCTCATAAGCAGAAGCATCAGAAGCTGGTACAGCTGGCGGCTCACGAGTAGAAGCATCAGGAGGAGCTGTTCTGAGTTCCGGCTCAGCCAAGCTCGGTTCTTCGACTGGTTTACTTCTCTTTGTCCTCTTGCTGGGCTTTACTTATACACTGAAAGTCAAAGGGTTAGTACAAAAACGAGTAAGGTAAGCACAAAATAAACTGATCATCATTACCCGGGAGCGGTTTTGAAAGCCGGCATATTGTACTGCATTGAGTTGCCGGAGGAAGGTGAAGTTTCCTGGTAGTTTGAGTCAGAAGAATTGAGCGGTTGACGACTGAAGCCCGCCAAAGGGTGCAAAGAATATAAGTCAAAGATAACCTCAGTCCGGCGCTTCCTGGATGCATCGGGTAAGCCGGAGGAGAGGTCTGCATCTTTGCTGGTCCGGGACTGCCTCTGACTCTCATGAATCTATCGCTTCAAAAGAAATTGAGGATCTTGATAAGCTAAAGGATGTGAAAATCTTACTTTCCGGGTTACCCTTCGGACTTTCTGTCTCGGCAAACGCTCGGAGTCGGAGGAAATTATAGTTACCTCTTCAATCATTTCATGACTCACTCCGGTGTCCTCCTGCTCATAATTCGAGTCAATAAGATGGTTAAAAAGGAGCTTAAATAGTCAAGAGCTACCTCTGACTCGGAGGTATCCTCCAGATGAAGCAGGTCTGAGGCGCTAGGTTTATTCCCCTTCTTATGGGCAGCGGCTTTCTTGGCCTTCCTGGCTTTCTTTGCAGCAGCATGGTCATATTTGACTTTCCAAAATTTATCATTAGCCTGTAAAAGACAACGAAGGTTTTTGAATTAAGACAAAATCGTTAGAATGGAAGGTGAGGTGTTCAGGTCAATAGTTTACCGCTGGGGCCGGGTTAGCCTTGCAGAAAGGACTTAAGCCTGTTCTCCCGCAATCTGCCAGGCTCTCGTTCAGAAGAGACTTGGTCATGTCATCAATGATGTCCTCAGGTAAGTCGTCAGGACTGTGCCGAAGAGGATCATCCTTCTGGCCCGTGTAATCGCACATCAAGCCGGGGCGGCGGCTTAAAGGTATTACCCGCCAGGCAATCCAGACCCGGACCAAATCAATGCCGTTTAGGCCATTCCCCAGAAGAGCTTTGATCTTGTTTATGGTGGGGGTAAGTGTTTGACGTTCAGCCGCAGATAATTTATCTGGTAAGGGGTGATTTGACTCCAGACGTAGGGCGCGGAAGCCGGGTAGAGGGTTCTCGTTAGCCGGAGAAGTGTCTTGGCAATAGAACCATGTATGGTTCCAATCTTTCGGGTGGCTTGGCTGCTCAGCAGAAGGGAAGAGACAATCTCTACGTCGCTGGATTGAGATTCCGCCAAGCTCCAAGCTGGGCACATGGGCACATTCATTTTGGCGGTTCAGATAGAATAACTCTCTAAAGAGTAGCAAGCTGGGTTCTTCTCCAAGGTACACCTCACAGAACACTTGGAAGTTGCAGATGTTTGACACGGAATTGGGTCTGATGTCTTGAGGTCGCAGGTCGAAAAAGTGCAGGACATCTCCGAAGAATTTTGAGCCAGGAGGAGGAAAGCCCCGATTCATGTGATCAGTAAATATTACAACTTCTCCATCCTTAGGTTGAGGTCTCTCTTCTGACGGGCCAGGAGCATGATAGGACATGACCTCTTTCTTTGGCAGGTAACCCGTTTTCACGAAATCAGCTAAGGTGCTATCAGTGACGTTGGATCTAACCCAGTTGCATGTAATGGGTGCCTTGGGAGCCTTGGGCGGCATTGTGAAGGATGAAAGCCTTGTTGGAAATATGCCCTAGAGGCAATAATAAATTGGTTATTATTATATTTCCTTGTTCATGATAATCGTTTATTATCCATGCTAGAATTGTATTGATAGGAAACTCAGATACATGTGTGGATACATAGACAACACCATGTCCCTAGTAAGCCTCTAGTTGACTAGCTCGTTGATCAATAGATGGTTACGGTTTCCTGACCAAGGACATTGGATGTCGTTGATAACGGGATCACATCATTAGGAGAATGATGTGATGGACAAGACCCAATCCTAAGCCTAGCACAAGATCGTGTAGTTTGTTTGCTAAGAGCTTTTCTAATGTCAAGTATCATTTCCTTAGACCATGAGATTGTGCAACTCCCGGATACCGTAGGAATGCTTTGGGTGTACCAAACGTCACAACGTAACTGGGTGGCTATAAAGGTGCACTACAGGTATCTCCGAAAGTGTCTGTTGGGTTGGCACGAATCGAGACTGGGATTTGTCACTCTGTGTAAACGGAGAGGTATCTTTGGGCCCACTCGGTAGGACATCATCATAATGTGCACAATGTGACCAAGGAGTTGATCACGGGATGATGTGTTGCGGAACGAGTAAAGAGACTTGCCAGTAACGAGATTGAACAAGGTATCGGGATACCGACGATCGAATCTCGGGCAAGTAACATGCCGATTGAAAAAGGGAATTGTATACGGGATTGATTGAATCCCCGACATTGTGGTTCATCCGATGAGATCATCGTGGAACATGTGGGAGCCAACATGGGTATCCAGATCCCGCTGTTGGTTATTGACCGGAGAACATCTCGGTCATGTCTGCATGGTTCCCGAACCCGTAGGGTCTACACACTTAAGGTCCGATGACGCTAGGGTTATAGGGAATAGATATACGTGGTTACCGAATGTTGTTCGGAGTCCCGGATGAGATCCCGGACGTCACGAGGAGTTCCGGAATGGTCCGGAGGTAAAGATTTATATATGGGAAGTCCTGTTTTGGTCACCGGAAAAGTTTCGGGTGCTATCGGTAACGAACCGGGACCACCGGGAGGGTCCCGGGGGTCCACCAGGTGGGGCCACCAGCCCCAGAGGGCTGCGTGGGCCAAGTGTGGGAAGGGACCAGCCCCTAGGTGGGCTGGTGCGCCTCCCACAAGGGGCCCAGGGCGCAGGAAAGGGGGAAGGGGGAAACCCTAGGCTCAGATGGGCCTAAGGCCCACCTTGTGGTGCGCCCCCCTCTCTCCCCCCTTGGCCGCCCCCTAGATGGATCTAGGGCTGGCCGCACCCCTTGGGGGGGAAACCCTAGAGGGGGGCGCAGCCCCTCCCCCTCCCCTATATATAGTGGGGGTTTTGGGGCTGCCATATACATGAGAACATCTCTCTCTTGGCGCAGCCCTGCCCCTCTCCCTCCTCCTCTCCCGCGGTGCTTGGCGAAGCCCTGCAGGATTGCCACGCTCCTCCGTTACCACCACGCCGTCGTGCTGCTGCTGGACAGAGTCTTCCCCAACCTCTCCCTCTCTCCTTGCTGGATCAAGGCGTGGGAGACATCACCGGGCTGCACGTGTGTTGAACGCGGAGGCGCCGTGGTTCGGCGCTTAGATCGGAATCAACCGCGATCTGAATATCCACGAGTACGACTCCTTCATCCGCGTTCTTGCAACGCTTCCGCATCGCGATCTACAAGGGTATGTAGATGCACCCCCTTCCCCTCGTTGCTAGATTACTCCATAGATTGATCTTGGTGATGCGTAGAAAATTTTGAATTTCTGCCACGTTCCCCAACAGTGGTATCAGAGCTAGGTCTATGCGTAGTTTCTATGCACGAGTAGAACACAAAGTAGTTGTGGGCGTCGATTTTGTCAATTTACTTGCCGTTACTAGTCTTATCTTGATTCGGCGGCATCGTGGGATGAAGCGGCCCGGACCGACCTTACACGTACACTTACGTGAGAGTGGTTCCACCGACTGGCATGCACTGGTTGCATAAGGTGGCTAGCGGGTGTCTGTCTCTCCCACTTTAGTCAGATCGGATTCGATGAAAAGGGTCCTTATGAAGGGTAAATAGGAATTGGCATATCACGTTGTGGCCTTTGCGTAGGTAAGAAACGTTCTTGCTAGAAACCCATAGCAGCCACGTAAAACATGCAACAACAATTAGAGGACGTCTAACTTGTTTTTGCAGGGTATGCTATGTGATGTGATATAGCCAAAAGGATGTGATGAATGATATATGTGATGTATGAGATTGATCATGTTCTTGTAATAGGAATCACAACTTGCATGTCGATGAGTATGACAACCGGCAGGAGCCATAGGAGTTGTCTTAATTTATTGTATGACCTGCGTGTCAATGAAAACGCCATGTAATTACTTTACTTTATTGCTAACCGTTAGCCATAGTAGTAGAAGTAATAGTTGGTGAGACAACTTCATGAAGACACAATGATGGAGATCATGATGATGGAGATCATGGTGTCATGCCGGTGACGAAGGTGATCATGCCGCGCCTCGAAGATGGAGATCAAAGGCGCATGATGATATTGGACATATCACGTCACTTTATGATTTGCATGTGATGTTTATCATGTTTACATCTTATTTGCTTAAAACGACGGTAGCATAAATAAGATGATCCCTCACTAAAATTTCAAGAGACGTGTTCCCCCTAACTATGCACCGTTGCGAAGGTTCGTTGTTTCGAAGCACCACGTGATGATCGGGTGTGATAGATTCTAACGTTCGAATACAACGGGTGTTGACGAGCCTAGCATGTACAGACATGGCGTCGGAACACATGCGAAACACTTAGGTTGACTTGACGAGCCTAGCATGTATAGACATGGCCTCGGAACACAAGAGACCGAAAGGTCGAACATGAGTCGTATAGCAGATACGATCAACATGGAGATGTTCACCGATGATGACTAGTCCGTCTCACATGATGATCGGACACAGCCTAGTTTGACTCGGATCATGTATCACTTAGATGACTAGAGGGATGTCTATCTGAGTGGGAGTTCATTAAATAATCAGATGAACTTAATTATCATGAACATAGTCAAAAGGTCTTTGCAAATTATGTCATACCTTACGCTTTAGTTCTACTGTTTAAGATATGATCCTAGAGAAAATTTAGTTGAAAGTTGGTAGTAGCAATTATGCGGACTGGGTCCGTAAACTGAGGATTGTCCTCATTGCTGCACAGAAGGCTTATGTCCTTAATGCACCGCTCGGTGTGCTGAACCTCAGCGTTGTCTGTAGATGTTGCGAAACATCTGACATACACGTTTTGATGACTACGTGATAGTTCAGTGCGTAATGCTAACGGTTTAGAATTGTGGCACCAAAGACGTTTTGAAACGTCGCAGAACATATGAGATGTTCCGAAGACTGAAATTGGGATTTCAGACTAGTGCCCACGTCAAGAGGTATGAGACCTCTGACAAGTTTCTTAAGCCTGCAAACTAAGGGAGAAATGCTCAATCGTTGAGCGTGTGCTCAGATTGTCTGAGTGCCACAATCGCTTGAATCGAGTGGGAGTTAATCTTCCAGATGAGATAGTGATGGTTCTCCATAGTCACTGCCACCAAGCTATTAGAGCTTCGTGATGAACTATAACATATCAGGGATAGATATGATGATCCTTGAGCTATTCGCGATGTTTGACACCGCGAAAGTAGAAATCAAATAGGAGCATCAATTGTTGATGGTTAGTAAAACCACTAGTTTCAAGAAGGGCAAGGGCAAAAGGGATACTTCATGAAATAGCAAATCATTTGCTGCTCTAGTGAAGAATCCCAAGGTTAAACCCAAACCCGAGACTAAGTGCTTCTGTAATGAGGGGAACGGTCACTGAAGCAGTACTACCCTAGATACTTGGTAGATGAGAAGGCAGGCAAGGTCGACAGAAGTATATTGGATATACATTATATGAATGTGTACTTTACTAGTACTCCTAGCAGCACCAGGGTATTAGATACTGGTTCGGTTGCTAACTGTTAGTAACTCAAAATAAAAGTTGCGGAATAAATGGAGACTAGCTAAAGGTGAGATGACGATGTGTGTTGGAAGTGTTTCCAAGGTTGATGTGATCAAGCATCGCATGCTCCCTCTACCATCGAGATTGGTGTTTGCGTTGAGCATAAACATGATTGGATTATGTTTTTCGCAATACGGTTATTCATTTAAGGAGAATAATGGTTACTCTGTTTATTTAAATAATATCTTCAATGGTCTTGCACCTAAAATGAATCTCGATCGCAGTGATACACATGTTCGTGCCAAAAGATATAAAATAGTAATGATAGTACCACATACTTGTGGCACTGCCATTTGAGTCATATTGGTATAGAACGCATGAAGAAGCTCCATGTAGATGGATCTTTGGACTCACTCGTTTTTGAAAAGATTGAGACATGCGAACCATGTCTATTGGTATATATGCATGAAGAAACTCCATGCAGATGGATCGTTTGGACTCACTTGATTTTGAATCACTTGAGACATGCAAATCATACCACATGGGCAAGATGACTGAAAGGCCTCGTTTTCAGTAAGATGGAACAAGAAAGCAACTTGTTGGAAGTAATACATTTTGATGTGTGCAGCCCAATGAGTGCTGAGGCACGCAGTGGATATCGATATGTTCTTACTTCACAGATGATTTGAGTAGATGCTGAGAATATTTACTTGATGAAACACAAGTCTGAATTATTGAAAGGTTCAAGTAATTTCAGAGTGAAGTTGAAGATCGTCGTGACAAGAGGATAAAATGTCTATGATATGATCATAGAGATATCTGAGTTACGAGTTTGGCACACAATTAAGACATTGTGGAAAGTGTTTCACAATTAATACCGCCTGGAACACCACAATGTGATGGTGTGTCCGAACATCATAACTGCACCCTATTGGATATGGTGCATACCATGATGTCTCTCATCGAATTACCACCATCGTTTATGGGTTAGGCATTAGAGACAACCGCATTCACTTTAAATAGGGCACCACGCAATTCCGTTAAGACGACACCGTTTAGAGAAACCTAAGGTGTCGTTTCTTAAAAGTTTGGGGCTGCGACGCTTATGTGAAAAAGTTTCAGGCTGATAAGCTCGAACCCAAAGCGGATAAATGCATCTTCATAGAATACCCAAAACAGTTGGGTATACCTCCTATTTCAGATCTGGAAGCAAAAGTAATTGCTTCTAGAAACGAGTCCTTTCTCGAGAAAAACCTTCTCTCGAAAGAATTGAGTGGGAGGATGGTGGAGACTTGATAAGGTTATTGAACCGTCACTTCAACTAGTGTGTAGCAGGGCACAGGAAGTTATTCCTGTGGCACCTACACCAATTGAAGTGGAAGCTTATGATAGTGATCATGAAACTTCGGATCAAGTCACTATCAAAACTCGTAGGACGACGAGGATGCATGCTACTTTAGAGTGGTACGTGATCCTGTCTTGGATGTCATGTTGCTAGACAACAATGAACCTACGAGCTATGGAGAAGCGATGGTGGGCCCATATTCCGACAAATGGTTAGAAGCCATGAAATCCGAGATAGGATCCATGTATCAGAACAAAGCATGGACTTTGGTGAACTTGCCCGATGATCGGCAAGCCATTGAGATAAATGGATCTTTAAGAAGAAGGCGGACGTGGACGGTAATGTTACCGTCTATGAAGCTCGACTTGTGGCAAAGAGTATTTTCACAAGTTCAAGGAGTTGACTACGATGAGATTTTCTCATCCGTAGCGATGCTTAAGTCCGTCGGAATCATGTTAGCATTAGCTGCATTTATGAAATCTGGCAGATGGATGTCAAAACAAGTTTCCTTACCAGTTTTCGTAAGGAAAGGTTGTATGTGATACAATCAGAAAGGTTTTGTCGATTCTAAGGATGCTGAAAGGTATGCTAGCTCCAGCGATCCTTCCATGGATTAGAGCAAGCATCTCGGAGTCAGAATATACGCTTTGATGGAGTGATCAAAGTTTTTGGGTTTATACAAAGTTTGTTAGAAACTTGTATTTACAATAAAGTGAGTGGGAGCGCTACAACATTTCTGATAAGTATATGTGAATGACATATTGTTGATCCGAAATGATATAAAATTTCTGGAAAGCATAAAGGGTTGTTTGAAAGGAGTTTTTCAAAGGAAGAACTGGATAAAGCTGCTTACATATTGGGCATCAAGATCTATAGAGATAGATCAAGACGCCTGATGATATTTTCAAAGAACACACACCTTGACATGATTTTGAAAGAGTTCAAAATAGATCAACAAAGAAGGAGTTCTTGGCTGTGTTACAAGGTGTGAGTATTGAGTAAGACTCAAGACCTGACCACAGCAGAAGAGAGAGAAAGGACGAAGGTCGTCCTCTATGTTTTAGACGTAGGCTCTATAGTATGCTATGCTGTGTACCGCACATGAAGTGTGCCTTGCCATGAGTTGGTCAAGGGGTACAATAGTGATCCGGGAATGGATCACATGACAGCGGTCGAACTTATCCTTAGTATTTAGTGGACTAAGGAATTTTCTCGATTATGGAGGTGAAAAGGAGTTCGTCATAAAGGGTTACGTCGATGCGAACTTTGACACTAATCCGGATGACTCTGAGTAGAAAACCGGATTCGTATAGTAGAGCAGTTATTTGAAATGGCTCCAAGTAGCGCGTGGTAGCATCCACAAGATGATATGGATATTCGTAAAGCACACACGGATCTGAAAGGTTCAGACCCGTTGACTAATAACCTCTCTCACAAGCATAACATGATCAAACCAGAACTCATTGAGTGTTAATCACATAGTGATGTGAACTAGATTGTTGACTCTAGTAAACTCTTTAGATGTTGGTCACATGGTGATGTGACCTGTGAGTGTTAATCACATGGTGATGTGAACTAGATTATTGACTCTAGTGCAAGTGGGAGACTGTTGGAAATATGCCCTAGAGGCAATAATAAATTGGTTATTATTATATTTCCTTGTTCATGATAATCGTTTATTATCCATGCTAGAATTGTATTGATAGGAAACTCAGATACATTTGTGGATACATAGACAACACCATTTCCCTAGTAAGCCTCTAGTTGACTAGCTCGTTGATCAATAGATGGTTACGGTTTCCTGACCATGGACATTGGATGTCGTTGATAATGGGATCACATCATTAGGAGAATGATGTGATGGAAAAGACCCAATCCTAAGCCTAGCACAAGATCGTGTAGTTCGTTTTCTAAGAGCTTTTCTAATGTCAAGTATCATTTCCTTAGACCATGAGATTGTGCAACTCCCGGATACCGTAGGAATGCTTTGGGTGTACCAAACGTCACAACGTAACTGGGTGGCTATAAAGGTGCACTACAGGTATCTCCGAAAGTGTCTGTTGGGTTGACGAATCGAGACTGGGATTTGTCACTCCGTGTAAACGGAGAGGTATCTCTGGGCCCACTCGGTAGGACATCATCATAATGTGCACAATGTGACCAAGGAGTTGATCACGGGATGATGTGTAGCGGAACGAGTAAAGAGACTTGCCGGTAACGAGATTGAACAAGGTATCGGGATACCGATGATCGAATCTCGGGCAAGTAACATACCGATTGACAAAGGGAATTGTATACGGGATTGATTGAATCCCCGACATTGTGGTTCATCCGATGAGATCATTGTGGAACATGTGGGAGCCAACATGGGTATCCAGATCCCGCTGTTGGTTATTGACCGGAGAACATCTCGGTCATGTCTGCATGGTTCCCGAACCCGTAGGGTCTACACACTTATGGTTCGATGACGCTGGGGTTATAGGGAATAGATATACGTGGTTACCGAATGTTGTTCGGAGTCCCGGATGAGATCCCGGACGTCACGAGGATTTCCGGAATGGTCCGGAGGTAAAGATTTATATATGGGAAGTCCTGTTTTGGTCACCGGAAAAGTTTCGGGTGCTATCGGTAACGTACCGGGACCACCGGGAGGGTCCCGGGGGTCCACCAGGTGGGGCCACCAGCCCCAGAGGGCTGCGTGGGCCAAGTGTGGGAAGGGACCAGCCCCTAGGTGGGCTGGTGCGCCTCCCACAAGGGGTTGAGGGCGCAGGAAAGGGGGAAGGGGGAAACCCTAGGCTCAGATGGGCCTAAGGCCCACCTAGTGGTGCGCCCCCCTCTCTCCCCCCTTGGCCGCCCCCTAGATGGATCTAGGGCTGGCCGCACCCCTTGGGGGGGAAACCCTAGAGGGGGGCGCAGCCCCTCCCCCTCCCCTATATATAGTGGGGGTTTTGGGGCTGCCATATACATGAGAACATCTCTCTCTTGGCGCAGCCCTGCCCCTCTCCCTCCTCCTCTCCCGCGGTGCTTGGCGAAGCCCTGCAGGATTGCCACGCTCCTCCGTTACCACCACGCCGTCGTGCTGCTGCTGGACAGAGTCTTCCCCAACCTCTCCCTCTCTCCTTGCTGGATCAAGGCGTGGGAGACATCACCGGGCTGCACGTGTGTTGAACGCGGAGGCGCCGTGGTTCGGCGCTTAGATCGGAATCAACCGCGATCTGAATCGCTACGAGTACGATTCCTTCATCCGCGTTCTTGCAACGCTTCCGCATCGCGATCTACAAGGGTATGTAGATGCACTCCCCTTCCCCTCGTTGCTAGATTACTCCATAGATTGATCTTGGTGATGCGTAGAAAATTTTGAATTTCTGCTACATTCCCCAACAAGCCTATGACAAAATAAAATTTCCGGTTCAACTTTAAGCCGGCGAAAATATTTCAATTCATATTCAAGGTGGCGGCTTACGAAGGGGCCTAATGATATATGGCTAATTGTGGTAGATTGTTTAAACCGCCATGAGCATCATGAACAATTAAGTTCTTCAAATCCACTATGAGTAACCCGGACTATTCATTGAGCATTGCCTTTATAAGCCGGTGATAAGAGCCGTCATGGCTGACAGATGCAGTTTTTGCCTAAGTGTTGCACAAACAAGTTTCACAAACTGGAGCTATTATTTTGGATCAAACGGTTGTGCAAGAAAGAAAAATTTCTAGAACTAAAAACTGGTGCAGATGAGTTCATGAGCTCCAATGAGGTCTTTTTGCAAGTGAAAGGGATCTGCTAGTATGAAAAAAGGACGTGAAACAACTACCGCAGGAGTTCTGTACTGCTTTTCGAATCAAAAGAAACCGCAGTGGAAGAACTATGAAGGAACCAAGATGAACTACGAAGAACACGGAGGAAAACGCAGAACCCTAATGCGGATCTGACGTTCGAGAAGAGGAAGACTTACAGTTGCAGATTCACTGCGGAGAGTCGCCGCCGTTCTCTGGACTAGCTCAGGTTGATGCAGCGGCCGAGGCTGAGGAAGACGACATGCGCGGCGGCGGCGGCGGAGCTCGGGTTCTGAGGCTTCGAGAGGAGGAAGACGATGGAAGGGGAAGAATGAGAAAGGAACCGGTCGGGCCTATTTATAAGGGAAGGCTGATAAGTGGGCGCGAGAAACGAGGAGGCTGAAAGCATGACTATCCAGCTACAGAGGCACCTCGGTTTTCGGGACGGTTATTAAGATAAGGATCCATTGAGATACGTTGAGCAGAACGTGCATTAATGGCGGATGACGTCATGGCGGGTTATCAAGGGTCCAGGAGATGGCGTCATGGCGGGTTATAACCTTTGCGCAAACAGAAGCCAGAAGATTTTTTCTTAAGGTATTGAAGATTGACATGAACCGGTTCAAATCAATCTGGGGCCTAATGTTGGGGATATAGCTACTGGTGTAACCCGCCCAGGATGGGCCGGGTTACGTTGCGACAACTCATCATTCAGAAGCCCAAGGATAGGTTGAAGATGGCTGTTCAATAAGGGCCTCCGGCCCATAGGTGACTTGAGGCCCGTAGCGATAAACCGCCATTATGGCATGACTTGTATTATAAGGCAAGAATAGTTAAGAGTCCGAGCCGAACACTGCTTATGAGCCGGCCGGGACTCTGAGAGCCGTTGGGCGTTAGCCTCTCTATATATAAAGGGATGACCCAGCGGTGGTTCAAGGGGCAGTAACATCAAATCGGTAGCCAGGCATAGCGGATTCGCTCCCTGGTCATCGAAACCCTAGTAATTTCACCTCAACTGGAGTAGGATTTTACCTTCACCGTAAGGGGCCGAACCAGTATAACCCTCGTGTCCTTTGTCCCGTTTTAACCCCTTTAAGCTTCCTAGTTGCGATGGCTCTACGACTAAGTCCTTTCACAAGGGCATCTGCCGTGACTATTCGATGACAAGTTCGCTTCTTTTCAACTCAAGGATCAAGCTGCCGAGTGGTATCAACAATACAAAGATTCCAGAGGTGGTCGTGTGATTACCTGGGATGATTTCCGCCGAGACTTCAAAGCTCACCACATTCCACAAAGTGTTGTTGAGAGCAAGCGTGAGGAGTTCCGGAATCTCAAGCAAGGCAGCATGTCCGTGTATCAATACAATACTCAGTTTCAGAAACTCGCTCGCTTCGCTAAGCAAGACGTTCCTGATGAAAAGAGCATGATCTATCAATTCAGAGGTGGCCTTAGAGAAGATCTGCAATTACCTCTCGTGCTTTTTGAGCCGACCAAGTATGATGATTTCTACAATATGGCTCTTAAGCAAGAGGCTGCTCAGCTCAAGTGTGAGGCTTCTAAGAAGAGAGGCAGGGACGCAGTTCAGTCTTCTTCTTCCTCACTAGTGGCTGCTAAGCAACAGAAGTTCTGGTTGCCTCCTCCTCCTCCTCCGTTTTGTTAGCCTTTCCAGGAGAAGAACAAAGGTGGACATGGATCTTCCCACTCTTCCAACTCTGGCTATCAAAACAAGTCTCAGAATCAAGCTCCAAAGTCGAATGCTCCTTATCATCGTCCACTCTCAGAGGTGACTTGCAACAAGTGTCAGCAGAAAGGTCACTATGCTAACAAGTGCTTCAACCAAAGGCGCCTTCCGCCTCCTCCTCCTGTGAGATCTTCTAGCAATGCAGTGGTCAAGCATAATCCCAAGTTTGCAAAGGTCAACATGATGAACGCAGCTCAAGCGAAGGAATCTACTGATGTGATAATGGGTAATCTCTCAGTTAATGATTTTCCAGCAAGAGTTCTTTTTGACACTGGTGCATCGCTTAGTTTCATCTCAAGACCATTTGCATCTAAGCATGAGTTGCATTTCCAAGAGTTGCCTAGAACGTTAGTAGTTGTCTCTCTAGGCAAATGCATGAACGCAAGCTACATGGTTCCAGATGTTTCCATCAAGATGGGAAACTATAAATTTCTGTCTAAACCAATTGTTCTTGGTGACTCGGATATTGATCTAATTCTCGGGATGGACTGGCTTTCTAAGCACAAAGCTCAACTTGATTGTGCTGCCAAGGAAATTCAATTGACACACTCTTCTGTGGATGTTATCATTTATGCCGCTCGTGATGAAACCATTCAGTTTTTTTCTCTCTATGAGAAGGGCGAGTTGAATGCCATCTCTCAAATTCCAATTGTTTGTGAGTACCAAGATGTCCTTCCAGAAGAGCTTCCGGGTATGCCTCCTCACCGGCCAGTGGAGTTCGTTATCGATCTTGAGCCCGGCACTGAACCCGTTCGCAAGCGTCCATACAAGCTTGGACCCAAGGAGCTGAAGGAATTAAAGAAACAGCTCGATGAACAAGAGCGTCTGTGTTTGATCAGACCGAGTTCATCTCCATGGGGTTGTGGTGTTCTTTTTGTCCAGAAGAAGGATGGCACGGACATACTTTGTGTCGACTACCGTCCATTGAACAAGAAGACAATCAAGAACAAGTATCCACTTCCCAACATCAATGAGCTATTCGAGCAACTTAAAGGTGCTAAAGTATTCTCCTAGCTTGACCTTTGTATGGGTTATCATCAGATTCGCATTCGTGAAGAAGATATTCCCAAGACAGCATTCAGAACAAGCTTTGGTTCTTATGAATATACTGTCATGTCTTTCGGCCTTGTCAATGCTCCTCCAACATTCTCTCGGATGATGAATTTCATCTTCAACCCCTATACCAATGAATTCGTCCTGGTGTATCTCGATGATATCTTGGTCTTCTCCAAGAATAAGAAGGATCATGCCAAACATTTGCGATTGGTGCTCGACAAGCTCAGAGAGTATCAATTCTACGCGAAGTTTTCCAAATGTGAGTTTTGGCTTGATGAAGTTCTTTACCTTGGTCATATCATCTCTGCCAAGGGCATCGCTGTTAATCCCGAGAAGGTGTCTGCAATTGTGAATTGGGAACCTCCTCAGAATGTCAAGCAGCTTCGCAGTTTTCTTGGTCTTGCAAGCTATTGCCGAAGATTCGTTGAGAATTTCTCTAGGATTGCAAAGCCTCTTTCCAACCTCCTCCAGAAGCATGTGAAGTATGTCTGGTCTCCTGAGTGTGACGTTGCTTTCAACACTCTCAAAGATAAACTCGTCACAGCTCCTGTCTTAACTCCTCCAGACGAGTCCAAACCATTCGAAGTTTTCTTTGATGCTTCTCTTCAAGGTCTTGGTGTTGTGTTAATGCAAGAGAAGAAAGTTGTGGCCTATACCTCTCGTTAGTTGAAGCCCAACGAAAAGAACTACCCCACTCACGATCTTGAGTTCGCAGCAGTTGTCCATGCTTTAATAACATGGAGACATCTCTTGTTGGGAAGAAAAGTGGACATATTCACCGATCACAAGAGTCTCAAGTACATCTTCACTCAGCCCAACCTCAACCTCAGGCAAACTCGATGGGTCGAAATGATTCAAGAGTACAATTGGAGTATTCAATATACTCCAGGCAAAGCCAATGTCATTGCAGATGCTTTGAGCAGGAAGGCTTATTGCAACAGCTTAATTCTCAAGCCATTCCAACCGGATCTTTGTGAAGCTTTCCGCAAGCTGAATCTCCAAGTTGTTCCTCAAGGCTTTCTTGCAAACCTCATAGTCTCTCCTACTTTGGAAGATCAAATTCGTGAGGCACAACATCTTGATGCCATGGTGAAGAAGGTGAAATGTGGTATTGACAAGGGTCTTTCCAAATACAAGTGCTATCGCATTAATGACAGAGACACTTTATTCTTTGAGGACCGGATTGTGGTTCCTAAAGGTGATCTAAGGAAAGTCATTATGAACGAGGCGCACAATTCTCTTCTTTCCATTCATCCTGGAAGTACGAAGATGTACCATGACCTCAAGCAGTCGTATTGGTGGACTCGAATGAAGCGAGAAATCGCTCAGTTCGTGAATGAATATGATGTCTGTCGAAGGGTGAAAGCAGAACACCAACGACCAGCTGGTCTCCTCCAACCTCTTGCTATCCCAGAATGGAAGTTTGATCATATCGAAATGGACTTCGTGACTGGATTTCCCAAGTCCAAGCACGGAAATGATGCTATCTTCGCTGTCATTGACAGGCTTACAAAAGTGGCTCATTTTCTTCCAATCAAAGAATCTATCACAGCAGCTCAGTTGGCAGAGCTATACACCTCCAGGATTGTCTCCTTGCACGTCATTCCACAATTGATATCTTCTGATCGTGGAAGCATCTTCACTTCTAAGTTCTGGGACTCCTTCCAGAAGGCCATGGGCACCAACATTCGCTTCAGCACAGCTTTCCATCCTCAAACTAGTGGCCGAGTCGAGCGAGTCAATCAAATTCTTGAAGATATGCTCAGGGCTTGTGTCATTTCCTTTGGCATAAAATGGGAAGATTGTCTTCCATATGCCGAGTTCTCCTACAACAACAGCTTCCAAGCGAGTTCGGGCAAGGCCCCATTCGAGATTCTCTATGGCAGAAAGTGTCGTACTCCTCTCAATTGGTCAGAGACTGCTGAACGCCAACTTCTTGGCAATGACTTAATCACAGAGGCTGAAGAAATGTGTAAAGTCATCCGTGAAAATCTCAAAGCTGCGCAATCGCGCCAGAAGAGTTACTATGATAGTAAGCACCGTGATCTGGCTTTCGAGATCGGAGACCATGTCTACCTCTGCGTCTCTCCAATGAAAGCCACTCGTCGCTTCGGTATCAAAGGGAAGCTTGCCCCTAGATACGTGGGTCCTTTCAAGATCATTGGCAAAAGAGGCGACCTCGCCTATCAACTTGAGCTTCCCTCCAACTTCGCGAACGTGCACGATGTGTTCCACGTGTCACAGCTCCGCAAGTGCTTCAAGACGCCTGAGCGCACCATCAACTTCGAAGAGATTGACCTCCAAGAAGATCTGTCTTATCATGAGCACCCCGTTGCTATTCTTGAAGAAACTGAGCGCAAGACCCGCAACAAGTCAATCAAATTCCTGAAAGTGAAGTGGTCGCACCATTCCGACCGAGAAGCCACCTGGGAGCGCGAGGACCACCTCCGTTCTGAATATCCGGAGTTCTTTCAGTCCTAGATCTCGGGACGAGATCCTCTCGTAGTGGTGGAGTGTTGTAACACCCCGGATGTAACTTTCCATATTTGTAACTCCAACTCTTGCCATTTTCGGCCATGTGTTATGATTTTCACTTCGTGGTCGGGTTTTGTTTTTCGTTTTGCATTTTGTTCATGTCATGCATCTCATATCATGTCATCATGTGCACCTCATTTGCATACATGGTCGTCTCATGCATCCGAGCATTTTCCCCGTTGTCCGTTTTGCAATCCGGCACTCCCACATGCACCGGCGCACCCCTCTTGTTTCTTTTCGTGAGCGGGTGTTGAACGTTCTCGGAATGGACCGAGTCTTGTCAAGTGGCCTTGGTATACCACCGGTAGACCACTTGTCAAGTTTCGTGCCATTTGGAGGTCGTTTGACGCTCAAACGGTTAACCGGGTAACCGCAAAGTCCTTTTATGTGTTGCAGCAAAACCCCCTCCAAAACAGCCCAAAACCCACCTAAGTCCCTTCCATGCTCTAGGTCGTTCAATTACGATCGTGTGGGCGAAAACCGCACTACATTTGGAGTCTCCTAGCTCCCTCTACCTATAAAAACAACCCTCCCTCCGAAATCCGGGTCGAAACCCTAGCAAAATCGCCCCCGCCGCCACCGGACACGTCCGCCGCCGCCGGACGCTTAAGCCGCCGCCGCCCGTAGCCAATCCCTGCGCGCCACATGGCGGTCCCGCGAGACCGAGGCGGGCCCGCCGAGCCCATCCGCCCGCGCCGCCGCCGGCCCGCGAGACCGAGGCGGGCCCGCCGAGCCCATCCGCCCGCGCGCCTCCACCTCCTCCTCCCCGCGCCGCCTCGCCGCCTTCGCCGTCCTCGCTGCCGTTCCGCCGGCGCCGCCGCTCACCCACCGCAGGTCGCCGGCGCCGCCCGCGTCCGCCGTCTTCCCCGACTCCGGCGCCTCCCCGCGCCCTCTCCGGCCGGCCCCGTCCCCCCGAGCTCCAGTCGTCGCCGTCTCCCTCCTCTCCTCCGCCTGCCGCCGCCTCAACTCCGGCCAGCGAGCTCGCGCCAACGGCCCGAGCCCGATCCGCGCCGGATCTCGATCCAAACCGAAGGTTCACTTTTCTCCCCTCCCCCGAAATTCTCCAAGTCCCAGATATATTTGCATCATAACTCCGTGCATACTGCTCCGTTTCGTGCGTGTAATATATCAAAATGTTCGTCTCTAGATTCTCTTCATTTCGTTCCATTGCGCCATGCTCATTTGAGTAAATCTTGATGCCCAAATCTCTGGTGCAATATTGCTATATGCTCTTAACTGCTATTACTTATCAGAACTTGGTGGATTGTTATTTTTGTTGCTATTGATGTGTCCATCTTATGGGCATGAGCTCTACATGTGTTTTGATCTATGCCATGCCATCTTTACAGTGGTGTATGCCATGTATTTTGTGATCTATGTGGTGACTAACACAAGAATGCAAACTAGGCTTCGTGATGTTTCTGTTTTCAGGGACTTAGTAATTTCACTGTCTGTTTCTGCTGTTATTTTGTTGCCATGTATCCATGTGTCTACAGAGAGATCCATGCTCCTTTTGGTGATGCTCAGTAAGGATGTTTTGTAGCTATAGTTGTTCTCTATCCATCCATCCCCTGGTTGCAATTATGGAGTGCCATAGCATGTCGGAATCTTGCTCTACTTTTGCTATAAAATATTCCTGGCAGATTGTTAACATGATATTCAATTTTGCCAAGGTTGTTGTAGTTGTTCCATACATGGTATGTACTTGCTTTTGCCATGTATAGCTTCATAAACAAGCCATCTTGCTATAGGTATGCTTTTTGTGTCATGCATTGCTCTGTGATGAGTGAATCAAGCTCACAAAGATGCCTTCATATTACTGTTTCTGCCATGCTCTGTTTTCTGCCAAGTCTGGAACCTGTTAACGGAACTTGCTATGTTTACATGGGTGCCATTATATCTTCTTTTCCTTTTTGGCTTATGGTCAGTAAGGGACTTTTGTCATATGCATTTAGTAGATTCCTGCCATGCCTTGTTTCGCTATGTTAAGTTCCTGTAGCATGTTGGTTGCTTGCTCTGAACATTGCTACCTGATGCTGTTTCAGCCATGTCCAGTAATTTCACCAAGTCTGTGAACCTGATATCTTTTGCACTTTTTCCATGCTTGTTTGAACCTGTTATGTTGTGATCTAGCCGTAGCTCAGGGTTCATCTTTTGTCAAGCATCTCCTGTAGATTACTGCCATATGCTTTGTTTCTATGTTGGAGTGATGTAGCATAGTTTCATGATGTATTCTAAGTGCTATCATGCTGTTAATCGCAGATTCGTGTCATTCTTGTTTTGCTTACCATTTGCAAACCGTGCATCCGTTTCCGGTGATCTTTATATCGATTTCGACCGAAATCATCTCATATTTCCAGTGGCATGCTTGGTTTGCCAAGTTACTGCCTTGTTCATCATTTTTCCTCTGGAGCACGCATATGCATCGCATACCACATCTCGCATATCATACATGTTTTGCATCATGTTGTTTCTGCATTTCCCGTGATTGATTGTGGTTCCATTGCTTGTGTTCTTGCTGTGGGTAGAGCCGAGAGACGAGTTCGTGAACGAGGAACCTGTTGAGTACGCTTACGAGGATCAAGCTTTCGACAACTCTGAGAACCTTGCAGGCAAGATGACCATACCCTCGAAATCACTTCTATCTTTGCTTTGCTAGTTGTTCGTTCTATTGCCATGCTGCGCTACCTACCACTTGCTATATCATGCCTCCCATATATGCCATGTCAAGCCTCTAACCATCCTTTTTCCTAGCAGACCGTTGTTTGGCTAAGTTACCGCTTTTGCTCAGCCCTTCTTATAGCGTTGCTAGTTGCAGGTGAAGTTGAAGTTGGTTCCATGTTGGAACATGGATATTTTGGAATATCACAATATCTCTTATTTAATTAATGCATCTATATATTTGGTAAAGGGTGGAAGGCTCGGCCTTATGCCTGGTGTTTTGTTCCACTCTTGCCGCCCTAGTTTCCGTCATACCGGTATTATGTTCCTTGAGTTTGCGTTCCTTACGCGGTTGGGTGATTTATGGAACCCCCTTGACAGTTCGCCTTGAATAAAACTCCTAGCAAGGCCCAACTTTGGTTTTACCATTTGCCACCTAAGGCTTTTTCCCTTGGGTTTTCGCGAGCCCGAGGATCATCTTTATTTAAACCCCGGGCCAGTGCTCCTCTGAGTATTGGTCCAACCTGTCAGTCGCCAGTGGCCACCAGGGGCAACTCTGGGCTCGCCTATCGGAAGCTTGGACAATCCGGTGTGCCCTGAGAACGAGATATGTGCAGCTCCTATCGGGATTTGTCGGCACATTCGGGTGGCTTTGCTGGTCTTGTTTTACCATTGTCGAAATGTCTTGTAAACCGGGATTTCGAGACTGATCGGGTCTTCTCGGGAGAAGGTTTATCCTTCGTTGACTGTGAGAGCTTATAATGGGCTAAGTTGGGACACCCCTGCAGGGTATTATCTTTCGAAAGCCGTGCCCGCGGTTATGAGGCAGATGGGAATTTGTTAATGTCCGGTTGTAGAGAACTTGTCACTTGACTTAAATTAAAATACATCAACCGTGTGTGTAGCCGTGATGGTCTCTTCTCGGCAGAGTCCGGGAAGTGAACACGGTTTGACTTATGCATGAACGTAAGTAGTTTCAGGATCACTTCTTGATCATTTCTAGCTTCGCGACCGTTGCGTTGCTTCTCTTCTCGCTCTCTTTTGCGTATGTTAGCCACCTTATATGTTTAGTGCCTGCTGCAGCTCCACCTCATTACACCATCCTTTCCTATGAGCTTAAATAGTCTTGATCTCGCGGGTGTGAGATTGTTGAGTCCTCGTGACTCACAGATTCTACCAAAACAATTTCAGGTGCCGACGATGCCAGTGCAGATGACACAACCGAGCTCAAGTGGGAGTTCGACGAGGAACCTGGTTGTTACTATGTTTCTTTTCCTGATGATCAGTAGTGGAGCCCAGTTGGGACGATCGAGGATCTAGCATTTGGGGTTATCTTATTTTCATTTGGATTTGATCGTAGTCGGTCCATGTGTGGATTTTGGATGATGTATGAATTAATTTATGTATTGTGTGAAGTGGCGATTGTAAGCCAACTCTCGTTATCCCATTCTTGTTCATTACATGGGATTGTGTGAAGATGACCCTTCTTGCGACAAAACCACAATGCGGTTATGCCTCTAAGTCGTGCCTCAACACGTGGGAGATATAGCCGCATCGTGGGCGTTACAGAACACAGGAGGACAGAAGAGGTTCCCTCCACAAGTGAAAACGGTGAACATGATATACGCAACCCATATTCCCAAGAAGGAATGGAAGCGTGCACTAAGGGACGTCTATGCAATGGAGCCAGTCGCCCCAAAGTTCAACCCATGGTCCTCTTGACCGATCACCTTCGATCGCAGGGACCACCCCACTAGTATCCGTCATGGCGGATCTGCCGCATTGGTCCTTGACCCCATCATTGACGGATTTCACCTCACTCGCGTTCTTATGGACGGTGGCAGCAGCCTGAACCTGCTCTATCAGGATACAGTGCGCAAAATGGGCATAGACCCCTCGAGGATCAAACCCACCAAAACCACCTTTAATGGTGTAATCCCGGGTGTAGAGGCATGTTGCACGGGCTCAATCACACTGGAAGTGTTCTTCGGATCTCCGGACAACTTTCAAAGCGAGGAGTTAATCTTCGACATCGTCCCCTTTTGCAGCGGCTATAGCGCACGACGAACCGCATTTTCCAGATTCAATGCGATACCGCATTATGCATACCTCAAACTCAAAATGCCAGGACCACGCGGGGTTATAACAGTTAATGGAAACACAGAGCGCTCGCTCCGCACGGAGGAGCACACTGCGGCCCTCGCAGCAGAAGCGCAAAGCAGCCTTATTAGTCAAACCGCCAATTCGGCGAAAGACCCCGGACACCTTCAAGCGAGTCCGGAGTACCCCGCAGGCGGATCGGCAGGCACGTTTTGAGCTCGACTAGCAATTCGGCCTCCATCCTAGTCCCAGTCAAGTGGCGAAATCTGTGCCACGCGTACATAACTACGCACTCAAGATACCATGGGCATATGCGGAGGCACCACTACGGCACGTCCCACAATGCGGCTCAACCGCCCCAGGGGCTGTATACCTTTATCATTTTCTCTCTTTCTGGACCTTACTCTCTGGAAGCCCTTTCCGGCAGTCTAATTGTTGGACCCATCGCGGTAAGGAAATACCAAGGAAGCAAGACACTCTGACGTACAAGGGAATCCCCACGTGGTCTCTGATAACGATCAAAATACCTGTTTTACATACCCATACGCAGCTTGCCCTTAGATAGACATGTCAAATAGTCCTATTTTTTGCTTATTGCACTACTTGTATCCGTACGCTTTGACGTATTATTTAATAACAATGCATAGCGTTAGTCTATTATTGCATTCCCCTTTCTTTTTTTCCTTGTCTGCTTATTTACGACAAATTGCACCCGTACATTCTGGTACGACCAGTGCGCCAGGGGCTTCAATATACCCCATAATACGGCGTGAGAAGTCCGAACACTTTCGACAGTGCGGCACCCCGAACTTATAGCATTATATGCATCAGCTCCAAATCATGTCTTGGGTCAATAGTTGGGTTTGCCCGGCTCCCATGTTTTGGTACCTTACGTTCCGCAATATCGGCTAAGGTAGCACTGGGAGAACTACTAGGATTGTGTCCCGGTTCTTTCGGACGAGCACCTTAGTAGAGAAAGCCAAAAACTGACTGTCATGATGAGGCAAGAGCTGGTCACTGTTCGAGAGGTCTCAAGTCCTTAAAGACTTTTTCCGCTTCGGGCGAGGAGTCGGCCTTGCCCGACTTAGGCGTATATAGCACCCCAAATTCGGCCTTCCGAATACTAGGGGCTTCGCCAAAATTTAAAATTGTAGACTTCTATGGCTAAGTGAGAATGATAAAGCTTTATAGTCCAATTGCCTGGTTCGTTGTGCTGAACACCTCCTTTGAAGGACCCAAAATTGGGATAAAGAGTGCTCAGGTTTATCCCGAACACCTCAGTACTAGTTACATGGGGGCAGAAGCCGGCGACTCGCCAACTCTCAGATTTTATAAATGGCCGCACAGAAGGTAATATTTTAAATTAACAAGCATTGCATAGCGCAAATGAACTCGTTTCATATTATAGGATCACATGAGTATATTCATTCAAATATTACATCCTTAGCACATTCCTCCGCCACAAGGCGAGCACCCTTCAGGACACTGTCATAATACTTTTCGGGGTGGCGATGCTCCTTGCCCTCCGGCGGCCCCTCCTTCACCAGCTTTTCGGCGTCCAGCTTCGCCCAGTGCAACTTCGCCCGGGCAAAAGCCCTGCGCGCACCCTCAATGCAGACGGACCACTTTATGACTTCCAACCGTGGGCAGGCATTCACAAGCTGCCTCACCAGACCGAAGTAGCTACCAGGCAGGGGCTCGCTAGGCCACATCCGGACTATAAGACCCTTCATGGCCTGTTCGGCCGCCTTGTGAAGTTCGACCAGTTGCTTGAACTGGTCGCTCAAGGGCATTGGGTGTTCGGTCCCAGTATACTGAGACCAGAACAACTTCTCCGTTGAGGTCCCCTCCTCGGCCCGATAGAACTCTGCGGCATCCGACACACTGCGGGGTAGATCTGCGAACGCTCCTGGACAGCTCCGAACTCGGGTAAGTAAAAAGAAAGTTTCCTTCACATGCTTGCTATGCATAATGAATGCCTTACCCGCCGCTATCTTCTTAACCATCTCAATTTCCTGGAGGGCCTTTTGGGCTTCGGCCTTGGCATGTTGTGCGCTTTCGAGGGCCTTCGCAAGCTCGGACCCTTGCATCTTAGAGTCAAGCTCCAAGGACTCATGTTTTTGACGAGAGCCTGGAGCTCTTGCTGCACCTCGCCTACTCGGGCCTCTTGTTCCTCTCGCTCGATGCGCTCCTTGGCCGCTTTGTCTTCGGCCTCAGATAGCGCCTTCTGCAGGGCCGCCACTTCGGTCGTGGCCCCTAGCAAAATTCATGACGATCCTATTATTCCAAAACCAAATTTTTCTTTATCAATATTCAGACGGGGTGTCACTTACCTTTGTTCTCTTCGAGCTGCCTCTTGGTAAGGCCGAGCTCTTCCTTGGACCGCTCAAGGTTCTGCTTCAGTGCGGCGACCTCCGCAGTACGAGCGGCGGCGGCCAGCAGTGAAGCCTGCTTATTCACATAGACACATTCTGATTAGACTCCTGCGATTATTATTTGATCCTCTATTCGGCCTTTCTCCGCGAACGCCAAACAGAGCATCAGGGGCTACTGTCTATGATGTAATATTTTCTTACAATTTGATTACTTACCTCAAAGCCGGTTACGAGGCTGGCATAGGCTTCAGTCAGTCCGCTCTTAGCGGACTGAACCTTCTTGACTACCGCACTCATAATAGTGCGGTGCTCTTCGTCAATGGAAGCGCCGCGAAGCACTTCCAGCAAGTTGTCCGATGCCTCTAGATGGACAAAGGCCATCGGCACAGACGGCTTGGCCCCCTTAGCGAGGGGTTGCCTGACAGAATCCGGAACCACTGGAGGTTCCGGCGTCGTATTCGGCTTGGGCTAGACTTGCTGCACCCGGCGTTAGGGCCCAGGGGAGTCTTGCCCCTCGTGCGCCTAGCGCCTGGAATGTCACCTTGGGGCGCCTCCGGAACTGTCTCCCCTTGGTTCAGTTCCCTTTGAGACAACACCTCGGCGTCGTCCTTAGGGCGGGGGAGGAGGCGGTCGGGAGTGAATCGCTGTTCATATCTGACGGGCCCAAAGAATCATCCAACGAAGATACGTCGATGTGGGCTCGGGACGGACTGCATAATCATGCGCGGCGTGATAAGAAACAGTACAATAAGACATACCAAGAATTATTATGGTATCCGGATACTCACGACTTTGCCAGGGGCTTGTCCCTGGGTAACCACTCCTCGTCGCTGAAAGCGGCCGCCGTGGAGCAGTCCGGGAGGAGGGTCCTTCCCTTCTTGGACCCTTCGGCCTCCCCTGATGGGGCGGCCTTCCTTTTCCTGTCCCCCCCCCCCCAGCTAGGGGGGAGAACTTTCCTCTTCCTCCTCCTCGTTTTCGTGGGAAGAGTGTGCCTCGGTGTTTTCGGACGATGAGTCCGGTATAACCTTGCGCCGGAGACCCTTCCTGGTCCCCGTGGCCTTCTTCTTGGCCTTCTTCTCCGGCACATCATAAGGCGCCGGAACCAGCATCTCCGTTGGGAGAGCATCCACTGGATCTTCGGGCAGGGGGGCTGGACAATGGATCTGCTCCACTGTCGCTACCCAGTCCTGTTAAATGGCGTGGAGGCTTAGATCCCGCGCGTGGTTATACTGGGGAAAAGAACATCTTATGAGATATAAAAGACTTACCGGATTGGCAGGACGCTTTGCGTTGAGCCCGCGGTCCTCGGTAAGGGGAGGAGGTACCTCGGCGCCCTTTAACAGCACCTTCCACACGTCCTTGTGCGTCATGTCGAAGAGCTCTCGCAGCGTCTGGTGCTCGGCCGGGTCGAACTCCCACAAATTGAATGCCCGTCTTTGACACGGGAGGATCCGGCGGAAGAGCATGACTTGTACCACGTTGACAAGCTTGATTTTCTTGCTCATCATGTTTTTGACGCAGGTCTGGAGTCCGGTCAGCTCTACCGAGGAACCCCAAGATAGGCCCTTCTCTTTCCAGGAGGTGAGCCGCATGGGGATTCCGGATTGAAATTCGGGGGCCGCCACCTAGTTGGTGTCGCGCGGCTCGGTGATGTAGATCCAGCCCGATTGCCACCCCTTTACGGTCTCCACATAGGAGCCTTCGAGCCAGGTGACGTTGGGCATTTTGCTCACCATGGCGCCTCCGCACTCCGCTTGCTGGCCAACCACCACCTTCGGTTTAACGTTGAAGGTCTTCAGCCACAGGCCGAAGTGGGGCTTGATGCGGAGGAAGGCCTCGCACACGACGATAAACGCCAAGATGTTGACGATGAAATTGGGGGCCAGATCGTGAAAGTCCAGCCCGTAGTAGAACATGAGCCCGCGGACAAACGGGTGGAGGGGAAATCCCAGTCCACGGACGAAGTGGGTAAGAAATACCACCCTCTCATGGGGTTCTGGAGTAGGGACGAAGTGGGTAAGAAATACCGCCCTCTCATGGAGAGTCCTGGATTATGGGGTCCTCGGACAGCCGGACTGTTGGACTATGAAGATACAAGATTGAAGACTTCGTCCCGTGTCCGGATGGGACTCTCCTTGGCGTGGAAGGCAAGCTTGGCAATACGGATATGTAGATCTCCTCCCTTGTAACCGACTCTGTGTAACCCTAGCCCCCTCCGGTGTCTATATAAACCGGAGGGGTTTAGTCCGTAGGACAACAACAATCATACCATAGGCTAGCTTCTAGGGTTTAGCCTCTACGATCTCGTGGTAGATCAACTCTTGTAATACTCATATCATCAAGATCAATCAAGCAGGAAGTAGGGTATTACCTCCATCGAGAGGGCCCAAACGTGGGTAAACATCGTGTCCCCCGCCTCCTGTTACCATCCGCCTTAGACGCACAGTTCGGGACCCCCTACCCGAGATCTGCCAGGTTTGACACCAACAGCCATATCATGTCACATATTTTTTGATTGCATGTGATGTTTATCTTTTATGCATCTTATTTTGCTTAGTACGGCAGTAGCATTATAAGATGATCCCTCACATTTCAAGGTATAAGTGATCTCCCTGAGTATGCACCGTTGCCACAGTTCGTCGTGCCGAGACACCACATGATGATCGGGTGTGATAAGCTCTACGTTCACATACAACTAGTGCAAGCCAGTTTTGCACACGCAGAATACTCAGGTTAAACTTGACGGGCCTAGCATATGCATATATGGCCTCGGAACACTGAGACCGAAAAGTCGAGCGTGAATCATATAGTAGATATGATCAATATAGTGATGTTCATCATTGAAAACTACTCCATCTCATGTGATGATCGGACATGGTTTAGTTGATATGGATCACGTGATCATTTAGATGACTAGGGGGATGTCTATCTAAGTGGCATTTCTTAAGTAATATGATTAATTGAACTTAAATTTAGCATGAACTTAGTCCTGATAGTATTTGCATATCTATGTTGTAGATCAATAGCTCGCGTATAGCTTCCCCGTTTATTTTTGATATGTTCCTAGAGAAAAATAAGTTGAAAGATGTTAGTAGCAATGATGTGGACTTGGTCCGTGATCTGAGGATTATCCTCATTGCTACACAGAAGAATTATGTCCTTAATGCACCGCTAGGTGATGGACCTATTGCAGGAGCAGATGTAGACGTTTTGAACGTTTGGCAAGCTCGATATGATGACTACTTGATAGTTTAGTGCGTCATGCTTTAAGGCTTAGAACCGGAACTTCAAAAACGTTTTGAACGCCACGGAGCATATAAGATGTTCTAAGAACTGAAATCAGTATTTCAGACTCATGCCCGAGTCGAGAGGTATGAGACCTCTGACAAGTACTTTTCCTACAAGATGGAGGAGAATAGCTCAACCAGTGAGCATGTGCTCAGAATGTCTGAATACTACAATAGCTTGAATCAAGTGGGAGTTAATCTTCCAGATAAGATAGTGATTGACAAAGTTCTCTAGTCACTATCACCAAGTTACTGGAACTTCATGATGAACTATAATATGCAAGGTATGAAAAAAATGATTCCCAAGCTCTTCACGATGCAGAAATCGGCGAAGGTAGAAATCAAGATAGAGCATCAAGTGTTGATGGTCGACAAGACCACTAGTTTCAATTAAAAGGGCAAGGGAAAGAAAGGGAACTTCGAGAAGAATGGAAAGCAAGTTGCCACTCCCATGAAGAAGCCCAAAGCGAGACCCAAGCCTGAAACTAAGTGCTTCTACTACAAAGGTGTATTTGATATACATGTTATTGATGTGTACTTTACAAGTGTTTATAGCAACCCATCGGTATTTATACTGGTTCAGTTGCTAAGAGTAGTAACTCGAAATGGGAGTTGCAAAATAAACATAGACTCTTTAAGGGCAAGGTGATGATGTATGTTGGAAGAGATTCCAAGGTTAATAAGATCACCATCGCACACTCCCTTTACCTTTGAGATTAGTGTTGAACCTAAAATAAATGTTATTTGGTGTTTGCATTCAGCATGAATATGATGTGATCACGTTTATTGCAATACAATTATTCATTTAAGTCAAAGAAGAATTGTTGTTCTATTTACATGAATAAAACCTTCTATGGTCATACACTCAATATAAATGGTTTATTGAATCTCGATCGTAGTAATACACATATTCATAAATATTGAAACCAAAAGATGCAAAGTTAATAATGACAGTGCAACTCATTTGTGGCACTACCGTTTAGGTCATATTGGTGTAAAGCGCATGAAGAAACTCCATGTTGATGGGCTTATGGAATCACTTGATTATGAAGCACTTGATGCTTGCGAACCATGCCTCATGGGCAACATGACTAAGACTCCGTTCTCCGGAACAATGGAGCGAATAACTGACTTATTGGAAATAATACATGCTGATGTAAGCGGTCCGATGATTGTTGAGGCTCGCGGCGGGTATAGTTATTTTCTGACCTTTGCAGATGATTTGAGCAGATATGGGTATATCTACTTGATGAAACATAAGTCTGAAACATTTGAAAAGTTCAAAGAATTTCAAAGTGAAGTGGAAAATCATCGTAACAAGAAAATAAAGTTTCTACGATGTGATCGTGGAAGTGAATATTTGAGTTATGAGTTTGGTCTTCATTTGAAACAATGTGGAATAGTTTCACAACTCACGCCACCTGGAACACCGCAGCGTAATGGTGTGTTCGAAGTGTAACCGTACTTTATTAGATATGGTGTGATCTATGATGTCTCTTACCGATTTACCACTATCGTTTTGGGGTTATGCATTAGAGACAACTGCATTCACGTTAAATAGGGCACCATCTAAATCCGTTGAGACGACACCGTATGAACTGTGGTTTAGCAAGAAACCTAAGCTGTCGTTTCTTAAAGTTTGGGGCTGTGATGCTGATGTGAAAAAGCTTCAACCTGATAAGCACGAACCCAAATCGGAGATGTGGGTCTTCATAGGATACCCAAAGGAAACTTTTTGGTACACCTTCTATCATAGATCCGAAGCAAGATATTCATTGCTAAGAATGGATCCTTTCTAGAGAAGAAGTTTCTCTCGAAAGAAGTGAGTGGGAAAAATGTAGAACTTGGTGAGGTAATTGTACCTTCTCCCGAATTGGAAAGTAGTTCATCACATAAATCAGTTCCAGAGATTCCTACACCAACTAGTGAGGAAGCTAATGATGATGATCAGGAAACTTCAGATCACGTTACTACCGAAACTCGTAGGTCAACCAAAATACGGTCTGCACCAGACTTGTCGCGGATATACCCCGTGGAATGACCCGGCCGGAAGTATGACCCGGCCGGACTTGGCGCTTCACCGTGACCCGCCGGAGGACTGGCGACTCACGGGTCTGGCGGCTCACAGCCAGACGACTCATGAGCCTGACGACTCACGGATGACCCCGATGGCGGGTCAGATAGAAGACTAGGCCCAAGGCCCAGAACGTCGGCTCACGTTTATGATGGGCCGGCTTAAGAAGAAAGGGATGACGAATATTTCCTTACGAGGAAGCAAGACCCGGACTTGTAATTAACTTGTAAGAGAAGATAGACTAGCCCTAGTCCTACTAGGACTCCACATGTAACCCGCCCCTCTAACTTATATAAGGAGGGGCAGGGCTCCCCAAAGAGGGACAAGTAATAAGAAACAATCTCTAGGGCTAGACACCGAGAGCCGGTTCCTGGCGACTCTCTCATGATCATAATGAGACCTAGCCTCAAACAGCACGTAGGGTTGTTACCGGATGATGTTTCCCGGGGCCCGAAGCTGTCTAAATCCTTGTCTTGTGTTGCGTCTCTCGATTCCGCGCAACCCCTCTCAAGCTACTACATAGATGCGCTGGCCTCACGACTAAGTCCTGACACTAAGGACATCTGCCGTGACAATTCCACGACAGTTGGCGCCCACCGTGGGGCTCGTGCACGGTGGTGTTGAGTTCTTGGAGGGATCTCTCCCAGGGATCGAGAAATTCATGATTTTTCGGATGAAGATGTAAACGAGCAGTTGGAACGGCGCAAACAAAGTTGAGATAGAGATTTTAGGGTTGCATGTTTTGCAGCCGCCGCACACACCTGGACAGCGTGTTGGATTAAATTGCACGAAGCATCAAATCAAAGATGGCCAATTGCTAGTGCTTATAGTCAAATAATGCAAGGAGCTGCTGTTAGATGACCAAGAATCAGCCTGCAGGCCAACAAATCACACGTCACATGAAATCAAAACCAGGGAAATAGGCAAGAAAAAGAAGAGAACGGCGTTTTCTCGGAAGGATTTTATGCGCCGTCGGAAGCAAACGATCTGATCCGATCTGGCCTACCGAGCTCTTGCAAGATTGATGTAAAAAAATATGAAATAGAGGGGCCACGCCCTGGAGAAGGACTTGGACGTTGACCCGGATTTATCCTCTACCGATGTGGTCCACACCTCGCCTGGCCAGTCCGCCTTTGGCTCGCACGGCCTCGAGCCATGGAATCACACAACAGCTTCTACCACCGGGGGGTCTCCAATCCACCCCGCGTCTAGGATGACTATGCTGGCCTTCCAAAGCCTCATGTGTTGCTGCGTGCGCGCCGTCTTCACCCGTGCGCATGCCTCCTCGGTCTCCACTACGAGTGAGTCGCCTCGGCCTCACTCTGAATCGTCAAGTCGCCGGAGTCCTTCGCCGGCCTGGCCTTCGTTTTGGAGCCGCCAAGAGCGCCTCTGTCTCACTCCTGCACCTTCAAACTTTTCCACGGCCCTGCCGACGCGGACGTGCGTCGAGCCGCCATTACCTTGCTCATCATTGAGCCGCCATCATGTGGACATCTCGCCACCGCAGCCGGACGTGGCCGTCCTCCAGCGCTAGCTTCGTCTCCTTCGGTTGTGCCATCGCTGAGCCGCCATGGCCTCGCTTCACCTCTGCCGGCTTCACCGCCGTGCGGTCGAGCTGCCGCGCTAGCTTGCCGCCCCTGCTGCAGCCATCGCCTCCATGATCGCTGCACCGCCGACTTGCTGGGCGGTCTTTACCCCCGCGGCTGCTGCGCTGCCCTGCCGGGTTGCCACCACTGCGCCTGCAAGCCGGCTCTGAACCCCTGCTGGGATGCCACGATCCTCGCCTGGTCACCAAGTTTTCCAAGCCACCGGCCTCCGACCTGCCTCTGAATCGCCTCTGAGCCACCGATGCTGCTCATCGCCACACATCAAGGTCCACATGCAGGCGAAAGTACTTTTTTCCCATCACGTCAAAAGAAAAAAAATGTTCGGGGCGTGTGCCCGCTAGCTCCGTTTGATGGTGCACGTACATAGAAGGAAAGTCAAACCAACCAAAAGAAGTACTAGTATCCATTACTACTTGGAAAGCTACTAGTACATAGACGGATTTTGAGATGATTTACAAGAAAAAGGATCCATCAGAGGAAGATGATAATGGGAAGGCACCTCTGAGACGCCACGGCTGCACTCCGTTGCTACCTATGATCGAATCCGAACAGATGGTCAATCCTTGCTGCAGTCGTTTGTCGTCAAAGCTGACAGGAATTGTGCTACGTTGTCATCGTTGGAGCCTTGCCACCTTGGCCAAACTGCTATCAACATCCAAAAAATACCAGGTGCTATTTATCCTATTTTAAAGCACGTATTAATTCATCCGAGCAAAACTACTTTGCCATGCTGTGTTTTATAAGCAGGAGCATTATTCGTCACAATATGGCATTATACCGCGGAGATGGAGGCGTGCCAACATCATTTGGCACGGGTGGTCGTCCTTAGTCAACGGACTCCTGCACCGGCTTACCACGCCGCGGCCGGTTCACCCGTGAGCGATTTCAACTTCACCTAGCAATTATTAATTTCATGGCGGATTATTTCGGGCCTGGTACATCAGGTGATATCCATCTAAAATATATTTTATTGGTACATATTATTTTTTATCAAAGAGCAGTTTATCTTTGTCTTGGTCTGAAATAGTGTTGATGCAGGACAATTGTTCACTACATCAAAACGATGTGGTTAACTCGCTCATCCGCACCGGCTTATAACACCACGGCCGGTTCATCTGTCTATGCCGCCTCTGATGTTACGGTCGTCTTTACCGTCCGTCTCTCGCGGCCTGGTCTACATCGACACACCGGGCCGCACTTGTCTGGATGAGCTGTTTATTGAGTATGAGCAAGTCACTACTTGGGAAGCCCGGTTTTCTTCCAACAAATTGGAGGCGAATTATCATGTATTATCAGCCGCCGTGTGCACTGGATGGTTCAATGGGCAGGCGCACACAAGTCGATGCCACTACAGTTTGGTTAACTTCAAAACATCCAGTTGAAAGGAACCATTGGCCGAGTTGCTGACACGGCTCATACGGGATCATTCATAACCCGCCGCAGTCACCTCAACTTTCTGTGGATTCACATCGCGCTATGAACACCAATGATGTACACCTTATGCTATGGTCAATATGCAGAATCTCAAAGCCAACTCCTCGAGTCGTCTTGAGACTTGGGGGCTACAATGATATGACTCGGCAGCATTGGTCGGTTTCAATGCATTCAAGAGCTCCGAGTCATTGGAGGGAAAAATAACCCGGTCCCGGAGGCTACCGCCATATTGGTAAAAAGTTTAAAGGCCGTCAGAAAATTTCCGGCTTAAAAAGAAGGATTCCGGTTTAGATCCGGCTCAAGAGACTTGACATCTCCCACAAAGCACTGAAGCTCTTAAATATCCGGTTTAAAATCCGGCTCAAGGGAAGTTTATCTGCCACAAAGTTTTGAAGCTCTCAAATCCGGTTCAAGGTAAATTTGTTTATCACAAAGCCTTGAAACTCTCAATATCCGGTTTTTCCGGTTCAAAAAGAATTTATCTCTCGCAAAGTTCGAGTTCTCAGGAAAAATTAAAGGGACGAAAAAAGAGTCTTTACAAAGCACAACCCAAACATAGGTACCCTGCTTTAATGACATTGGGAGCTGATCGTATTCAAATTTAGCTTAAAAGTTTTGGTGTGACCCTGATCGTATTCGAATCAGAGTCGTTAAATATTCTTATGATCACTAGGGGGCTTCTTGTTCAAACATAGGTCGTATTCGAACCGAAGAGAACATAGCTGTCGATACCCTTTTGATCGGCACACTGCCGAGCTCATTGGGGAGTTTCTTGGTCATATTTGAACCATAGCTCAACCCCCTTTGGGAACCGACGTGGATCGTATTCGAATCAGCGTCGTTAAACAACTCTCAAGGTCATTTGGGGGCTTCCTGTTCAAACATAGGTCGTATTCGAACCAAAGAGAACATAGCTGTCGGTACCCTCTTGATCGGCAACGCCAAAGCCACTTGGGGCTATATGATCGTATTCGAATCTTAGCTTAACCCCTTTGGGACGGTTTTGTCATCGTATTCGAATCAGAAGCCTCAAATTTTTTGAAGTCTCTTTTTGCAAACAATTTTTGGATTTTATTTGAAGCTCTTTTTTCATATCTAAAGGGTATATGAGTGGTTGCTATTTAGCCCGGCTTGGCTTTAGACGATAAGTCGCCAGCATGTGACAATCATCATATATTTGGAAGTATTGGCTTCTAAGGATTGGGTTATCACCCTTACTGCACAGGTCATGTAAACCGGCAGTACAAATTCAAAATCAGAGTGGTTATATGTGAGATATTATGACCCGCCCTGCGGTAAACCGCCAAGGGATCTTGTGATCTACTTGTGTGCAGGATAAGACTGCATTTGGGTGGTGACCCGCCCTGGCTTTTGACGTTAAGTCGTCAGGGCATATGTTGTTTAAACTCTGTGCAGGATTTGCAGAACTATGACTTATATAAATGTTTAAGTCCAAGCCCGTCATCGAAAGATTGACATTGGTGTCTCAAAAGGGTTATCAATTCTTGATTTTCTCAAAGGCTATAAATAGCCGGGTTATAAAATTTTCGGCTTACAATGGAGGCGTAATAAATCGCCATCAGCCAAGAGCCGCCGGGTATCTAAACTCCGGATTTACTTGTCAACAGATAAGGTATTTGAAATCTTTAAATAGCCAAACTTGGCTGGATTTTCATTATGATTTGAATGATTGAGGTTTTCAAACCGGGTTAGTCAAATCTTTAATAGCCAACATGGCTGGATTTTTATTATGGTTACCAGAAACTAATATTATGATTGAGGTTTTCAAAGTCGCTTCAGCGCAATGGCTATTATTTTATCAATGGATATGATTTATTCTACAATGATAGGAATAGTCCCGAGTCGCTGCAGGCTTATAACCCGACACTTGGGGGCTACATTATTCAAATTGAGATTACATCAAATATGCAAGTCCCATGTCACTGCCAGCATGCACCATGGCACTTGGGGGCTAATGCAAAGTCATTTTTTGCTCAACTTATTGAAGACCCGACTCATCACATTCCAAATGAGCCGGCCCTTGGGGGCTACCAATTGGTCCTGTCAAAATTCAAGGTACACAAGCATTAATGCATTATATTGAACGGTCCACTACTCAGTTGGTAGAGTACAAAGCTCTAGACCTTGTGGACGTGAGTTCAAGCCCCATGGTGGAGATTACATCATATGATGTTATCATCAATAAATTATATACAAAGTCCCAGCTTAGTATTATCTTACTAAGCCAGCCCTTGGGGGCTACACGTTGCTGTTCAAGTTTACATTGTTATATCTACAAAGTCCCTGCTCATTATTGCATAATGACCCGGCCCTTGGGGGCTATGCTGGTTCAAGTTTTTATGAGCATAAGGAAATTACAAGTCCCAGGTTGCTGCAAGCATGAAAACCCGGCACTTGGGGGCTACAAGTGATATATATGGGGAAAATCTTCAAAATTCTCAGTTTGGAGAAGATCAAGTTGACCCGGTGTTTGCAACAATCATGATCCGGTCTCACCAAATAATTATGACCCGGCATCATCAGTCTTTTATAACCCGGAGATTTTGGAAATTATAACTTGGCAAGATCTATATCTTTAAGCCGGTTGAAAACCAGATAAGTATTCTAAGACCTATATTTTTTAAGCCGGCGCTTTGGAAGCTGACTTAAGTGGATTATTTCTTACAATATTTCTCTACAAGAGACCAATGTCAGCAAATTGATTCTGAAGCTGGCCTGTTTGACCCGGATTTTTCAAAAGAAGTATCTGGATTTTTTGCATTGACAAAGTTGAAACATATCTGCTAAGGAGATTTGCTATGAGTTCATGGGCATGTATCAAGAAGGAAATGACAAGAACTTAAAGATGATCAGGTGCCGGTTTACAAGAATTTTTAACCCGGAGCACAACCTGTCAAAGTTGTTCTGGTGTTTATTTTGCAGGATCAGTTTAACATGGATAAATCCAAATTAAACTGGGGGCTAATGTCGGGGATATACCCCGTGGAATGACTCGGCCGGAAGTATGACCCGGTCGGACTTGGCGCTTCACCGTGACCCGCCGGAGGACTGGCGACTCACAGGTCTGGCGGCTCACAGCCAGACGACTCATGAGCTTGACGACTCACGGATGACCCCGACGGTGGGTCAGATAGAAGACTAGGCCCAAGGCCCAGAAGGCCGGCTCACGTTTATGATGGGCCGGCTTAAGAAGAAAGGGATGACGAATATTTCCTTACGAGGAAGCAAGACCCGGACTTGTAATTAACTTGTAAGAGAAGATAGACTAGCCCTAGTCCTACTAGGACTCCACATGTAACCCGCCCCTCTAACTTATATAAGGAGGGGCAGGGCTCCCCAAAGAGGGACAAGTAATAAGAAACAATCTCTAGGGCTAGACACCGAGAGCCGGTTCCCGGCGACTCTCTCATGATCATAATGAGACCTAGCCTCAAACAGCATGTAGGGTTGTTACCGGATGATGTTTCTCGGGGCCCGAAGCTGTCTAAATCCTTGTCTTGTGTTGCGTCTCTCGATTCCGCCCAACCCCTCTCAAGCTACTACATAGATGCGCTGGCCTCACGACTAAGTCCTCACACTAAGGACATCTGCCGTGACAATTCCACGACAAGACTGGTATGGTAATCCTGTTCTGGAAGTCATGTTACTAGACCATGACGAACCTACGAACTATGAGGAAATGATGATGAGCCCAAATTCCATGAAATGGCTTGAGGCCATGAAATCTGAGATGGGATCCATGTATGAGAACAAAGTATGGACTTTGATTGACTTGCCCGATGATCGGCAAGCCATTGAGAATAAATGGATCTTCAAGAGGAAGACAGACGCTGATAGTAGTGTTAGTATCCACAAAGCTCGAATTGTCGCAAAAAGTTTTCAACAAGTTCAAGGTGTTGAATACGATGAGATTTTCTCACTCGTATCGATGCTTATGTCTGTCCGAATCGTGTTAGCAATTGCCACATTTATGAAATTTGGCAAATGGATGTCAAAACTGCATTCATTAATGGATTTCTTAAAGAAGAGTTGTATATAATGCAACCAGAAGGTTTTGTCAATCCAAAAGGTGCTAACAAAGTGTGTAAGATCCAGTGATCCATTTATGGACTCGTGCAAGCATCTCGGAGTTGGAATGTACGCTTTGATAATGTGATCAAAGCATATGGTTTTATGCAGACTTTTGGACAAGCATGTATTTACAAGAAAGTGAGTGGGAGCTCTGTAGCATTTCTGATATTATATGTGGATGACATATTGTTGATCGGAGATGATGTAGAATTTTCTGGAAAGCATAAAGGAGTGTTTGAAAGGAGTATTTTCAAAGAAAGACCTCAGTGAAGCTGCATACATATTGAGCATCAAGATATATAGAGATAGATCAAGACGCTTGATAAGTTTTTTCAATGAGTACATACCTTGACAAGTTTTGAAGTAGTTCAAAATGGAACAGTCAAAGAAGGGGTTCTTGCCTATGTTGCAAGGTGTGAAGTTAAGTAAGACTCAAAGCCCGGCCACGGCAGAAGATAGAGAGAGAATCAAAGTCATTCCCTATGCCTCGGCCATAGTTTCTGTAAAGTATGTCATACTGTGTACCAGACCTATTGTATACCCTGCCCTGAGTTTGGAAAGGGAGTAAAATAGTGATCTAGGAGTAGATCACTGGACATTGGTCAAAATTATCCTTAGAGGACTAAGGAAATATTTCTCGGTTATGGAGGTGATAAAGAGTTCGTCGTAAAGAGTTACGTCGATGCAAGCTTTGAAACCGATATGGATGGCTCTGAGTCTCGATCTGGATACATATTGAAAGTGGGAGCATTTAGCTAGAGTAGCTCCCTGCAGAGCATTGTAGACGTAGAAAATTTGCAAAACACATACGGCTCTGAATGTGGCAGACCCGTTGACTAAACTTCTCTCAGAAGCAAAACATGATCACACCTTAGTACTCTTTGGGTGTTAATCACATAGTGATGTGAACTAGATTATTGACTCTAATAAAACTTTTTGGTGTTAGTCACATGGAGATGTGAACTAATCACATAAACATGTGAACTATTGGTGTTAAATCACATGGCGATGTGAACTAGATTATTGACTCCAGTGCAAGTGGAAGACCGAAGGAAATATGCCCTAGAGGCAATAATAAAGTTGTTATTTATATTTCCTTATATCATGATAAATGTTTATTATTCATGCTAGAATTGTATTAACCAGAAACTTAGTACATGTGTGAATACATAGACAAACATAGTGTCACTAGTATGCCCCTACTTGACTAGCTCGTTAATCAAAGATGGTTAAGTTTCCTAGCCATAGACATGAGTTGATATCTCATTAACGGGATCACATCATTAGAGAATGATGTGATTGACATGACCCGTCCGTTAGCTTAGCACTATGAACGTTTAGTTTGTTGCTATTTCTATCTTCATGACCTATACATGTTCCTATGACTATGAGATTATGCAACTCCCGAATATCGGAGGAATACTTAGTGTGCTATCAAACGCCACAACGTAACTGGGTGATTATAAAGATGCTCTACAGGTGTCTCCGATGGTGTTTGTTGAGTTGGCATATATCAAGATTAGGATTTGTCACTCCGAGTATCGGAGAGGTATCTCTGGGCCCTCTCGGTAATGCACATCACTATAAGCCATGCAGGAAATGTGACTAATGAGTTAGTTACGGGATGATGCATTACGGAACAAGTAAAGAGACTTGTCGGTAACAAGATTGAACTAGGCATGAGGATACCGACGATCGAATCTCGGGCAAGTAACATACCGATGACAAAGGAAACAACGTATGTTGTTATGCGGTTTGACCGATAAAGATCTTCATAGAATATGTAGGAGCCAATATGAGCATCCAGCTTCCGCTTTTGGTTATTGACCGGAGATGTGTCTCGGTCATGTCTACATAGTTCACGAACCCTTAGGGTCCGCACACTTAACGTTCGATGACGATTTGTATTATGAGTTATGTGATTTGATGACCGAAGTTTGTTCAGGGTCCCACATGAGATCACGGACATGACGAGGAGTCTCGAAATAGTCGAGAGGTAAAGATTCATATATAGGACGATGGTATTTGGACACCGGAAGTGTTCCAAGTGATACCGGGTCACCGGAAGTGGTTTCGGGCAACCCCCGGCAAAGATATGGGCTTAGTGGGCCAAGTAAGGGAAAACATCAGCCCACAAGGGGCTAGTGCACCCCCTATAGGGCTAGACACGTGGGGAGAAAGGGAAAGGAGACGAGGAAAAGGAAAGTATGAAGTAGGACTTCTATTTCCTTCCCCTCCCCCCTTCCTTTCCCCCTTGTCCAAATATGGTAAGGGGGGCGAATTGGACTAGGGGCCCAATTAGGATTCCTCCTACTTGGGCGCGCCCTAGGCTGCCTCCCTCCCTCTCCCTCCTTTATATACATGGGGAGGGCACCCCTAGAACACACATCAATTGTTCCTAGTCATGTGCGGTGCCCCCCTCCACAGTTACACACCTCGGTCATATCGTCGTAGTGCTTAGGCGAAACCCTGCGCTGGTAACTTCATCATCACCGTCGCCACGCCGTCGTGCTGACGGAACTCTCCCTCGGACTCAACTGGATAAAGAGCTCAAGGGACGTCATCGAGCTGAACATGTGCTGAACACGGAGGTGTCGTACGTTCGTGAAGGAACTATGGCCTAGAGGCAATAATAAAGTTGTTATTTATATTTCCTTATATCATGATAAATGTTTATTATTCATGCTAGAATTGTATTAACCGGAAACTTAGTACATGTGTGAATACATAGACAAACAGATTGTCACTAGTATGCCTCTACTTGACTAGCTCGTTAATCAAAGATGGTTAAGTTTCCTAGCCATAGACATGAGTTGTCATTTTATTAACGGGATCACATCATTGGAGAATGATGTGATTGACATGACCCATCCGTTAGCTTAGCACTATGATCGTTTAGTTTGTTGCTATTGCTTTCTTCATGACCTATACATGTTCCTATGACTATGAGATTATGCAACTCCCGAATATCGGAGGAATACCTAGTGTGCTATCAAACGTCACAACGTAACTGGGTGATTATAAAGATGCTCTACAGATGTCTCTGATAGTGTTTGTTGAGTTGGCCTAGATCGAGATTAGGATTGGTCACTCCGAGTATTGGAGAGGTATCTCTGGGCCCTCTCGGTAATGCACATCATCATAAGCCTTGCAAGCAATGTGACTAATGAGTTAGTTGCGGAATGATGCATTACGGAACGAGTAAAGAGACTTGCCGGTAACGAGATTGAACTAGGTATGATGATACCGACGATTGAATCTCGGGCAAGTAACATACCGATGACAAAGGGAACAACGTATGTTGTTATGCGGTTTGACCGATAAAGATCTTTGTAGAATATGTAGGAGCCAATATGACATCCAGGTTCCGCTATTGGTTATTGACCGGAGATGTGTCTTGGTCATGTCTACATAGTTCTCGAACCCGTAGGGTCCGCACGCTTAACGTTCGATGACGATATGTATTATGAGTTATGTGATTTGATGTACCGAAGGTAGTTCGGAGTCCCGGATGTGACCACGGACATGTCGAAATGGTCGAGACATAAAGAATGATATATTGGACGATGTTATTCGGACACCGGATGAGTTCCGGGGGTCACCGGATAAATATCGGAGTGCCGGAAGGATTATCGGAACCACGGGAGAAGTAATGGGCCTTATTGGGCCTACGGGAGAGAGAGGGCTGCCAAGGGCTGGCCGCATGCCCCCCCATGGGCCTAGTCCGAATTGGACTAGGGGGAGGGGCGGCGCCCCCTCCTTCCTTCTCTTTCCCCCTCCTTCCTTCTTCTCCTAGTAGGACTAGGAAAGGGGAAGTCCTACTCCTACTAGGAGGAGGATTCCTCCCCCCTTGGCGTGCCTATGAGGGCCGGCCGACCTCCTCCTTGCCCCTTTATATATGGGGGCAGGGGGCACCCTAGAACACACAAGTTGACAGTTGTCTTAGCCGTGTGCGGTGGCCCCCTCCACAGATTTCCACCTCGGTCATATCGTTGTAGTGCTTAGGCGAAGCCCTACGTTGATAACTTCATCAACACCGTCACCATGCCGTCGTGCTGACAGAACTCTCCCTCGGCCTCAGCTGGATCAAGAGTTCGAGGGACGTCACCGAGCTGAACGTGTGCAGATCGCGGAGGTGCCGTGCGTTTGGTACTTGATCGGTTGGATCGCGAAGACGTTCGACTACATCAACCACGTTACTTATCGCTTCCGCTTTCGATCTATGAGGGTACGTGGACACACTCTCCCGCTCGTTGCTATGCATCACATAGATAGATCTTGCGTGATCGTAAATTTTTTGAAATACTGTGTTCCCCAAAAGTGGCATCCGAGCTAGGTCTATGTGTAGATGTTATATGCACGAGTAGAACACAAAGAGTTGTGGGCGATAATAGTCATACTGCTTACCAGCATGCCATACTTTGATTCGACGGTATTGTTTGATGAAGCAGATCAGACCGACATTATGCATACGCTTACGCGAGACTTGTTCTACCGACGTGCTTCGCACACAGGTGGCTAGTGGGTGTCAGTTTCTCCAACTTTAGTTGAATCGAGTGTGACTACGCCCGGTCCTTGTTGAAGGTTAAAACAGCACACTTGATGAAAAATCATTGTGGTTTTTGATGCGTAGGTAAGAACGGTTCTTGCTAAGCCCGTAGCAGCCACGTAAAATTTGCAACAACAAGTAGAGGACGTCTAACTTGTTTTTGCAGGGTATGCTGTGATGTGATATGGTCAAGACGTGATGATATAAAATTGTTGTATGAAATGATCATGTTTTGTAACAGTTATCGGCAACTAGCAGGAGCCTTATGGTTGTCGTTTTATTGTATGAAATGCAATCGCCATGTAATTGCTTCACTTTATCATTAAGTGGTAGCGATATTCGTGATAGCAATAGTTGGCGAGACGACAATGATTCTTCAATGGAGATCAAGGTGTAAAGCCGGTGACGATGGTGATCATGACGGTGCTTTGGAGATGGAGATCAAAGGCACAAGATGATGATGGCCATATCATATCACTTATTCTGATTGCATGTGATGTTTATCCTTTATGCATCTTATTTTGCTTAGTTCGACGGTAGCATTATAAGATGATCTCTCAATAAATTTCAAGGTATAAGTGTTCTCCCTGAGTATGCACCGTTGCGACAGTTCGTCGTGCCGAGACACCACGTGATGATCGGGTGTGATAAGCTCTATGTTCACATACAACGGGTGCAAGCCAGTTTTGCACACGCAGAATACTCGGGTTAAACTTGACGAGCCTAGCATATGCAGATATGGCCTCGGAACACTGAGACTGAAAGGTCGAGCGTGAATCATATAGTAGATATGATCAACATAGTGATGTCCACCATTGAAAACTACTCCATCTCACGTGATGATCGGACATGGTTTAGTTGATTTGGATCACATGATCACTTAGATGATTAGACGGATGTCTATCTATGTGGGTGTTCTTAAGTAATATGATTAATCGAACTTTAATTTATCATGAACTTAGTCCTGATAGTATTTGCATAACTATGTTGTAAATCAATAGCTCGCAAAGTAGCTCCCTGTTTATTTTTTGATACGTTCCTAGAGAAAAATAAGTTGAAAGATGATAGTAGAAATGATGCGGACATGGTCCGTGATCTGAGGATTATCCTCATTGCTGAACAGAAGAATTATGTCCTTGATGCACCGCTAGGTGACAGAACTATTGCAGGAGCAGATGCAGACGTTATGAACGTTTGACAAGCTCGGTATGATGACTACTTGATAGTTTAGTGCACCATGCTTTACGGCTTAGAACCGGGACTTCAAAAATGTTTTGAATAACATCGAGCATATGAGATGTTCCAAGAGTTGAAATTGGTATTTCAGACTCATGCCCGTGTTAAGGGTATGAGACCTCTGACAAAGTACTTAGCCTACAAGATGGAGGAGAATAGCTCAACCAGTGAGCATGTGCTCAGAATGTCTGAGTACTACAACCACTTGAATCAAGTGGGAGTTAATCTTCCAGATAAGTTGGTGATTGACAGAGTTCTCTAGTCACTATCACCAAGTTACTAAACTTCGTGATGAACTATAATATGCAAGGGATAACGGAAACGATTGCCAAGCTCTTCGCGATGCTGAAATCAGCAAAGGTAGAAATCAAGAAAAAGCATCAAGTGTTGATGGTTGACAAGATCACTAGTTTCAAGTAAAAGGGCAAGGGAAAGGAAGGCAACTTCAAGAAGAATGGCAAGCACGTTGCCACTCCCATGAAGAAACCCAAAGCTGGACCCAAGCCTGAAACTGAGTGCTTCTACTGCAAAGGAAATGGTCACTGGAAGCGGAACTGCCCCTAGATACATGGCAGATAAGAAGGATGGCAAAGTGAACAAAGATATATTTGATATACATGTTATTGATGTGTACTTTACTAGTGTTTATAGCAACCCCTCGGTATTTTGATACTAGTTCAGTTGCTAAGAGTAGTAACTCGAAATGGGAGTTGCAAAATAAACAGAGACTAGTTAAGGGCGAGGTGATGATGTGTGTTGGAAGTAATTCCAAGGTTGATAAGATCACCATCGCACACTCCCTATACCTTCGGGGTTAGTGTTGAACCTAAAATAAATGTTATTTGGTGTTTGCGTTGAGCATGAATATGATTGGATCATGTTTATTACAATACGGTTATTCATTTAAGTCAAAGCATAATTGTTGTTCTAGTTACATGAATAAAACCTTCTGTGCTCATACACTCAATATAAATGGTTTATTGAATCTCGATCGTAGTGATACAAATATTCATAATATTGATGCCAAAAGATGCAAACTTAATAATGATAGTGCAAATTATTTGTGGCACTGCCGTTTAGGTCATATTGGTGTAAAGCACATGAAGAAACTCCATGCTGATGGGCTTTCGGAATCACTTGATTATGAATCACTTGATGCTTGCAAACCATGCCTCATGGGCAAGATGACTAAGACTACATTCTGTGGAACAATGGAGCGAGCAACTGACTTATTGGAAATAATACATAATGATGCATGCGGTCCGATGAGTGTTGAGACTCGTGGCGGCTATCGTTATTTTCTAACCTTCATAGATGATTTGAGCAGATATGGGTATATCTGCTTGATGAAACATAAAGTCTGAAACATTTGAAAAGTTCAAAGAATTTCAGAGTGAAGTGGAAAATCATCGTAACAAGAAAATAAAGTTTATATGATCTGATCGCAGAGGCGAATATTTGAGTTACGAGTTTGGTCTTCATTTGAAACAATGTAGAATAAGTTTCGCAACTCACGCCACCTGGAACACCACAGCGTAATGGTGTGTCCAAACATCGTAACCGTACTTTATTAGATATGGTGTGATGTATGCTGTCACTTACCGATTTACCACTATCGTTTTCGGCGTTATGCATTAGAGACAGCTGCATTCACGTTAAATAGGGCACCATCTAAATCCGTTGAGACGACACCTATGAACTATGGTTTGGCAAGAAACCAAAGATGTCGTTTCTTAAAGTTTGGGGTAGCGATGCTTATGTGAAAAAGTTTCAAACTGATAAGCTCAAACCCAAATCGGAGAAGTGCATCTTCATAGGATACCCAAAAGAAATTGTTGGGTACACCTTCTATCACAGATCCGAAGATATTTGTTGCTAAGAATGGATCCTTTCTAGAGAAGGAGTTTCTCTCGAAAGAAGTGAGTGGGAGGAAAGTAGAACTTGATTAGGTAATTGTACCTGCTCCTGAATTGGAAAGAAATTCATCACAAAAATTAGTTCTAGTGATGCCTACACCAATTAGTGAGGAAGTTAATGATGATGATCATTAAACTTCAGATCAAGTTACTACCGAACCTCGTAGGTTAGCCAGAGTAAGGTCCGCACCAGAGTGGTACGGTAATCCTGTTTTGGAGGTCATGTTATGTCGGTGTACAAAAAGAGGGATGCGTTTTTGTACCCCTATACCTGTGCACGGGCAGTCAGAGCCGCGCCTACGGTCACGCCAAGCAGAGCAGGGCAGGTAAGCCAAGGTAAGACCAAAGCCCAAGATAATAAGAGCAACGCCAAGGCCAAGACCACAAGGAGCAGAGGGACGAAGCAGGCTCCCCCGGCAAGACCCTTGCCGGGGAAGCCTTAGCAGCCCCGGCAAGACCCTTGCCGGGGCAGCTCGCCCCACACGAACAGAGCGAGCCACACTTGAGCCCACGGTCCCCAAAGCCATCATCCACGTGGGGCCAGGGCTCGGGAAGGCACCTCTGTGGTGGCATGCAGATCTTTGTGAAGACATATTCAAGATCAGATGAGGATTAGAAGACGACGATCCTCGGCAAGATCCTTGCCTAGGAAGGCCACTAGACCCCCGACAAGACCCTTGCCGGGGACGACAGTGCGCCCTGGCAACCGTAGTAGGGATTCTTTTGATCCCATAGGTGTCGTTCCACACCGACATCTTTGGCGCGCCAGGTAGGGGGTGCAATTGTAAGAATCTATTCTAGTAGTTAGCCTAGCAGTTCTTCATCGCCCTTTGCTCCTGAGAAGAAGGCGGCTGGAGGAACGACGCCGGCTCGGCAACAGAAAAGCTAAGTCATTCAGAGCTTTGAGTTATTTCCTCCTATACATAAGGTTAGCGTCCTCGGAGATCTTGCCTATGTATGAGAAACCTGCACGCAAAGGGGCCCTCCCGCAATTCGCAACGCCCTTGTTCTGTTTCGAGTCCGCTCAACAGCTCAAAGTGGCCGCGTCGAGAGTGGCGGGGTAGCCTTCCGCACTTGGCAAACCCGACTCTGACTCGAGTCAAGCTCGACAGTTCGAGCGGCCGCGCTAAGGGCGGCAATGTGGTTCGCCCGGCAGCAAGCACACCCGGCAGGCCAATGGGGATCCGTCCCCAAGACGATGCCTTGGGTTTACGCGCCAGTGGGCCAACCCAGTGACGTAGGGAGGACATACAAAGGAAAATCGAACAGGAAAAAACATGCATATACTGAAAGTGCCGCAGAGTTATATTACATCAAATTGTTTCTGCGGTTCTAACTAGAGATAGCGATTGTCTTGGTTATGAACCTGCAGCGGCGATAAAAGAACGGGATGCCTAATCCCGGCGCTGGCCCTCCACCCTCTGAATTTCGCCGACTCGGCTGATGATGGGCTTGATGCGCTCCCTGAGCGGCGCAAGGACAGTACCCTCCGGCAAGCTCTCTAGCGTGGCGTCGAAGTCGAGGTCGGGGTACCAGTGCGCCACCTTGGTGAGAACCTTGGTCATGGCACCCTGGCAAAGCCTCCGGGACTCGTCGGCCAGTGAGGCCGCCCGGTTGGCGTGGAGCCGCTCCAGAGCACCGACGACCTTCTCAAAGAACATGGTCATGCTGCAATTGGCGCTCACGCTCTGCTCTCGGACATACCTCACATCCGGCATCCCCATGATGGCCAGCTGCGCAGCGGCCTGGTTGGCGACAGTGGCGAGGCGATCGAGCCAACGGTTCTCGCCCGCCACGTGATCCGCGAAGTTGAGGCCCTCGTTCGTCCGCAACTGCTTCTCGGCCTCCAGCTCCTTGGCCAGGGTCCCCTCTCGGGTTTTGGCCTCCGACAGCACCTTCTCGAGACCCTCCAGCTTCAGCTTGAGGTCTTTGATGGAGTTGTTGGCGTCGGAGAGCTCCCCAGCCTTGCTGACGACCATGCCCTGCGCCTCTGTCAGGGCACTATTAAGCATGTCCTTCTCCTGGGACAGCTTCAGGGCCTGCTCCTTCAGCCCGTCGCGCTCCGCCTCCAACTCCTCCACCTTGCCAGCTGGAACCTGGGCCTGGGCATTGAGTGCCTCTTTGTGCCTCTGCTCCAGCTCACTGGTCCGCTGCAAGACAAGCCTCTCCACCTCTGCATCCTTGCCGTGAAGCAAGGCAGCAAGCTTCTCCTCGCGTGCAGCGAGGTCCTCCTCCTAGGAGTTCAGCGCGGCCTCGTGCTGGGTCCGCGCGGCTTCGGCGGCCGCGGCCAAGTTCCTCGCCGTCTCTTGAGCTTTCTCGATGTCGGCGAGCTTCATGGTGAGCTCCACGTCGCGCTTGGCCAGCTCGCCCTGGGCAGCCTTGAGCTCCTTGTGGGCCTCGCGGAATCAGTCCTGTGTCTCGGCAACGCGCTTCTGGAGGTCCGCCTCCGCCTTCTCCACCACCGCCGTCCTGGACTTAGCCTTGTCCAGGCGGGCGCGGTGGAGCACCTGGAGCTTCCGGAAGCTGGCGCCCATGGCGTGGAGGAGCCGCTCTTCCTGCGAACCGTCGCCGCCAATGACCGGCTAGTCAACGACTTCAAGCCCGGCAGCGGCAAGCACTTTGTCATCGAACAGCTCTCCCTCAACGGGTGTCCTGGTGCTCGACGCGCCTGGAAGGTAGACGAACAAGTCGTCGCTCACCCTCAGGTACTTGACGGAGCCGGAAGCAGCAGAAGAGAAAGGCTGGTCATCAGCCACCTCCTCATCCTCCTCGGCAGCGGCCCCGCCGGCCTCTCTGGTAGGCCCCTTGCCGGTCTCGTCAGCGGCAGACTTGCCGGCCTCCCCGGTTGGCACCTCGGCGGCACCCTTGGCGGCCTCCTCGACGGCGATCTTCTCGGCGTCCGCCTTGGCGGCCTTGGCGACGTCCTGTGGGTTCACCGAGGAGGAATCTGGACGCCGAAGAAGAAGGTGAGGCAAGGCCAGGACCAAGAGCCGGAAAGAAAAAGAAGCAAGGACGAACGGCGAACGACTTACCTGTGCCAGTACCCGGCTGGGAAACGGAAGTCCCCTCCCCGCCAACATTTGGCGTCAACGCAAAGCCGCCGGCGCCCAAGTTCTCCTCCTCCTCCATGTGCGTGGGCCCGGTGCCTGGTGCCCTTGCCGGGGAATCCCCTTGGGGCGGCGTGGTCAATGGGGGCGGCGTGTTGGGAGTAGCCCTCTGTGGCTCCTCCTGCTGCTGCTCTCCTCCTGCATAGCCGGCAAGGTCAGCACCAAACTGTCGTGCCCCTGACACATGTCGACGAGGGAAGAGTGATGAACTTACATTGGGGCTATGCCGGGGGCTGCTGTCCGGGCTGCTCAACACCACTAGTGGCGCCCCTGAAGTGCCAACTGGGAGTTGGCCACCCGCAGAGACCTTGGCCCTCTTCACTCTCTGGGCCAACGTCTGCACGTCCCTGCAAAGATGAAGACAAGTCAAGACGAGCAACACAGATTGAGGAGGCAGAGATAACAAAAAGGAACCAGATACTTACTCGTCGTCCGCCTCCTCCTCTGTTGTTTTCCTCTTCCTCCTCGGGCTGAGGGATCCATAATCGAAAGTAACCTCCGTGTCAACATCCGCCGGAGGAGGAGAAGGAGGTGGTGTCTGGACACGCGCGGACGAAGAAGGGGCGGCTGTCTTCTTCTTCACCGCGTCCTTCGTCGGCTTCTTTGCCGTCGCGGCCCTCGTGTGGCGCCCGGACCCCTCCAAGGTCAGTTGTGGCCGCGCAGCCCTGCCGGGCCGGACCGGCTCGCCTGAACTGGCCCGCCACAGGACTCGCCCTTTCCCCATAGCCGGCGTCGGGCCTGCGGTCTCGGCCTCCTCCGACGACGACTCGCCGGTCACATCTTCAACTAGAGGAGCCTCGGTGCCGGCGCTGCTGGCTCCCCCGGCGGCCGCCGCCCACCGGGCGAGCTCCTCCTCCTCCGCGGCCGTCGCGGCCTTGTCCTCCACACCGCCGGTGCTGCTGGCCTCCTTGGCAAGCTATGCCTCCCTCGCCCTGGTGGCGATGTAGTCCAGCTCTGCCTGGGTGGTGTCCTGGACAAGCAGCCGCTCGGCGTCGGCGTTGATGTACCCCTCATGCAGAGTGTCAAAGAACCGTTGCACCTCGGCATCCTCCGGCTCCTTCCAGCTCGGGTCGGGGCCATGCGCATTGCAGTCCGGCATCATGGCAATGATATCGGACCGGCGCGAGTTATTGCACAACGGGACCACCCCCATCGGCAGCTTGAACAGAGGCCCCTTGAGGACCTTGCCAGCCTTCGCGGCGGCCCTCGCGACCTTGTCGGTCCACTCGACCTCGCCGTCGCAGCCCACGTCAAGCTGGAAGAGCCGCTGGCAGAAATGGGCGTGCCCCATCACTGTGAAATTGTTGTCGAGGCTGGGACGAAGCCGCATGATGTCGGCGGGGTTTGTGAAGAGCCAGGCTGGCCTCCCCTTGTTATGCAGTGGAGCGATCCGGCGGCGGATGAAGTCTGCCCCGATCATCTCAAGGGTGAGGCCGGCCTCGGTGAGCCGAAGGATCCTGGTGGTGGCGACCGTGAGCTTCTCGTCGTCAGCATCGACGTTGCTCCAATCGCTTCTGCGGACCGGCGGCGTACGGCAAACTTCGCAGAACGCCGGCGGGTCCTCCTCCTCGATCCAGCACCACCGGCCCCGCCATTCTTCCCACCTCTCCTTCATGGCGCCCTCCGGATACGCCCCCTTGGATGTTGAGACCCAGGCAATGCAACCGGAGATGGCGCCCCCTGGTTGGATCCGAGGGGAGAAGTAATGGCGGAACAGCGCCGTGTTGGGGTGCACCCCGGCGAAGCCCTCGCAGAGCTGCGCGAAAAGGGCCATGCACGCCACCGCATTCGGAGTAACATCCAGGAGGCGGAAGCCAAATGTATGCATGACGTCGCTGAAGAAATCGGAGAAGGGAGGACAGAGCCCGCAGGAAAAATAATCGACAAAGAAGGGGTACCGATTTGGGGCAGCCTCGGCGCAGTCGGCGGGGATGACGCGAGTGGCTGGATGTCCTGAATTCTCCCCCTCCCCCCCCCCCCCCCCGTCTTCACTCCCCACAGGGGCCTGAAAGAGTCCCGAAGCTCGAACACGTCAACTGTCGTGGGGAAGAAGGGGGACTGCGTCTGCTGCACCGCCAGCGCACTCTCCGGCGGCTCCGCGGCTCCGACATCCTTGGCCACTCCCTTGCTCTTGGTGGATTTCGACGCCATGGCGGCTGGGGGAGGAGGGCAGCACAGAGCATGGCGGAAGTGCAACGGCGGCGAGCAGGAACGAAGCTTGGAGAATAGAAGAGGAAGGCAGGCGGAGGTTTCCGAGATTGGGGTTGCGCGAAGGGTAAAAGGAACAGTGCGCCCGCGGTTATCCCTTTTTATGGGGAAGTCGTGGGGCGCGCTACCCATTTACTGCGATGTGACGCATGTGTGTGGAAACCGCCCCACGCATGTCGCCCACGTCACGCACACCCCTCCACGCCGCGCCGCGCGCGCGGGTCATGGGAAGCGCTGTGCGCGAAAAGTTTTACCGCGGTAAAAACCACCCCGCCTGCCCGCGCACCGTTTTTGGCCTGGCCCAACAATGTGTCGCGCTTATGTGTGGCCCAGGCCCGGGGGCTCCTGTCGGCGTACATAAAGAGGGGTGCGTTTTTGTACCCCTATACCTGTGCACAGGCAGTCAGAGCCGCGCCTACGGTCACGCCAAGCAGAGCAGGGGAGGTAAGCCAAGGTAAGATCAAAGACCAAGATAATAAGAGCAACACCAAGGCCAAGACCACAAGGAGCAGAGGGACGAAGCAGGCTCCCCCGGCAAGACCCTTGCCGGGGCAGCCTCAGCAGCCCCGACAGGACCCTTGCCGGGGCAGCTTGCCCCACACCAACAGAGCGAACCACTCTTGAGCCCACGGTCCCCAACGCCATCATCCACATGTGGCCAGGGCTCGGGAAGGCACCTCTGTGGTGGCATGAGATCTTTGTGAAGACATATTCAAGATCAGATGAGGATTAGAAGACGACGATCCTCGGCAAGATCCTTGCCGAGGAAGGCCACCAGACCCCCGGCAAGGCCCTTGCCGGGGACGACAGCACGCCCCAGCGACCGTAGTAGGGATTCTTGTGATCCCATAGGTGTCATTCCACACCGACATGTTACTTGACCATGATGAACCTACAAACTATGAGGAAGCGATGATGAGCCTAGATTCCGTGAAATGGCCTGAGGCCATGAAATCTGAGATGGGATCCATGTATGAGAACAAAGTGTGGACTTTGATTGACTTGCCTGATGATCGGTGAGCCATTGAGAATAAATGGATCTTCAAGAGGAAGGCGGACGCTGATAGTAGTGTTACTATCTACAAAGCGCGAATTGTCGAAAAAAGGTTTTCGACAAGTTCAAGGTGTTGAATACGATGAGATTTTTCACTAGTATCGATGCTTAAGTCTGTCCAAATCATGTTAGCAATTGCTGGATTTTATGAAATCTGGCAACTGGATATCAAAACTGCATTCCTTAATGGATTTATTAAAGAAGAGTTGTATATGATGCAACCAGAAGGTTTTGTCAAAGTGTGCAAAGCTCCAGCGATCCATCTATGGACTGGTGCAAGCATCTCGGAGTTGGAATATACGCTTTGATGAGTTGATCAAAGCATATAGTTTTATACAGACTTGCGGTGAAGCCTGTATTTACAAGAAAGTGAGTGGGAGCACTACAACATTTCTGATAAGTATATGTGAATGACATATTGTCGATCGGAAATGATGTAGAATTTTCTGGAAAGCATAAAGGAGTGTTTGAAAGGAGTTTGTCAAAGAAAGACCTCGGTGAAGCTGCTTACATATTGAGCATCAAGATCTATAGAGATAGATCAAGACGCTTGATAAGTTTTTTCAATGAGTACATACATTGACAAGTTTTTGAAGTAGTTCAAAATGGAACAGTCAAAGAAAGAGTTATTGGCCGTGTTGCAAGGTGTGAAGTTGAGTAAGACTCAAAGCCCGACCACGGCAGAAGATAGAGAGAGAATGAAAGTCATTCCCTATACCTCAGCCATAGGTTCTATAAAGTATGCCATGCTGTGTACCAGACCTATTGTATACCCTGCCCTGAGTTTGGCAAGGGAGTACAATTTTGATCTAGGAGTAGATCACTGGACAGCGGTCAAAATTATCCTTAGTAGAATAAGGATATGTTTCTCGGTTATGGAGGTGACAAAAAGTTCGTGGTAAGGGTTACGTCGATGCAAGTTTTGACACCAATCCGGATGACACTAAGTCTCAATCTGGATACATATTGAAAGTGGGAGCAATTAGCTAGAGTAGCTCTGTACAGAGCATGGTAGACATAGAATTTTGCAAAATACATACGGATCTGAATGTGGCAGACCCTTTGACTAAACTTCTCTCACAAGCAAAACATGATCGCACCTTAGTACTCTTTGGGTGTTAATCACATGGCGATGTGAACTAGATTATTGACTCTAGTAAACCCTTTGGGTATTGGTTACATGGCGATCTGAACTATAGAGTGTTAAATCAGATGACGATGCAAACTATTGGTGTTAAATCACATGGCAATGTGAACTAGATTATTGACTCTAGTGCAAGTGGGAGACTGAAGGAAGTATGCCCTAGAGTCAATAATAAAGTTGTTATTTATATTTCCTTATATCAGGATAAATGTTTATTATTCATGCTCGAATTGTATTAACCGGAAACTTAGTACATGTGTGAATACATAGACAAACAGAGTGTCACTAGTATGCCTCTACTTGACTAGCTCGTTAATCAAAGCTGGTTAAGTTTCCTAGCCATAGACATGAGTTGTTATCTGATTAACGGGATCACATCATTAGAGAATGATGTGATTGACATGACCCGTCCGTTAGCTTAGCACTATGAACGTTTAGTTTGTTGCTATTTCTATCTTCATGACCTATACATGTTCCTATGACTATGAGATTATGCCACTCCCGAATAACGAAGGAATACTTAGTGTGCTATCAAACGCCACAACGTAACTGGGTGATTATAAAGATGCTCTACAGGTGTCTCCGATGGTGTTTGTTGAGTTGGCATATATCAAGATTAGGATTTGTCACTCCGAGTATCGGAGAGGTATCTCTGGGCCCTCTCGGTAATGCACATCACTATAAGCCATGCAGGAAATGTGACTAATGAGTTAGTTACGGGATGATGCATTACGGAACAAGTAAAGAGACTTGTCGGTAACAAGATTGAACTAGGTATGAGGATACCGACGATCGAATCTCGGGCAAGTAACATACCGATGACAAAGGGAACAACGTATGTTGTTATGCGGTTTGACCGATATAGATCTTCGTAGAATATGTAGGAGCCAATATGAGCAGCTAGGTTCCGCTATTGTTTATTGACTAGAGATGTGTCTCGGTCATGTCTACATAGTTCTCGAACCCGTAGGGTCCGCACGCTTAACGTTCGATGACGATATGTATTATGAGTTATGTGATTTGATGTACTAAAGGTAGTTAGGAGTCTCAGATGTGATCACGGGCATGACGAGGAGTCTCGAAATGGTCGAGACATAAAGAATGATATATTGGACGATGTTATTCGGACACCGGATGAGTTCCGGGGGTCACCGGATAAATATCGGAGTGCCGGAAGGGTTATCGAAACCATCGGAGAAGTAATGGGCTTTATTGTCCTAGGGGAGAGAGAGAGGGGCTGCCAAGGGCTGTCCGCGCGCCCCCCATGGGCCTAGTCCGAATTGGACTAGGGGGAGGGGCGGCGCCCCCTCCTTCCTTCTCTTTCCCCCTCCTTCCTTCTTCTCCTAGTAGGACTAGGAAAGGGGGGAGTCCTACTCCTACTAGGAGGAGGATTCCTCCCCACTTGGCGCGCATATGAGGGCCGGCCGGCCTCTCCCTTACTCTTTTATATACGGGGGCAGGGGGCACCCTAGAACACACAAGTTGACAGTTGTCTTAGCCGTGTGCGGTGGTGACACGTCTCCAACGTATCTATATTTTTTTATTGTTCCATGCTATTATATATTCTGTTTTGGATGTTTAATGGGCTTTATTATACACTTTTATATTATTTTTGGGGCTACCCTACTAACCCAAGGCCCAGTGCAAATTGTTGTTTTTTGCTTGTTTCAGTGTTTCGCAGAAAAGGAATATCAAACGGAGTCCAAACAGAATGAAACCTTCGGGAGAGTTAGTTTTCGAACAAACATGATCCAAGGGACTTGGACTGGACGTCAAGAAACGAACGAGGAGGCCACGAGGCAGGGAGGCACGCTTGCCCCCTGGGCACGCCCCCCACCCTCGTGGGACCCTCGTAGCTCCACCGACCTACTTCTTCCTCCTATATATACCTACGTACCCCGAAACCATCAAGGAGCACCACGAAACCCTATTTCCACTGCCACAACCTTCTGTACCCATGAGATCCCATCTTGGGGCCTTTTCCGGTGCTCTGCCGGAGGGGGAATCGATCACGGAGGGCTTCTACATCAACACCATAGCCTCTCCGATGATGTGTGAGTAGTTTACCTCAGACCTTCGGGTCCATAGTTATTAGCTAGATGGCTTCTTCTCTCTCTTTGGATCTCAATACAAAGTTCTCCTCGATCTTCTTGGAGATCTATTCGATGTAACTCTTTTTGCGGTGTGTTTGTCGAGATCCAATGAATTGTGGGTTTATGATCAAGATTATCTATGAACATTATTTGAATATCCTCTGAATACTTTTATGTATGATTGGTTATCTTTGCAAGTCTCTTCGAATTATCAGTTTGGTTTGGCCTGCTAGATTGATCTTTCTTGCAATAGGAGAAGTGCTTAGCATTGGGTTCAATCATGCGGTGCTCGATCCCAGTGACAGAAGGGGAAACGACACGTATTGTATTGTTGCCATCGAGGATAAAAAGATGGGGTTTATATCATATTGCTTGAGTTTATCCCTCTACATCATGTCATCTTGCTTAATGCGTTACTCTGTTCTTATGAACTTAATACTCTAGATGCATGCTGGATAGCGGTCGATGTGTGGAGTAATAGTAGTAGATACAGGCAGGAGTCGGTCTACTTGGCGCGGACGTGATGCCTATATACATGATCATGCCTAGATATTCTCATAACTATGCACTATTCTATCAATTGCTCGACAGTAATTCGTTCACCCACCGTAATACTTATGCTATCTTGAGAGAAGCCACTAGTGAAACCTATGGCCCCGGGGTCTATTTTCCATCATATACGTTTCCAATCTATTTTACTTTGCAATCTTTACTTTCAATCTTTATCATAAAAATACCAAAAATATTATCTTATCATCTCTATCAGATCTCACTTTTGCAAGTGGCCGTGAAGGGATTGACAACCCCTTTATCGCGTTGGTTGCAAGGTTCTTATTTGTTTGTGTAGGTATGAGGGACTTGCATGTAGCCTCCTACTGGATTGATACCTTGGTTCTCAAAAACTTAGGGAAATACTTACGCTACTTTGCTGCATCACCCTTTCCTCTTCAAGGGAAAACCAGGGCATGCTCAAGAGGTAGCAAGAAGGATTTCTGGCGCCATTGCCGGGGAGTCTACGCACAAGTCAAGACATACCAAGTACCATCACAAACTCTTCTCCCTCGCATTACATTATTTGCCATTTGCCTCTCGTTTTCCTCTCCCCCACTTCACCCTTGCCGTTTTATTCGCCCTCTCTTTCCGTTCGCCTCTTTTTCGCTTGCTTCTTGTTTGCTTGTGTGTTGGATTGCTTGCTTGTGACGATGGCTCAAGATAATACTAAATTGTGTGACTTTGCTAATACCAACAACAATGATTTTCTTAGCACTCCAATTGCTCCACTTACCGATGTTGAATCTTGTGAAATTAATGTTGCTTTGCTGAATCTTGTCATGAAAGATCAATTCGCCGGCCTTCCTAGTGAAGATGCCACTACCCATCTAAATAGCTTTGTTGATTTGTGTGATATGCAAAAGCAGAAAGATGTGGACAATGATATTGTTAAATTGAAGCTATTCCCTTTTTCGCTTAGAGATCGTGCTAAAACTTGGTTTTCGTCTTTGCCTAAAAATAGTATTTATTCTTGGAATAATTGCAAAGATGCTTTTATCTCTAAGTATTTTCCTCCCGCTAAGATCATCTCTCTTAGAAACGATATTATGAATTTTAAGCAACTTGATCATGAGCATGTTGCACAATCTTGGGAGGGGATGAAATTGATGATACCTAATTGCCCTACACATGGATTAAATTTATGGATGATCGTACAAAATTTTTATGCCGGATTGAATTTTGCTTCTAGAAATCTTTTAGATTTGGCTGCGGGAGGCACTTTTATGGAAATCACTTTAGGAGAAGTTACTAAACTCCTAGATGATATTATGGTCAATTATTCTCAATGGCACACTGAAAGATCTACTAGTAAAAAGGTTCATGCAATAGAAGAGATTAATTTTTGAGTGGAAAGATGGATGAACTTATGAAATTGTTTGCTAATAAGAGTGTTTCCTCTGATCCCAATGATATGCCTTTGTCTACTTTGATTAAGAATAATAATGAATCTATGGATGTGAATTTTGTTGGTAGGAACAATTTTGGTAACAACGCTTCTAGAGGAAACTTTAATCCTAGGCCGTATCCTAGTAATTCCTCTAATAATTATGGTAATTCCTACAACAACTCTTATGGAAATTTTAATAAGATGCCCTCTGATTTTGAGAATAGTGTCAAAGAATTTATGATTTCTCAAAAGAATTTCAATGCTTTGCTTGAAGAAAAATTGCCTAAGATTGATGAGTTGGCTAGGAACGTTGGTAGAATTTCTCTTGATGTTGATTCTTTGAAACTTAGATCTATTCCTCCTAAGCATGATATCAATGAGTCTCTCAAAGCTATGAGAATTTCCATTGATGAGTGCAAAGAAAGAACCGCTAGGATGCGTGCTAAAAAAGATTTCTTTATGAAAGCATGCTCTTCTAGTTTTCATGATAATAAGGATGAAGATCTAAAAGTAATTGATGTGTCTCCTATTAAATCTTTGTTTTCCAATATGAATCTTGATAATTATGGGACTGGAGATGAGTCAACTTTAGTTAAAAGGCGTCCCAACGATTCAGAGTTTTTAGATCTTGATGCAAAAATTGGTAAAAGTGGAATTGAAGAGGTCAAAACTTTACATAGCAATGAACCCACTATTTTGGATTTCAAGGAATTTAATTATGATAGTTGTTCTTTAATAGATTGTATTTCCTTGTTGCAATCCGTGCCAAATTCTCCGCATGCTTATAGTCAAAATAAGGCTTTTACCAAACATATAGTTGATGCTTTAATGCAATCCTATGAAGAAAAGCTTGAATTAGAAGTTTCTATCCCTAGAAACTTTATGATGAGTGGGAACGTACTATTAAAATTAAAATTAAAATTAAAGATCATGAATTCTATGCTTTGTGTGATTTGGGTGCTAGTGTTTCCACGATTCCAAAAACTTTGTGTGATATGTTAGGTTTCCGTGAATTTGACGATTGTTTTTTAAACTTGCACCTCGCGGATTCCAGCATTAAGAAACCTATGGGAAGGAATAATGATGTTCTTATTGTTGCAAATAGGAATTATGTGCCCATAGATTTCATTGTTCTTGATATAGATTGCAATCCTTCATGTCCTATTATTCTTGGTAGACCTTTCCTTAGAACGATTGGTGCAATTATTGATATGAAAGAAGGAAATATTAGATTCCAATTTCCGTTAAGGAAAGGCATGGAACACATTCCTAGAAATAAAATAAAATTACCTTATGAATATATTATGAGAGCCACTTATGGATTGCATACCAAAGATGATGATACCTAGATCTATCCTTGCCTTTATGTCTAGCTAGGGGCGTTAAACGATAGCGCTTGTTGGGAGGCAACCCAATTTTATTTTTGTTTCTTGCTTTTTGGTTCTGTTTAGTAATAAATAATTGATCTAGCCTCTGGTTAGATGTGGTTTTATGTTTTAATTAGTGTTTGTGCCAAGTAAAACCTATAGGATCTTCTTGGATGATAGTTATTTGATCTTGCTGAAAAAGTCAGAAACTTTCTGCTCACGAAAACAATTGTTAAAAATCACCAGAACGTGATAAAATACTGATTCCATTGCAGTAGTTCAATAAACAAATTATTTAGGTCTTCCTATTTTGGTAGATTTTTCTGAGTTCCAGAAATGTGCGTTAGATCCAGATTATTACAGACTGTTCTGTTTTTGACAGATTCTGTTTTTTGTGTGTTGTTTGCTTATTTTGATGAATCTATGGCTAGTATCGGAGGTTATGAACCATATAGAAGTTGGAATACAGTAGGTTTAACACCAATATAAATAAAGAATTAGTTCATTACAGTACCTTGAAGTGGTGTTTTGTTTTATTTCGCTAACGGAGCTCATGAGATTTTCTGTTAAGTTTTGTGTTGTGAAGTTTTCAAGTTTTGTGTAAAAGATTTGATGGATTATGGAACAAGGAGTGGAAAGAGCCTAAGCTTGGGGATTCCCAAGGCACCCCAAGGTAAAATCCAAGGACAACCAAAAGCCTAAGCTTGGGGACGCCCCGGAAGGCATCCCCTCTTTCGTCTTCGTCCATCGATAACTTTACTTGGAGCTATATTTTTATTCACCACATGATATGTGTTTTGCTTGGAGCGTCTTGTATGATTTGAGTCTTTGATTTTTAGTTCACCACAATCATCCTTGCTGTACACACCTTTTGGGAGAGACACACATGATTCGGAATTTATTAGAATACTCTTTGTGCTTCACTTATATCTTTTGAGCTAGAAAATTTGGCTCTAGTGCTTCACTTATATCTTTTAGAGCACGGCGGTGGTTATATTTTATAGAAATAATTGATCTCTCATGCTTCACTTATATTATTTTGAGAGTCCTTTAGAACAGCATGGTAATTTGCTTTGGTTAAAATTTTAGTCCTAAAGTGATAGGCATCCAAGATGGATATAATAAAAACTTTCATATAAGTGCATTGAATACTAAGAGAAGTGTGATACTTGATGATTGTCTTGTGTGACAGCCTGGATTTTGCCTTCTCCCTTTTGCCGGACTTGTCTTCTCTCTTCTTCCGGACTTGGTTTTTGCCGTGATTTTGCCCTGACTTGATTTGGATTTTGGAATCATTTCAAATGGACTTGTCACTTGGGCATACCCTTGACTTTCACCCAAGTGGCCTATCTACTTTATTCCTCTGATAAATCCCTAAAATAATCAAATGAATATTTTTCATAAAAGAAAAATATTCATTTTTTTCTCTGAAATTCAATTCAGAAACTTGTGCTCCAAAGCAACTCCAATTTTTCTTGCCCAGAAAAATTTGAAATAATTCCTGAATATTCTTAGAACCTTGGCACATCTTCCCATGCAAAAATATTGCATCACTTTTTAGAATATTTTTGCTATAAAAAATCATTTCTCTTCTGGCCCAAAATTCCAGTTTGTACAACAAGTACATCTTCCCTTGATCTTTTGGCCCTGATATTTCTTGAGCTTAAACACCCTCCTAAGAAACCCTAAACCCCAGGAGATCAGCCCTAATGGCCTTCTAGAAGATTGCTTAACTTGGCGACCAAGTTTCTGGTCAGAAACTTGTCAACTTAGTCGAGTCCAATCTGGTCGGCCTGGGTATGAGCTATCACCACTCCTAGACTAAACACTACATGGACGAAAGCATAGACAAGGTTTGGATGCGCCTGGGCATCGTCTTGACCATGCCAGTGTGGTGACCGCGTGAAGACACGGCGCCTGGCAACGTCTCGACGCGCTTTGGCTGGAGCTTTCCTCTCTGTTTCGCGCGTGCTCGTTCCAACGCTTGCCGACGCCTGCCGCACCGCCCCTACGGCATCGACCCATCACTCTTGACCTCTCCCTGGCGCTCGCCGACGCCGGAGCTGCCGCAGCAAAGCACGGGCACGTCGTGGCCAAAAGCCACAGTGCGCGCGTGTGCTTGTCCGCTTCCTCCACCGCCTCCCGTGCTCGTCTGCGAGCGTGGGCAAGCTCCTGCGTCGACGCTGAGTGTTTGTCCCCCTCACACTTGAGCTTTTCGTCGCCGTTCGCTGTGTGTCCAGAGAGCTCCGGTGGCGACACGTCCCCCCTCGCTCCGGCTATATATAGTGCTCTCCTCCTTGATTTATAGCCAAGCACCACTCCACACCACCTCCACGAACACGTAGAGGAGCAGCAGCTCGGTCGGGCAGGCCTCTGGTCGTCGCCCCGACCAGAGAACTCCGGCGAACCCCACAGCATGGCCACCGCTCTCCGGTGCCCCTCAAGCTCAAGCAGCTGCACGGGCAGGGCAGTGGGGGTCTGTTGGTGCTGCCTGGACGCCGTTGAGCCCTCGAAGCTGCCCCTAGCCATCGTCTTCAACCTCTCCAGTGAAACCCGTCCGCCATCGAGGCTTGCGAGCGCAACCGCGAGCAGCTCCGTCCACCCCACGCCAAGCCATGGGTACGGGCAGGTGCGCCACGAGCCCAGCTCCAATCATATCCCTCTAGCCTAGCCCCAAACCCCCTCGTCGCCGGCGTGACACTACAAAAAAAGACACATCTGTGACATTCTGGGCCGAACGAAAAAATATTTTGTCATACTTATGACACTTCTATGACAATAATTATGACAAAACACGGTATCATCATAGATGTTGTGGGTCCTACTTCTATGACAAAAAATCATGACAGAAAATGGGCTTTTCGTCCTGGGCGGGCCGGAGACGCAGCTGCATGACATTCTTTGGGCCGTCCATGACAGGAAAAAACCGTGGTAGAAGCGAGGGCGAGGAAAATATCGGGGTGTTCCTGGTTAGGGTGGGTGGTCGGGGCTGAGCGATGCACGTTTCTCTCGTACACGCACGCGCGTGGGTGCGAGGTGTTGGGCTCTAACTGAACCCGAGGGAGGCGTTGGGCTCTAAATGAACCCGAGCGATTGCACTGCAGGCTACTCGTTACTGAACCCGAGCTATCGATCGATGGCTGTTAACTGAACCCGATCGAGCGATTCCTTCGCTACTACTGCTAACTGAAGCCGATTGATGCTGCCTCTGGATGAACAGTGAGCGTTGCTGGGGGGTTTGGATGAACAGTTCCCGGTGGAGGTGGATGAACAGGACCCTGTGGTGTTGCCTCTGGATGAACAGGACCCCGATCGATCGAGCCGGTTGGGGCTGGATGAACAGGACCCCGTGGAGGGCAGGATGAACAGGACCACCCCGTGGAGGGCAAGATGAACAGTAGATTGTGGAGGGCTGGATGAACAGTAGCCCGTGGAGGGGTGGTTGAACAGGAGCCCGTGGAAAGGGCTGGTTGAACAGTAGCCGGTGGAGTAGCGCGCGGTGGAGGCTGGATGAACAGGAGCCCGTGGATGAACAGTCGCAGGTGGAGGCTGGAGGAGGTCGACGGTGGATGAACAGTAGCCCGTGGAGGCTGGAGGGGGTCGACGGTGGAGATGAACAGTATCCCGTGGAGTCTCGTTTTGCGGTACGCCACACCCCTCCCGATGAACAGGACCCCCGTTTCGACCGTAGCGCTCCAACACAAGTCCGTTTCCTCCGTTTTGCGGTACGCCACACCCCTCCCGATCAACAGGACCCCCGTTTCGACCGTAGGAGGTCCGTTTCCTCCGTTTTGCGGTACGCCAGACCCCTCCCGATGAACAGGATCCCGTTTCGAACGTGGCCGGTCGAACACAAGGCCGTTTCCTCCGTTCTGCGGTACGCCAGGCCTCGTTTCCATCGGCTGTTCCGTCCAAGCCCTCCCGATGAACACGACGACGCATTCCGTTCCGACCCAGCCGGTTGGCTCCCCATGAACACGACGACGACGCTGTTTCTCCGTTCCGACCCAGCCATGTACACGAGCCCTGGCCGTACGTATGCGCGAGTAGGCGTTCGAGACCCTGCCCGTATGTACGTACGTGGCCGTATTTTCTTTCTTGCACACTGGCCGCTGTACGTACGTGTACATGCTACGTGCGCGCCTCTACTACGACACGTGCGCGCCTCTACATCGACCAGTATGTACGTACACGTTCGCGACCAGAATGACAACGCTACGTACGCTTCGACCAGGTGGGTCCCGACTGTCAGGCACTTCCTTGCCTGCGAAGATGTAGCTGGTGGGTCCCAGCAGTCAGGGGGGCGAATCGTTTTTTTTGCCCGGACGCACTTCCTTGCGTGCGAAGATGTAGCTGGTGGGTCCCAGCAGTCAGGGGGAAACATTTTTTTCGCGAAATACAGTGGCCCGTCCGGTGGGTCCCCGCTGTCAGGTGGAGGAATAATTATTTTGCGCGTAATAAGGAGGCACTTCCTTGCTGCGGCCGTGGACCCAGCTGTCAGCCTCTCCACGTACAGTCCACGTCCGATGGAAGCCGTTCCTTGACCACGTTGACCACGCCGCGCCGAGAGCACCAGGGCGGTGGACGACGGCGAGGCCTAGGAAGGGGACGACGCGGAGCCGGGGAAGACGCGGCAGTGGATGCCCACGCGTAGAGGAGTATGAGGGTTCACTGGTTCGCTGCGGTGTGAGGCTGTCGTCGCCGCAGAATAACAGGGCGTGTGGGTGAGTAGAGGGATGGCCTGGCCAGGGGTGGGGGTAGTAGGGGGCGGTGAGGCCTCCGCCGCATTGCAGCCGGCCACGGGAGGCAGGAGCACGAGGCACGACCAGCGCTGGTTTGGGCAGCTGGAGCAAGAAGACCAGAGGTTGAAGAAGCACTACGTCTGTTGGATGGACATCGTACGGTCACTGGAGCTAGAATCGTGCATATTGACTAAGTTGACAAAGCCCTCCGTCCCCGTCAACTTAGTAGGCCCACAAGTCAGCCTGCCACTATACTGGGTCCCAGCTAGCAGGGGGTATTCAATTTTTTGTGCGTAATAAGGAGGCACTTCCTTGCATGCGAAGATATAGCTGGTGGGTCCAAGCTGTCAGCGGTGGTAACGTTTTTTTGTGAAATACAGAGGCCCTTTCGGTGGGTCCCAGATGTCAGGTGCAGGAATCATTATTTTGCGCGTAATAAGGAGGCATTTCCTTGCGTGCGGCCCTGGACCCAGCTGTCAGCCTCTCCACGTACAGTCCACTTCAGATGCATGTCCGTCGTTGACCACATTGACCAGGCCGTGCTAAGATCACCAGGGCGGTGGACGACGGCGAGGCCTAGGAAGGGAACGACACGGAGGCAGGGAAGACTCGGCAGTTGTTTCCCACGCGGACGGGAGTATGACTGTACCAGGGTTTACTGGTTCGTCTGCCATCGCCGGAGAATAACAGCAGGTGTGGGTGAGTAGAGGGATGGCTAGGCCAGCGATGGGAGTATGGTGGGGCGGTGACGCCTGCGCGGCAGCACAGCCGGCCGCAGGGAGGAGGGAGCAGGCAGTCCCGCCGGCGCTTGTTTGAGCGGCTGGAGCAGGAAGAGCAGAGATTGAAGTAGCACGATGGCCGTTGGATGGACATCCAAAAGTCACTGCTTGTGCCTCAACCTTTTTTTAGGAAAGCCTCAAATCTGTGGAAAACATCATACAGCCCATCTGCCATTATTTCTAATAATTTACAGCCCATTTGCTAATTCTTAAGGTTTTTTTGGAGCCCATATTCTTTTTGTTAGCATTACAGCCCATATTGTGGCCACGGTTAAAAAATTATACGAAATTTTGCATATTTCGATGCGGTCCGAACTGTTTTTAATCCCGAAATTTCGAGTCACATTCAAACTGCTTTTAAAAATAAATGTATATCAATATAAAATCCAACAAATTGTCCATGCGTAAAAATCAATGCAATTTAAAATCTCGAAATGAAAAAAAGAAATTTGAAACTAATTGCCGGTTTGATGTGTTTTAAAAATGTACAACACATTTCTCATTACTGATAGGCCATTTTCTCGGCCAGCCGAATGAAGCTCTCCTCGTCTTGAAAGATTTGCAGCCCAACAGGCCTGACAAAGCGACTTACTTGGCAAATCACAAAAAAACTGGGCTGTGGCCGTGGACCCAGCTGTCAGCCTCTCCACGTACAGTACTCTTCGATGGAAGTCGGTCGTTGACCACATTGACCACGCCGCACCGAGAGCACCAAGGCGGTGGACGACGGCGAGGCCTAGGAAGGGGACGACGCGGAGCCGGGGAAGACGCGGCAGTGGATGCCCACGCGGAGAGGAGTACGAGGGTTCACTGGTTCGGCTGCGGTGTGAGGCTGCCGTCGCCGCAGAATAACAGGGGGTGTGGGTGAGTGGAGGGATGGCCTGGCCAGCGGTGGGAGTAGTATGGGGGCGGTGAGGCCTCCGCGGCAGCACAGCCGGCCACGGGAGGCAGGAGCAGGCGGCACGACCGGCGCTGCTTTGGGCGGCTGGAGCAAGAAGACCAGAGGTTGAAGAAGCACTAAGGCCGTTGGATGGACATCGTACGGTCACTGGAGCTAGAATCGTTCATATTGACTAAGTTGACAAAGCCCTCCATCCCCGTCAACTTAGTAGGCCCACAAGTCAGCCTCCCATAGTGGTGGGTCCCAGCTGGCAGGGGGTATTCATTTTTTTGTGCGCAATAAGGAGGCACTTCCTTGCGTGCGAAGATATAGTTGGTGGGTCCGACCTGTCAGTGGAGGGAACATTTTTTTTGTGAAATACAGAGGCCCTTCCGGCGGGTCCCAGATGTCAGGTGGAGGAATCATTATTTTGCGCGTAATAAGGAGGCATTTCCTTGTGTGCGGCCATGGACCCAGCTGTCAGCCTCTCCACGTACAGTCCACTTCCGATGGATGTCGTTCGTTGACCACGTTGACCACGCCGCGCCGAGAGCACCAGGGTGGTGGACGACGGCGAGGCCTACGAAGGGAACGACATGGAGCCGGGGAAGACACGGCAGTGGCTGCCCACGCGGTGGAGAGTACGAGGGTTGACTGGTTCGGCTGCCGTCGCCGGAAAATAACAGGAGGTGTGGGTGAGTAGAGGGATAGACAGGCCAGGGATGCGAGTATATGATGGGGCCGTGAGGCCTGCCCGGCAGCACAGCCGGCCACGGGAGGCGGGAGCAGGCGGTTCCGACGGCGCTGGTTTGGGCGGCTGGGGCAGGAAGATCAGAGACTGAAGAAGCACGATTGCCGTTAGATTGACATCTAACGGTCTGACGCTGGTAGAGTCGATTGTTGACTAAGTTTCTTTTTTGATAAACCTTGTGTACGCATGAACTTAGTAGGCCCACAAGTCAGCCTCCAAATCTGTGGCAGACAACATAGAGCCCATTTGCTATTTTTTAATAATTTGCAGCCCATTTGCTAATTCTTAAGTAATTTATTACAGCCCATTTTCTGCCCGGGACCACGGTCAAAAGTTCAACCTTATTTTGCATATTTCGGTGGAGTCCGAACTTTTGTAATCCGAATGATAAACATTTTTTAAGAACTTATTGATTTGCCAAAAAAATCGTTTTGTTTTTGTAAGCAAATAAGACGTGGGACAATTGAGTTGGTTTAAGGGGAAACCAGTGGTAAAAAAATCAGCGCTGGGAGGGAAAACAACAACAAAAATAAGGATGTAAATATGAAAAGTGAATTTTATGTATTTTCAATATAATGATACGTGTATATGAACTAGTAAAACTATAGGTAGAGATTAGAAAACGGATGTAGGACATGCGTTTCAAGAGGAAAATAGAACTGGGTTGTGTGTTTGATTCAGTAAAAAAGTGCCTGCGGATGTTGTAAGACAAAATATAACTAACGCTGGCGGGCCAGAGGCCAGTAGATACCTGCTGGATCTTTGTGCCCCGTTGTCGTCATGGGCTGGGCCTGTTAAAAACAAAACCAAGCCTGGGCAGTCTACAGCCCAGTTGAAACTTGCTCGACCTGAAAAAACAATATACGTGCTCAATAAACGAGAGAATTCTGCAAGTACAGACTGATAACTGGGATGCAGCAGGGATATTGTTTTTTCATCGTGATAATAAGAGCATGCACTTGTTTCAAAAAATTTGGAGAACTGGGAATTCGAACGGCAGGTGCTTATGCTACCCATCAAATAAAAATCAGGTGCCTGAAAATTCGTTTCGAAACAAATGATTCAGCTTTATATCCACGTCGACCCTCGGCATGATGGTTGGAAGCAAATGCCAAGTTCATACCAAAAGATCGTTAACAACAATACCAACTTGCGGACGACAAGGTAGTACAAGTACCAATACCAAACTAACTTATAATCTTTTTACTCCTGGCCCTAGTGTTCGTCTGGTAGAAAATCTTGCAGAGGACCAGCTCCCGCTCCTTCTCTTGCTCCAGGTCCCCGAGGTGGTACTGGTGCATCACCCAGTTGGTCCTCTGCTGGTCGAAGTTCTTGTTGGTGTGCAGCACCAGAACCTTTTTGCTGCCCGTCTACCGGCCGTTGACCATCACCGGCAAGGTATTGCCGGTGTTGTGCCACATCGCGTGCATGCCGCACTCCGACTGTATCTTGCGACGCGTCCACGTGCCCCTTTTGAACGCCCTGGAATTGTGCTGGAAGAAATGCTTGCTTAGGCCACTCAGTGTGATACCTGCAGTATTGTCGAATACAGGTTTTAGTGTACGTAGTTGGCATTTTCATAACATCTTTGGCATGTTGCAGTCACTTGTTTCACTTTTTATTAACTGTCAAATTGTAATTGCTTCACCAGGTCTGCGTCTAAAAAGAAAAATAGAGCTATAAACAAAGGAATATGTTTGTGCAAGTAGACGGCCGATCGGTGTCTTACCTGGAAGTTTCTCAGGATGGGTGTAGCATATGCCGTGCTCGCTGTCGATGGTTGGTATGAACAAATCGATGAGAGGGTGAGATCTCGCGCTGTCAGCACTCACTTTGGCCTCAAGGTGCTCGATCAGCTCCTGATCCGTGGGATCGAACTTGACGCCAGCCGGCAGCACCGGCCAATCCTTCTTCGACTTGCATGGGTTAATTCCAGTTATATGGTACTCAATGTATGATCAATCGACTGTTTTAAGTGAATGATGAAAGATTTTGACAGATAAGTGGTACTCCAAATCTGAAGTCCAGAATACCCGAACACGCCGCCGGGATTCTTGTGTCACCTCACGCGCAGCGTGTTGTCACGTCAATTCAATGTGTGGACATGATGAATAGTTTGACCGACGTATACTAGTACTGCTACTGTACTACTTACTAGTCGTATTTAGTGTCACATTTTAACCATAGGTTTAACTAACAAGTACGCACTTGAAGCCTATGTGATATATATATATACTGCACAGCATCTCCATCATCATTATCAGTACATCCTGCGCAGGTGAGTTAGGATGCACTTGATCCCAGAAAGGTATCTATCCTTCAAACCAGAGGAGTGCTTCAACCTAACAACAGTACATAATATCCAACAAAAGAGGGTCGTGCTACAGCAGCAGAATACATGGCTCAGTCTACATATCAGTACGAATCAAGTTGTGCATATTTGATGTTGGCATGAACCACACTGCCGCTTGTCGGGTTTGCAAAAGCCATCCATCGCATGGAAGCTTGATGCCTTTCACACACTGAAGATTATCTCGCAACAAGCTGTGTCGACGAATCTCTGGATATGGTGATTCATGAAACCCATGGTATGATGTGTAAACACAGTCCCCCCTGGCGAATGGAAGTTGCATAGCACGGTAATCATCGTCGGTGATATGATCGATGATTGGTTGGATGATCGGATAATTGAGCCCGAGGAACATGGAGTGGTTGCCGAGGCTATAAACCCGCCTCCTGTTGAATACGCCTGGCCCAACGGAGCTGCGATCTTTCTCGAACATGAAGCAACCATAGCCATCAATGTCACGAACGCCCCAGGCATCGTACTGCATGTGGTTTGATGAAATGGTTTGGTCAATTTGGTGCGTGCAAATGAGCATCAAATGACCACCGTCAGCTGAACGAGCAATAAACCACCACCCATCGGCTGGTATGGTTCCAGGTCCTGGAATCATGAAGGCCAGCGCATTTGCGTCTGCTGCAACAATTCAAATTGGATACCAAAAGGACAAAAATAAACAATCATGTTCAGAGTATGTGTGGAATTAAGATTATTATAACAGTGACACATATCATAGACAGAGAATTGCAATGTCGTGGTCATAATCATACCCCAAGTTAAAAAAATAAGCCAATGGCTTTCATATTCTAGCAATATATCATGGTTCAAACATGATGTAACAATGAGAGGAAAACAGATATGACAGGGCCTACTCATATTCTACCATAGCACTTACTACAGTTATCATATCAACTCTAAGCAATAACATGCGTTGTTATAAAAATCCTGGAAATGAGAGTAACATATAGCAATCATGAGGTTATACTCATAATATCTATTCTAACAATCATTAGATACCTATTGTTCTCATATCAACTCTAACAATAACATGTGTGGTCATAAAAATCTAGGAAATGAGAGGAACATATAGCAATGATGTGGTTATAGACATACTATATATTCTAAATTTGTAACAATGAACAGGCAGTCGTATTCTTAAGGTAAAGATGAGATGAGATAGAACAATTACACGACGATAGATTCCACCAGTATAGGCAGCCAATCTGTGCGTCGACCGCATAAACGATGCCATCGTGCACTATAGCATCAGACAGAAGTGTTGGGTCAAGAGGATCGACGATGACCATAACCATGTATGGCGTCCGGATTCTAGATAGACTAATCCCATGTTGAACACGGCAATGAGCTTGTAATCCATGTAGTCTTCTGATGGTGTGGGCACTTCGCGGATTACAACCTTCAGCAAACAGAGGTCGAGCCAAAAGCTCGACGCATCTCGTGCGTAGTAGGCGGGAGTGTCCGGCGGGCCGCGAGGCTCGATGGCGGCGGTATCCAAAGATGGAAGGGTGATCTCTCGCTGGGTGTAGATATCCACGAGACGCCACGGACTACCAGATTGGTGGATGAGGATGATCCAGTTGGCCTTCATGCTCCCCCAGTAGTGGCCGCGCATGAAGGGCAGGTGGACGGGTAGTGGTAGCATGTCGAGGGGCACCACGGCAACCTCCGTAGGATCATCAAGTCGGTGTCTGGGCCACCTGCGAGGATCGGGCATCAGCAAGCAGAGTGTCTTGAAATGAGTCGGCAGGTTGCAGACGAGTAGATGGTACAAAGACACCGAGCATGCGGCCAGACGGACGGTGCTGAGTAGGTCCATACGATTACAGATCTGCTCCAAGAGAACATCGGGGAGGGAATTCCAATCGCGGCTCTGCGTGTCAGTCGGTTCTGCCATTGGGGTTTTCGGTGCCTGCGAGCCAGCAGGGAAGTGGATTCGGGCAGGCGAGCGAAGAAGCTTCTCCTCGTGTGGCCGAGCAGTGAGCGGGGGGATATGGTACGCGCGAGCTACCAAGGAAGATAGCGCGGGCGGGCGAGCAGTGAGCGGGGGGAAATGGTGACGATGGGGAAGAGAGGAGGAAGAAGAGTTGAAGACCGGGAAGAAAGTGTATTAAATCTCAATTCTACTATTACTACCAGGATATACTGTCCTTCGGAGTGTAAATAGTTACACCAATGACATGTGTGTCTACCACAAGAGGGCCCATATGTCAGTTAATGGAGGACAGAAGCGTGCTCTACTGGCAAACATGATGGCAGTACTGGGTAAGGCTGATTTAGTAACACCAACACGCTGGTTCAGCTTATTAATTAAGTGTCCCATCTGCTGCAGCGTGTATTGTCACTTCACTGCGAAGACTAGTTGAATAGTTCTCTCTGACCGAGATGGGGAATAATGGATCGCGAAGACTTCCTTTCTACATTATCCCTATGCCTCTACGCTCACTTCACTCATTTTGCTCCGTACGTAGTCACCTGTTGAAATCTCTAGAAAGACAAATACTTCGAATTTGGGAACAGAGGGAGGATTTTACTCCGTATTTGGGAACAGAGGGAGGATTTACTCCGTATTTGGGAACAGAGGGAGTATCACCATATGGAGGGAACAGAGGAAGCTTGAAATATGAACATGTCAATGGGAGGGAGTAAGCCCCATGCATGCATGCATGCAACATGCAACACTCACACGTACACATGGACGCACGCAACACTCACACACCCATGCGGCACACAGCACACGACGCAACACACACGCTCACGCTCAGGTGCTCAACCTACTCCCTACGTCCGTGAAAGACTGTAAATTTAGAGATTTACACATTGACGAGGGCATAATTAACGCCCAAAAGTAGCAGACTTATGTGTGCATGCGACCATTGAGAGGAAGACGATTAAATGAAGGTCGTTGCATGCTTTAATTAAGGATAGACATGTAGCCTATACCTAGAGCACAAGTTGGTGCATTAGTCAATCAATATCGATTTAGATTAAAGGCTAAATGCATTGGAAGTGTAGATGTACTACACTCTTTGTTTTTTAGCTGATTTCTTTGCTCTGCCAACTGACAGGTGGGACCCAGAAACCAGGTGAAAATTTAATTAGTCAACAAAGTGCCACGTCGACTATGTGGCCAGTCAGTAGGGTGCAATACGGTGCTCTACGATGAGCTAGTGATCGTATAATCACCGCAAAACTATATATAGTGACCGTAAAGAGCGTAGTGTTACATACGTTGACCGCCAGTGTATTTTTCTCGTTTCAAATTAAGCCATATTAACCGAAAAGGACGCAGTATGGAATAGTACTAGTACTGCTTTGATGTGTCCCGTCAACTCGACGAACGAGGAGAAGCTTGCTTACTACGCCTCTCCCTCGCCCACGCGCGCGGTGGTTCGCAGGACGAGGAGAGGGTTTTGACTACAGCGCCCTCTCCCTCGCCCTCGCCCTCGCAGTGGACGTGCAGCAGTTCAATCGGTGTCAGATTGCCAGAAGCATAATGTGTACTGTAGTATCATCATTGTTGGACCTTCCGAAGAGGCGAAGAGCCAAGTGCAAGGTTCACACGAGTATGAACTGTTGAACCCCCCGAAGATGCAAAGAGCCAAGCGCAAGGTTTTATAGGAGTTGTCGTCCTAGTAGGAGCGTACTACAACTATAGCGAACGATGCTACTGTATGATGCCGCCACGTCACGTATATCCAAAGATGTGCCACCTTTTTTTCTCAAAGAGCGTGTTGGAGCCCGTGCAACAACCACACAAGTTGCACGTACACATAACACATTTACTAGTAGTAAATTCTAAAGGACTAATGCCATTATGCCACACAAGTTCATCTCCAATTCATGTGATAAATTTGTGCACGACTAGTCTACATATATTCACAGCGCTACCGTTCACAATTTACCGTACTCCACTTACACGTTATAGATGAAAAACAAAAATGGTGGCAGCTAGTGGGTTCATGTCTTCAAGGGCCTAGCTAGCTATACGCGTCCTCCAAGGTAAAAAGTACTCCTACTAGTTAGTAAGTAGAGTACTAGTACAACAATGAAAGAGAAGGCGAGAGGGTTAAAAAATGGAATACCTGGGTAGATGGTGATGGTCCGATCGTGGTAGATTGTGTGACCATGTTGCACATCAGTGGTACCATGGGTAATGACTGCTAAGATAGTTGATCCCAATATGCCAAAGTCACCTACAAGGTTCCAGGTTAGACCGAATCACGGATGCACATGCACATCCAGGATCGGCGATCTTATTTTGATCGCGGGATGACTGGTCCCTGCAAAATAATGGAGTACCGTTAGGGATGCAAATGATGGTTTGTGCATTCCGTTTGTAATCTCCCGTATCGTAGGATGGCAACCAGATGAAACAAGTCCCCTGTCTTGTCACCGCGAAGATGCGGCCTAGATGGCGCACGGCGTCTTTGAACGTGTAGGGGTACAAATCTTCCGCCACCAACATGCGCCAGCCTCTGCCGTTACTGCCTCTTGCATTGATGGCAATCCTTATGTCGAACACTGCGATGAGACAGTAATCGTCGTAACCGCGTCACTTTGTTGGCGAGTCCTATCGGTGTCAAAACCGGCGGATCTCGGGTAGGGGTCCCGAACTGTGCGTCTAGAATCGATGGTAAGAGGAGACGGGGGACACGATGTTTACCCAGGTTCGGGCCCTCTCTATGGAGGTAATACCCTACTTCCTGCTTGATTGATCTTGATGAATATGAGTGTTACAAGAGTTAATTGATACGTCCATTTTGCATCATGCTTTTATATTGATATTTATTGCATTTTGGGCTGTTATTACACGTTATGTCACAATACTTATGCCTATTCTCTCTTATTTTACAAGGTTTACATAAGGAGGGAGAATGACGGCAGCTGGAATTCTGGGCTGGAAAAGGAGCAAATATTGGAGACGTATTCTGCACAACTCCACAAGTCCTGAAACTCCACGAAAGTTATTTTTGGAAATAATAAAAAATATTGAGCGGAAGAAGTACGTCAGAGGGGGCCCCACCTGGCCACGAGGGTGGGGGGCGCGCCCTACCCCCCTGGGCGCGCCCCCTGCCTCGTGGGCCCCCTGTTGGTCCTCCAGTGGCCATCTTCTACTATATGAAGTCTTTCGTCTGAAGAAAAATCAGAAGCAACCTTTCGGGACGAGACTCCGCCGCCACGAGGCGGAACCAATCTAGGGCTCCGGTAGAGCTGTTCTGCCGGGGACACTTCCCTCCGGGAGGGGGAAATCATCGCCATCGTCATCACCAACGCTCCTCTCATCGGGAGAGGGAAATCTCCATCAACATCTTCATCAGCATCATCTCCTCTCAAAACCCTAGTTCATCTCTTGTCTCTAAGTCTGGGATTGGTACCTGTAGGTTGCTAGTAGTGTTGATTACTCCTTGTAGTTGATACTAGTTGGTTTATTTGGTGGGATCATATGTTCAGATCCTATATGCATATTAATACCCCTCTGATTATGAACACGAATATGCTTTGTGAGTAGTTACGTTTGTTCCTGAGGACACGGGAGAAGTCTTGCTATTAGTAGTCATGTGAATTTGGTATTCGTTCGATATTTTGATGAGATGTATGTTGTCTATCCTCTAGTGGTGTTATGTGAACGTCGACTACATAACACTTCATCATAATTTGGGCCTAGAGGAAGGCATGGGGAATTAATAAGTAGATGATGGGTTGCTAGAGTGACAGAAGCTTAAACCCCAGTTTATGCGTTGCTTCGAAAGGGGCTGATTTGGACCCATGTGTTTCATGCTATGGTTAGGTTTACCTTAATACTTTTGTTGTAGTTGCAGATGCTTGCAATAGAGGTTAATCATAAGTGGGATGCTTGTCCAAGTAAGGGCAGCACCCAAGCACCGGTCCACCCACATATCAAATTATCAAAGTACCGAACGCGAATCATATGAACGTGATGAAAACTAGCTCGACGATAATTCCCATGTGTCCTCGGGAGCGCTTTTCTCTATGTAACAGTTTGTCCAGGCTTGTCCTTTGCTACAAAAAGGATTGGGCCACCTTGCTGCACTTTATTTACTTTTGTTACTTGTTGCTCGTTACAAATTATCCTATCACAAAACTATATGTTACCTATTATTTCAGTGCTTGCAGAGAATACCTTGCTGAAAACCGCTTATCATTTCCTTCTGCTCGTCGTTGGGTTCAACACTCTTACTTATCGAAAGGACTATGATAGATCCCCTATACTTGTGGGTCATCAAGACTCTTTTCTGGCGCCGTTGTCGGGGAGTGAAGAGCCTTTGGTAGGTGGAATTTGGTAAGGAAAAATTTATATAGTGTGCTGAAATTTACTGTCACTTGTTACTATGGAAAGTAATCCTCTGAGGGGCTTGTTCGGGGTATCTTCACCCCGACCAGTAGAGCAAAGAGTTGCTCCTCAACCTACTGAACCTATTGAAAATGAAGATGTCCACTTTGAGATTCCTTCGGGTATGTTAGAAAAACTGCTAGCTAATCCTTTTGCAGGAGATGGAACAAAGCATCCTGATGAGCACCTAATATATGTGGATGAAGTTTGTGGATTATTTAAGCTTGCAGGTATACTCGATGATGTTTAAGAAGAAGGTCTTCCCTTTATCTTTGAAGGGAGATGCATCGACATGGTATAGGCTATGTGATGATACGGGATCATGGAACTACAAACGATTGAAATTGGAATTTCATCAGTAATTTTATCCTATGCATCTTGTTCATCGTGATCACAATTATATGTATATTTTTTGGCCTCGCGAAGGAGAAAGCATCGCTCAAGCTTGGGGGAGGCTTAAATCAATGTTATATTCATGCCCCAATCATGAGCTCTCAAGAGAAATAATTATTCAAAGTTTTTATGCTCGGCTTTCTGAAAACAATCAGACCATGCTCGATACTTCTTGTGCTGGCTCTTTCATGATGAAGACTATTGAATTCAAATGGAATTTATTGGATAGAATTAAACGCAACTCTGAAGATTGGGATCTCGACGAAGGTAAGGAGTCAGGTATGACACCTAAGTTTGATTGTGTTAAATCTTTTATGGATACCGATGTTTTCCGTAAGTTTAGCACTAAATATGGACTTGACTCTGAGATAGTAGCCTCTTTCTGAGAATCTTTTGCTGCTTATGTTGATCTCCCTAAGGAGAAGTGGTTTAAATATCATCCTCCCATAGAAGTAAAAGTAGCTGCACCTATTAAAGTTGAAGAAAAGACTATCACTTATAATGATCCTATTGTTCCTACTTCTTATGTTGAGAAACCACCTTTCCCTGTTAGAATAAAGGATCATGCTAAAGCTTCAACTGTGGTTCGTAAAAGCAATATTAGAACTTATACACCTCCTGAGCAAGTTAAAGTTGAACCTAATATTGCTACTGTTAAAGATCTCTTGGCTGATAATATTGATGGGCATGTTATTTATTTCTACGGTGAAACTGCTAGAATTGCCAAACCTTGTGCTAAAGATAAACATAGACCTGTGGTAGGCATGCCTGTTATTTCTGTTAAAATAGGAGATCATTGTTTTTTTTTTACTGGGAACTGTAGGGGAAACCCCCACAGCATATCAAAACTTTGTTGAGAAAATATATACAGTACAGGTACAGAAAAAGGGGGGATTACAAGAGGTAATCAAAGAACCTAGGGGAAGAAGTAGAAAAACAGGGTAGAGGATACATATTAAAGGCCTCAAGGTGGCAGGAAAGAAATCCAGCGTAGAAGATCATCTTTGTAGGCAGCTTTCACTCTATATTGCATTAAGCTGATGTCATGTATAAAAGCAGACCTCCATTTATTAAATCTAGCCCTCTCATGCCTGAAGACCTTAGCATTCCTGATGATCCAGATATTCCAGCAAGCAATGAACACCACTTCAGTGAAGAAGGGCTTCCTAAAACTCCTGCTAGCATTAAGGACCAAATGAGCCATGGAGTCACCAGAAGACCAATCAATTTGCAGATAGTTCCAAATTCTGACACTAAAGTTGCAATTGAAGAACAAATGATCTCTTGTCTCCCTAGTCTGCAAAGGGCAAAGGACACAGCTCACTCCATCCTCCAAGTGCCAATGCCTCCTCTCCACCATGTCCTTGGTGTTCAACCTGTCCATAATAAGCATCCAAGCAAAAACTTTGATTTTCATTGTACAAGAGGACTTCTAGATCCAAGCTGTCAAAGGGTTGAAAGATGCAGAGACAAAAGTATATGAGTAAAACAGCTTTGGTGAGTATCCCTTGGCAGTGCCCTTCCAAAACCAAATATCCTTGGACCCAAGTGCTCTAATAAGGCCACCCAACATAGACTGGAGAATAGTCAGTTCATCAAAAGCCTGGCTGGACAAAGGAAGGTGGAAATGCTGGAAAATGTCCTGAGAGCCCAAGAATTCCATAGCAGTAACCCAGGGGTCCTTAACATAGGAGTAGAGCCTGGGAAATTTGAGCTGAAGGCTAGACACCTGACCATCAAACTACAAGTTATCTGACCACATGAGGGCAGTGTTCCCTGCATTAATCTGAACCCAAGCACACTCCCTAAAATGATGCATGACCTTGCAAATATCCTTCCACCAGAATGAGCCACAATCAGAAGTTCCCTGAGGGACCCTATTATGGTAGTAAGTATCCCAAATTAAAGAAACCCAAGGAAGATCCTTTTTATTAAGGAAATTATTGGCATGTTTGATCAAAAGTGCAACATTCTGGGAACCAAGGTTGAGGATGCCAAGACCTCCCCTGTTTTTTGGCCTGCAAATAAGGTCCCCAGCAGCTAGGGAGGGTGCAGGCTGACCCCTATTCCTCCTCCAGAGACATTGCCTCTGGATTCTTTCCAATTGTTTAAGAATTCCAGCTGGGACAGCCAAACTGCACAAGAAGAAAATGGGCATAGATGACAGAGCAGAATTAAGGAACTGCAGCCTTTCCCCCTGATTCAGAAAAGATGAACTAGCTGTCATTCTCCTCTCCATGCAATCAACCAGTGGCATAAAATCCAGCATATTAGGCCGTGTAGTTCCCACTGGCAACCCAAGGTAGGTAAAAGGCATTTTCCCAATCTGGCAGCCAAAAGCAGAAGCTAATTCAGCCATGACAGCAGTATCCACATTGATGGGAATAATAAAGGATTTATGATAGTTCACATCCAGACCAGTCGACTCAGAGAAGATCCTGAGCATATCCTTTAGAGCTAAGAGTTGATCCTTGTCAGCAGGCAAGATAATAAGAGTATCATCAGCATACTGAACTACAGGGTAATCCTGATCATGACAAGGAATAGGTAACTGAAGAATGCCCCTTCTTAACATATCATTAATTACAGTCTGCAGAAGATCAGCAGCTAGGACAAACAAGAGAGGAGAGACTGGATCACCCTGTCTGACACCCTTTTTGCACCTGAACTTCCTACCAGGGACACCATTAAGCAGAACAGAGGAGGTACCTGTGGAGAGAAGCTGCTTCATCCAAAGGATCCACTTCTCATTAAAGCCCTTATGTCTCAGAATTTGCACAATGGCCTCATGCTCGAGGGAGTCAAAAGCCTTTTCAAAATCCAACTTTAGAATCACAATAGGTTTCTTGGACTGATGGCACTGGTGCAAATACTCAAAGGTCCACCCAATACAATCCTGAATTGTTCTACTTGTTATGAAACCATATTGGTTCTTGTGAACACACTGCATAATCACCTCTTGAAACCTATTGGCTGCCATCTTAGACAGAAACTTAAAACCCATTCCTGTTAAAGATATAGGTCTGTAGTCACCCACCTCCTCAGGGGAGGGCTTCTTGGGCACCAAAGTTATGTAAGAGTCATTGATATTCTCCAGATGGGCAGTACCCTGAAAGAAAGCCTGGGCCAGTTCATAGAAATCCTGAGAAATTATGTGCCAGCATCTTTTGAAGAAAAGACCATTAAAACCATCTGGACCTGGAGCTTTATCAACTGGCATGTGCTTGATAATCAAGTCCATTTCCTCCTTCTCAAAAGGCTTAGTGAGAACATCCAATCCCACAACGGGTTCAATAAGGGAAGAAAGATCAAATCCCATTTTAATTCCCCTGGAAGAACCCATTCTGTTCTTAAAACAATCCCAGATAATACCCTCCATTTGGGAATGATCAGTCACCACCGTACCATCATGCAGTTTTAAGCTAGCAATAGAATTTCTGCGGTATCTCTCCGTGGCCATAGCATGAAAGAACTTGGTGTTCTCACCACCCACTTTGATGTATCTGATAGTACATCGTTTCCTCCAATAAAGATATTGAAGGTGGAGCAATTTCTCAACATGGCATTTAACCACAATCCTGAAATTTGATTCCTGTCTGTAGAGTGTTCTATATTCCTCAAGCTCATCCAAGAGCAGGATAACACTATTGCATTTACAAATGAGAGTTTTCAGTTTAGAAATGCTCTTCTGCCACCTTTTGAGACACATTCTCAAGGACTTAAATTTGTCAGCTATCCTGGCAGTAATATGGCCCTTTCTGGATTGTTTCTGCCATGAGGAATCAACACAATCCATAAAACCCTCCAACTCCAACCAATAGTTCTCAAACCTAAAGATATTAGACTTGGGAATAGAAGTTTTAATTGTAACCATACAGGGCACATGGTCAGAAGCAGTTCTGGCAAGAGGTAACACCTCAGTCATGGGATAATCAGAGATCCAATCAACAGAAGTGAAGAACCAGTCAAGCTGCTCAAGAAGTGGATCATCCTGCATATTGGACCAAGTGTAGGACCTGCCTTTGATGGGCAACTCCAAAAGGTCGAGGTGTCCAATTATCTCATTAAAGATGAACATGTCATTCAGATCACCACCAGGTAGATTCCTGTTATCCATAGACCGTAAGAAGTTAAAATCCCCCAATAACAGCCAATTCTCATCCACAGGAATGTTCAGGTGATATAACCAGTTTACAAAATTATCCCTGGCTTCCCCCTGACAAGGTCCATAGACCACCACAAGAGTCCAGCGCTCATTGTTGTGCCTAGAAACAAACTCAATTACCACTGCAAATTGTTGGACTTGCAATAAAGTCCCCCCAAATATAGACGAATTCCAAACAACTAGAATTCCACCAGAGGCCCCCAAGGAAGGAGAGAAAGCAAAGCTGTCAAATCTCTTGGGGAAAAAACTTTTAATCATGCGGGAATCGAATGAAGCACATTTAGTTTCTTGCAGGCAGGCAATAGCACAGTGGCTTTCATCAATCTTTTGTCTAACAGCTCGTTGCCTAGCTTCAGAATTTAAACCCCTGACATTCCAGCACAGTACATTCCAGTTTCTACAGAGATTATTCATAAAGGAATAACATAAACAAGTCACCCATGCACATGACACACAGTGCCAGATGCCCAAAAGCACATAAGAGTTCCAAACCAGCATTATTACATAGCCCCGGATCAGAAAAAGAAAACCGAACACATAAAGCATATTTGTGGGCTCGCCAAACCCAACAGTATTGAAGCACACTATTCATTGGAGTCTTGAGTTGTAGCAGTAGAGGGGTCCACCATAAGTGCATCCTTCGTGAGCAGAGCTGCATCAATCTCCAGCTCCTTGCCAATAGCTTGCAGGTGACTGATGGGAGAAGGCGGAGGGACATCTCCAAATGCAGGGTCTTCAGACTTCTCAGCAGAGAGGGGCTTGGCCTTGGGCTTCTTCTTCTTGGGCTGCAGAACCAGCTCATAGGAGATCATTGTTATCATGGCTTGTGTGATATGGGTGCTAGTGTTCGTGCAATACCTTATGACTTATACAAATAAATTATGCATGATATTGCACCTGCTGAGATAGAAGATATTGATGTCACAATTAAACTTGCCAATAGAGATACTATTTCACCAATGGGAATTGTTAGAGATGTTGAAGTCTTGTGTGGGAAAACTAAATATCCTGCTGATTTTCTTGTTCTTGGTTCCCCACAAGATAGCTTTTGCCCCATTATATTTGGTAGACCCTTCTTGAACACCATCAATGCTAGGATAGACTGTGGATAGGATGTTGTTAACATAAATTTAGTAGACAACACCGGGAAGAAGAATTGCCTAGTAAGGATGAAATTATTGGTCTTGCTTCTATTGCCGTACCTCCTAGTGATCCTTTAGAACAATATTTGCTAGACCATGAAAATGATATGTTTATGAATGAAAGAAGGGAAATAGATGAAGTATTGTTTAAACAGGAACCTATCCTTAAGCACAATTAGCCTGTTGAAATCCTAGGGGATCCTCCTCCACCCAAGGGTGATCCCGTGTTTGAGCTTAAACCGTTACCTGATACTCTTAAATATGCTTATCTTGATGAGAAAAAGATATATCCTGTTATTATTAGTGCTAACCTTTCAGAGCATGAAGAAGAGATATTATTGAAAACCCAGAGGAAGCACCGTGCTGCTATTGGATATACTCTTGATGATCTTAAGGGCATTAGTCCCACCCTATGTCAACATGAAATAAATTTGGAGGAAGATGCCAAACCAGTTCGTGATCATCAACGACGGCTGAATCCTAAGATGAAGGAAGTGGTATGAAAGGAAATACTAAAGCTCCTTGAGGCAGATATAATTTATCCCGTTGCTGATAGTCAGTGGGTAAGTCCTGTCCATTGCGTTCCTAAGAAAGGAGGTATTACCGTCGTTCCTAATGATAAAGATGAATTGATTCCACAAAGAATTATTACAGGTTATAGGATGGTAATTGATTTCTGCAAATTAAATAAAGCTACTAAAAAGGATCATTACCCCTTACCTTTTATCGATCAAATGCTAGAAAGATTATCTAAACATACACATTTTTGCTTTCTAGATGGTTATTCTGGTTTCTCTCAAATACTTGTGTCAGCCAATGATCAATCAAAGACTACTTTTACATGCCCTTTTGGTACTTTTGCTTATAGACGTATGCCTTTTGGTTTATGTAATGCACCTGCTACCTTTCAAAGATGCATGATGGCTATATTCTCTGACTTTTGTGAAAAGATTTGTGAGGTTTTCATGGACGACTTCTCCGTTTATGGATCCTCTTTTGATGATTGCTTGAGCAAACTTGATCGAGTTTTGCAGAGATGTGAAGAAACTAATCTTGTCATGGATTGGGAGAAGTGCCACTTTATGGTTAATGAAGGTATTGTGTTGGGGCATAAGGTTTCTGAAAGAGGTATTGAAGTTGATAAAGCCAAGGTTGATGCTATTGAAAAGATGCCATGTCCCAAGGACATCAAAGGTATAAGAAGTTTCCTTGGTCACGCCGGCTTTTATAGGAGGTTCATTAAGGACTTCTCAAAAATTTCTCGGCCTCTGACTAATTTATTACAAAAAGATATACCATTTGTTTTTTATGATGATTGTGTAGAAGCATTTGAAATCCTTAAGAAAGCATTGATCTCTGCACCTATTGTTCAGCCACCCGATTGGAATTTACCCTTTGAAATTATGTGTGATGCTAGTGATTATGCTATAGGTGCTATTCTAGGGCAAAGAGTTGATAAGAAATTAAATGTTATTCAATATGCTAGTAAAACTCTAGACAATGCTCAAAGAAATTATTCTACTACTGAAAAGGAATTCTTAGCGGTTGTATTTGCTTGTGATAAGTTCAGACCTTATATTGTTGATTCTAAAGTAACTATTCACACGGATCATGCTGCTATTAAATATCTTATGGAAAAGAAAGATGCTAAACCTAGACTTATTAGATGGGTTCTCCTGCTACAAGAATTTGATTTGTATATTGTTGATAGAAAGGGAGCTGAGAACCCCGTTGCAGACAACTTGTCTAGGTTAGAAAATGTTCTTGATGACCCACTACCTATTGATGATAGCTTTCCTGATGAACAACTAAATGTCATAAATACTTCTCATACTTCTCCATGGTATGCTGATTATGCTAATTACATTGTTGCTAAATTTATACCACCTAGTTTCACATACCAGCAAAAGAAAAAGTTTTTCTATGATTTGAGACATTACTTTTGGGATGACCCACATCTTTATAAAGAAGGAGTAGATGGTGTTATTAGACGTTGTGTACCTGAGCATGAACAGGAACAGATCCTACGCAAGTGTCACTCCGAAGCATATGGAGGACACCACGCTGGAGACAGAACTGCACATAAGGTATTGCAATCCGGTTTTTATTGGCCTACTCTCTTCAAGGATGCCCGTAAGTTTGTCCTGTCATGTGATGAGTGTCAAAGAATTGGTAATATCAGTAGACCTCAAGAAATGCCTATGAACTATTCACTTGTTATTGAACCATTTGATGTTTGGGGCTTTGATTATATGGGACCTTTTCCTGCCTCTAATGGAGATACACATATTTTAGTTGTTGTTGATTACGTTACTAAGTGGGTAGAAACTATTCCAACTAGTAGTGCTGATCATAACACTTCTATTAAAATTCTTAAAGAAGTTATTTTTCCGAGGTTTGGAGTCCCTAGATATTTAATGACTGGTGGTGGTTCACACTTTATTCATGGTGCTTTTCGTAAAATGCTTGCTAAGTATGACGTTAATCATATAATTGCATCTCCTTATCACCCACAGTCTAGTGGTCAAGTAGAATTGAGTAATAGAGAGCTCAAATTAATTTTGCAAAAGACTGTCAATAGATCTAGAAAGAATTGGTCCAAGAAACTTGATGATGCATTATGGGCCTATAGAACTGCATATAAAAATCCTATGGGTATCTCTCCGTATAAAATGTTTTATGGAAAAGCATGTCACTTAACTCTCGAACTAGAACATAAGGCATATTGGGCTATTAAAGAGCTCAATTATGATTTCAAACTTGCCGGTGAGAAGAGGTTATTTGATATTAGCTCACTTGATGAATGGAGAACCCAAGCCTATGAAAATGCCAAGTTGTTTAAAGAAAAAGTTAAAAGATGGCATGACAAAAGGATACAAAAGCGTGAGTTTAATGTAGGTGACTATGTATTGCTATACAACTCTCGTTTAAGATTTTTTGCAGGAAAACTTCTCTCTAAATGGGAAGGCCCTTACGTTATCGAGGAGGTCTATCGTTCCGGTGCCATAAAAATCAACAATTTCGAAGGCACAAATCCGAAGGTGGTAAACGGTCAAAGAATCAAACATTATATCTCAGGTAATCCTATAAATGTTGAAACCAATGTTATTGAAACCATAACCCCGGAGGAATACATAAAGGACACTTTCCGGAATGTTTCAGACTCCGAAAAGGAATAGGTATGTGGTACGGTAAGTAAACCGACTCAAATAGTTTTTATGGCAATATTTCTCCATTTTGGAATATTTAGAAAAATAGAAAAATAAGAAGCAGTCCGGGAAGGACACGAGGCCTCCACGAGGGTGGAGGGCGCGCCCCTACCTCGTGGGCACCTCGTGTGCTCTCCGGACTCCATTTTCTTGCACGTTACGTATTTTGGTCGGTAAAAAATCATTATATAATCTCCCGAAGGTTTTGACTCCTGTATCACGCAAATATCCTCTGTTTTCGTTTCGAGTTGTCCTGCTGCAGATTAGAGCAACATGTCGTCCCAGGATTCTGAAGGAGAAAGCTATGTGGCTGATTACCTTGCAAACCCCAAGGTCTATGGAGATGTGGAGCATTGTGGTTGGACTACGGAAGAAGAAGAGGACTATGAACCCAAGAGGAGGGAGGAGACGAGCTCAAATGAAGATGAAGTCCCATTAGCTCAACCTGGGGACATGCATGTGGAGTTCAAAAAGTCAAGCCTCCCTGATAAAGCAAAGAAATTTAAGATCGAGTTTATCCCTTTTCGTCTCTTGCAGGAAAACAAGTAGGAATTATGCAAAGAGATATTAAGCCTGGAACAGGAGATTAATGACTTGAGGGATCAAAATTCTGTCCTCAAGCGCAAATTAAGGAAGAAGACTACGCCATCAGCTAAACCATCATCTTCTTCTTCAACAAAGGAGACATAATCACATGGGTATGGGCACTCCGCTTGGCAACTGCCAAGCTTGGGGGAGGTGCCTCGGTATCGTATCACCATCACACTCCTATCTTTACCGTTTTTCTTAGTTCGAACCTTTTAGTAGTATCTTGATCTAGTAGAATATAGTTTTGGTATGATCTAGTTTTGAATTTTGCTTTATGATCTCTCTTTGTAATCGAGTCCGTGAGCTATATATAATAAAGATTAGTGTTGAGTCAAGGGCTTGATTATCTTGCTATGATCTTGAGTGGATAAAAGAAAAGAGAAAAGAATAAAAAGGAATAAAAATATCATATTGATCTTATTGAGAGTAATGACTTCACATAGAAAGAGTATGATGATTAAAAATTGTTGGGAGTTGGCAAACATAGCTTTGGTCATCGTTGCAATAAATAGGAAGTAATAAGGAAAGAGAGGTTTCACATATAAATATACTATCTTTGACATCTTTTATGATTGGGAGCACTCATTAAAATATGACATGCTAAAGAGTTGATGTTGGACATGGAAGACAACGTAATGGGTTATGTTTTCTTATATCTGAGATAAAGTATATTGTCATGGATCATCCAACATGTTGAGCTTGCCTTTCCCCCTCATGCTAGCCAAATTCTTTGCACCAAGTAGAGATACTACTTGTGCTTCCAAATACCCTTAAACCAGTTTTGCCATGAGAGTCCACCATACCTACCTATGGATTGAGTAAGATCCTTCAAATAAGTTGTCATCAGTGTAAGCAATAAAAATTGCTCTCTAAATATGTATGATTGATTGGTGTGGAGGAAATAAGCTTTATACGATCTTGTGATGTGGAATAAATAAAAGCGACGGACTGCATAATAAAGGTTCATATCACAAGTGGCAATATAAAGTGACGTTCTTTCGCATTAAGATTTTGTGCATCCAACCCTGAAAGCGCATGGCAACCTCTGCTTCCCTCTGCGAAGGGCCTATCTTTTACTATTATCTTCTACCTTATGCAAGAGTCATGGTGATCTTCACCTTCCCTTTTTATATTTTATCCTTTGGCAAGCACATGGTGTTGGAAAGATCCTAATAGATATATCTAATTGGATGTGGGTTAGCATGAACCATTATTGCTGACATTACCCTTGAGGTAAAAGGTTGGGAGCCGAAACTATAAGCCCCTATCTTTCTCTGTGTCCGATTAAAACTCCGTAACCACAAGTATTGCGTGAGTGTTAGCAATTATGAAAGACGAAATGATAGTTGAGTATGTGGACTTTTTAGAAAGCTCTGACATAGACACTTTCTGATGTTATGATAAATTGCAATTGCTTCAATGACCGAGATTATAGTTTGTTGGTTCTCAATAAAGTTTCTAATTCATACTTTGCATTGTGAATAGATTATTACTCGAGCATAAGAAATCATATGACAATATCCATATATGTTGCTGTTAAGAGAATAATCATGATGCCCTCATGTCCGTATTTTATTTTATCAACACCTCTACCTCTAAACATGTGGACATATTTATCGTTATCGGCTTTCGCTTGAGGACAAGCGAGGTCTAAGCTTGGGGGAGTTGATACGTCCATTTTGCATCATGCTTTTATATTGATATTTATTGCATTTTGGGCTGTTATTACACGTTATGTCACAATACTTATGCCTATTCTCTCTTATTTTACAAGGTTTACATAAGGAGGGAGAATGACGGCAGCTGGAATTCTGGGCTGGAAAAGGAGCAAATATTGGAGACCTATTCTGCACAACTCCAAAAGTCCTGAAACTCCACGAAAGTTACTTTTGGAAATAATAAAAAATATTGAGTGGAAGAAGTACGTCAGAGGGGGCCCCACCTGGCCACGAGGGTGGGGGCGTGCCCTACCCCCCTGGGCGCGCCCCCTGCCTCGTGGGCCCCCTGTTGGCCCTTCGGTGGCCATCTTCTGCTATATGAAGTCTTTCGTCTGAAGAAAAATCAGAAGCAACCTTTCGGGATGAGACTCCGCCGCCACGAGGCGGAACCAATCTAGGGCTCCGGCAGAGCTGTTCTGCCGGGGACACTTCCCTCCGGGAGGGGGAAAATCATCGCCATCGTCATCACCAACGCTCCTCTCATCGGGAGAGGGCAATCTCCATCAACATCTTCATCAGCACCATCTCCTCTCAAAACCCTAGTTCATCTCTTGTATCCAATTCTTGTCTCTAAGTCTGGGATTGGTACCTGTAGGTTGCTAGTAGTGTTGATTACTCCTTGTAGTTGATACTAGTTGGTTTATTTGGTGGAAGATCATATGTTCAGATCCTATATGCATATTAATACCCCTCTGATTATGAACATGAATATGCTTTGTGAGTAGTTACGTTTGTTCCTGAGGACATGGGAGAAATCTTGCTATTAGTAGTCATGTGAATTTGGTATTCGTTCGATATTTTGATGAGATGTATGTTGTATATCCTCTAGTGGTGTTATGTGAACGTCGACTACATAACACTTCACCATAATTTGGGCCTAGAGGAAGGCATTGGGAAGTAATAAGTAGATGATGGGTTGCTAGAGTGACAGAAGCTTAAACCCTAGTTTATGCGTTGCTTCGTAAGGGGCTGATTTGGACCCATGTGTTTCATGCTATGGTTAGGTTTACCTTAATACTTTTGTAGTAGTTGCGGATGCTTGCAATAGAGGTTAATCATAAGTGGGATGCTTGTCCAAGTAATGGCAGCACCCAAGCACCGGTCCACCCACATATCAAATTATCAAAGTACCGAACGCGAATCATATGAACGTGATGAAAACTAGCTCGACGATAATTCCCATGTGTCCTCGGGAGCGCTTTTCTCTATATAACAGTTTGTCCAGGCTTGTCCTTTGCTACAAAAAGGATTGGGCCACCTTGCTGCACTTTATTTACTTTTGTTACTTGTTGCTCGTTACAAATTATCCTATCACAAAACTATCTGTTACCTATTATTTCAGTGCTTGCAGAGAATACCGTGTTGAAAACCGCTTATCATTTCCTTCTGCTCCTCGTTGGGTTCGACACTCTTACTTATCGAAAGGACTACGATAGATCCCCTATACTTGTGGGTCATCATTGATCTACCACGAGATCGTAATGGCTAAACCATAGAAGTTTATCCTATGAGTATATGGTAATGAATCTGTCCTATCCAGACTATGCTCTCCGGTTTATATAGACACCGGAGAGATCTAGGGTTACACGAGGTCGGTTACATAAGGGGGAATCTTCAGAGTCGGCAGCTTAGCTTGCCTCCCACACCAAGGAGAGCCTAATCCGGACACGGGTATAGTCTTCGGTCTTCGTGTCTTCACAGCCCATCAGTCCGGCCCATGGATAACAGGCCGGACGCCCGACGACCCCTTAGTCCAGGACTCCCTCAGTAGCCCCCGAACCAGGCTTCAATGATGATATGTTCGGTGTTCGGATTGTCTTCGGCATTGCAAGGCGGGTTCCCTTCTTTAAGTAATGAATCCGGTCGTCGACTCAATATCGTTCCCCTCGGCTTCTGCGCGCTAATAACTTCGTCTTCCACGTGTCAAGCGAATGCGGAAAGTCACGGCATTTTTGCAAACAACACCTCGTCCACACAAGGCGAAATGCCTATTTAATGAAATTGGATCTTAGATTCGGGCGATATCGCGCCGAGAAAATCCCCAGAAACTGCCAGGAGAAGCCATCCCAACATGGCTAGCATTCCCAATTCCTCCTCCCGCTCCAGCCTAAAGAGAAGCGAGTGGGAGAAGTGTTCTGTGAATAATAGTCAGCTAGCAAAGCTGCAAACGCAGGGATTTCTTCCTCCCGCGGATCTGGTCCCTGTCCGAGCAGGGTTGATCTCCTTCAATGATGTGACTCAGGCGGAGGACTCCCCCAATCCGTCCGGGGGGGAGCGAGTGTGCCTGGTCCCCTATCTGATAAGAGGCGTCGAATTTCCAGTCCACCCGTTCCTCCAAGGGCTTCTGAAGTATTATGGCCTTCAGCTGCATAACTTCACTCCCGCCTCTATCCTGCACATCGCAGGTTACGTTGCTTTATGCGAGCTATTTCTGGGTGTCGAAGCCCATTGCGAACTGTGGAGAAAATTGTTCTGTCTTGTCCCCCGCAACCATGAGGGTCAATATTCGAAGTGGGTGGAGCCGAAGTGTGGCGCATCGCCGATACCGGATACCCGTCTGGCACACCAAGGAAGGCATCTGAAGAATGGCTTTCTGAGTGGTTCTACATCGAGGACGTTGCGCTTCCCAATCCAGTTCGAAAGGGTCTCCCTGAATTTGCAAGCGTTCCGCTAAAGAAACGCCATAGTTGGCGCCCCCGGAGCCTTGAGGAGGATGATAGTGCGGAGGTTCGTCAACTCTTGGGCGAGATAAAGACGCTCGCTCGGTCCGGATTAACAATGGTTGAGGTAATGGCGACCTCCATCACGCGAGGGGTTCAGCCACTTCAATACAGAGGGCTCCCAATGTGGCACTACAACGGGGAGGACGATGCTTCCCGCTGCGGTCGAAAAGGTCCGGGCACCCCCGCCGCTCTGGCCAAAATACTGGTCGAGCTATTCAAAGGGGAGGAAGAGGAATTTCTTCGGATCAATCGCAGAGATGGATATTCTATGTATAATACTCCCAGTTGGGTAAGCCCCAATCCTTCTGCTCTACTCATTTCGCTTCCCGGATTACCTTTGGCAAATTCCTAATCTGCTTATAACAATATTGGCGAAGAATCACCAAGGGGTTTTACAGCCCCGCCCCACAGCCTGAGGACCACAACCGGGAAATGGATCTCGGGTTCAAAGAAGATCCGGATATATTCGTGGTACTCGCGGAAGGGGTGTTTTACCAGGTGAGCTATGATGGCATAGAAGTAGCCATTATCGCCGATTACCCTGGTCTTCTTCCTGCTTCCCACATAAGTCATTGAGAAAAACCTCTCTCGAAAGAGCTCCCTTGCACTGCCTCACCCGCCGCACTGTCTCGTACTCCACAGGGGAGACGTTCGGCACGTCGTACTACTCCAGGGGCACCTCCGGCGCCGAGCAAGGCTTCTAAAAGGAAGGTCAATGAAGTCACGACCGGTCCCTCATCAAAGAGGTAAGGATTTAAGGGTATACTTCTACAATTACATCCAACTGTAACTTGTACGCTTGTTTGACACTAGGAAAAAGGTTCACCGGACTAAACCCGAGGGTCCGGCCAGCCATACTCCTCGCGCCCAGGATTTAGACCCCGTTGGAAAGGCGGGAGCCAACATAGGAACAGTGCCGGACTGTCCTTCAGCCGAGGGTTCGGAGAATATGTCTGTTACCAACTCGGAAGTGGAGAGCACCATGAATCATTGGTGTGGTAGGGCTGTTTTACGAGACCCTGAGTTTTCGGAAGAGGCATTTAATGCCTTCAGCTCGGCTGATGCGTACATCCGAACTGCTCGAAACGGGCTTAGTAGAGCCACGAAGCAGTATTTAACAGATGTGCGGGTAAGTTTTCTTTTTCCGAAATAGGATAGCCATGTGCCAGTAGCCCCCGGGACTGAAAGCAGTTGATACAACTGATTTGAGGACCGTTATATCGCCAGGTTCTTACCGAGAAGAACGACCTGCTAGCCCAAGAGCTGGAACAGTGTCGGGCGTAGTTAAATGCTGCTACCACCGAACTGGAAAATTTGAAGAAGTCGTCCACTGGTAACGTTCCCCTTTATTGAGGAATAGTAAAAGTATACCAACTGTGCTAATACTGCCACTGACCGCATAATAGGGTCGCCTGATCAATTTGAGAAGGAGTTGAAGACCGCCCAAGAGGGAGAAAGAGAGGCGAAGAGGCAACACGCCGCGGGCGAACGTGTGCTGTGGGACGAGAAAAACAAGCTGCGGGATTCCAACACCAAGTTGGGTGAAGAATTGAAGGACGTGCAGGGCCAGCTATCCAGCTCCGTAAAGGAGAACAAGAAACTGCGGGGTGGCATGTTCAGTATGTTTCTGAACTTGTTTGATTTTAATAGTTCGGAGAGAAATGAAACTGATATAGCCATGCTTGCAGGTATATTAACGGGCCATCCTGAAGAGGAGGTGTCCGGATCATCGAGTGATCTGCTGCAGAAGCTGTCGCAGGTGCATGAACAGGCGCGGCTAGCAATGCGAAGTGTTGCCAAGGCTCTATGGTCATCCGCCTCCCCTCCAGGAAGTATGGAGGAGCTTGTAGAGCGGTTCAAGGGAGCGCGGCGGCGTATCCGGCTATGGAAGATATCGGCCTATCGAGAAGGTGCGCGAGAGGCGTGGGCCATGGTGAAGACTCGGTATACCAAGCTTGATCCTAATCACATGGCGCGTGTCGGACCGGTAGGGCCGAATGGGGAAGAAATTCCCGTTAGTTTAGTGTATGACCAAGTAGAGGTGGCCGCCAAATATTCCCAACAGGATTGTAAGTTAGGTCGCCTATTGGACGGTATAGAGGAGGAAGTGTTTGAGTCCAAGTGACTATGTACTTTCCTCATCGTGTGCAATTCTAGCTGAATTGTATATCATTTGTCATGGCAGGCCTTTTCGCTTCAACCTCCGGACTCAAGGGTACGGAGTGTTTCCGGATACCCTCACGGCAGAATAGGCCGGGCATGCCTGGAAAACTAGGCGTAGGGGTCATAATTGGTTGAACAGACAAGTTGTATTCTGCTAGTTATGTTATATTACATTTGAGTCGTAAGAAACATCTTCCAGAGAGAATAGTTCTGTTAAGGGTTCCTTTCCCTGGGTGTGCATGCATTAGTAGACATGTCCGAATTGTGATGTGAAAAATCACAGTATTTATAACTTCTGGGGGTTCACAATAGAGTGAGTGCAAAAGAGATTTTTCATCCACCGACTGAATATTCCCTTAAGAACGTTAGCTTTCGGCTTCACCCGTCTGAGGTACACATCCGGATGACCCGGTAGTAACAATCGCAGAGGTGCCCCCTTTACCACCTAGCCGAACAATCGGGAACGTAGGGGTAAGCACAGGAGCCAGGCAACCCAGCTTGGCCAAAACTTAAGTCATATCGATGCATATAATGGCGAAGAAAAGGCATGCGGGAAAGCGCGCATGTGTGATGAGCTTGATGCTCGGAAAATAATATTGACCAGCTTCTGTTAAAGAAGCCCCCAGGTATAATGGGTGTACATATGTAAAGATGTGTACGTCAGCAGTGTGCGGTCAAACCGAATGAGTGCTTTAAAGCGAGAAAAATTGTGTAAAAGGGAGGAACAGTAATGGAAACTATAGGGGAGAAGGAGACTAACAAAGAGTTCGGCGCTAGGCATAGAACCTTCGGAGTCTGGCCACGTTCCATGGATTCGGCTCTAGGCGATTGTCTGATGCGTCACGAAGACGGTACGCTCCTCTGGTGAGAACTTCGTTGATTATGAAGGGACCCTCCCATTTGGGCTTGAGTTTATCCTTTTTCTTCTCCGATAAGCGTAGAACTAGTTCGCCAACATTGTAAGTCTTGGCCCGTACCTCTCTGCTTTGATACCTTCGAGCCTGTTGTTGATAAAATGTTGAACGGGCTTTGGCGACGTCGCGCTCTTCCTCCGGGCATCTAGGCTGTCCTGCCGATCCAACTAGGCCTCTTTCTCTTCGTACATACGCACTCGAGGTGAGTCATGTATAATATCGCAGGGCAACACGGCCTCTGCACCGTACACCATGAAAAAAGGTGTGTATCCGGTGGTACGGTTGGGCGTGGTCCGCAGCCCCCAGAGTACGGAGTCGAGCTCCTCGACCCAGTGCTTGTCTGATTCTGTCAAAGAACGCACTAGTCTGGGTTTGATGCCGCTCATAATGAGACCATTGGCTCGTTCGACTTGACCGTTTGTTTGCGGGTGGTAGACAGAGGCATAATCGAGCTTAATGCCCAGATTAGCGCACCAGGTTTTCACCTCGTCGGCTATGAAATTTGAACCGTTATCGGTGATTATGCTGTGCGGTACACCATAACGGTGTACCACATCGGATATGAATGCAATCATCGGTCTGGACTCTGCCGTTTTAACCGGTCTAGCCTCTATCCACTTAGTGAATTTGTCCACCATGACCAACAGATATTTTTTCTTATGGCTTCCCCATTTAAGGGGTCCGACCATGTCCAAGCCCCAGACCGCAAAGGGCCATGTAATGGGGATTGTTTGTAGGGCGGTTGGGGGCATATGGCTTTGGTTGGCGAAGAGTTGGCATCCAACACAGCGTTGGACGAGGTCATGTGCGTCTGCCCGGGCCGTAGGCCAGTAAAATCCTGTACGGAAGGCCTTGCTGACAAGTGCCCGGGCTGCGGCGTGGTGTCCGCCGAGACCGGCGTAAATTTCTGCCAAGAGCTGCCGCCCCTCCTCCTCGGAGATACACCTTTGAAGGACTCCGGTAGTGCTTTTCTTGTAGAGCTCTCCTTCGTGAACTTTATAGGCCTTCGAACGCCGGACTATGCGGCGAGCCTCGTTCTGATCTTCTGGGAGCTCCTTCCTATTAAAGTAGGCCAAGAATGGTTTAGTCCACGGGGCAATTACTGCCATGACGAGGTGGGTCGACGGTGTTACTTCGGTGGTTGAGCCTCCGATGATGTCGGCGTGTTCGTTATCCGAGTTTGTGTTCGGAAAGGGACTGTCGTTGTTGTCTCCCCCTTGCCATACCACGGATGGCTCAAAGAGCCTTTCGAGGAAGATGTTAGGTGGGGAGGGGTCACGCTTAGCGCCGATGCGAGCAAGGACGTCTGCCGCCTGGTTACTTTAGCGGGCGATGTGATGAAATTCGAGTCCCTCGAACCGAACTAACATCTTCAAAACGGCATTGTGATAAGCTGCCATCTTTGGATCTTTGGCGTCGAAGTCTCCATTTATTTGGGATATTGCGAGGTTTGAGTGCCCGCGCACCTCTAGGCGTTGTATGCCCATTGATACAGCCATCCGGAGGCCATGTAGCAAGGCCTCATATTCGGCTGCATTGTTGGAGTCTGTGTATAATATTTGGAGTACGTACTGGATGATCTCTCCTGTGGGGGACGTTAATACAACGCCCGCCCCTAGTCCTGCCAACATCTTGGAGCCGTCAAAATGCATCACCCAGTTGGAATACATGTCGTACTCTTTAGGGAGTTCGGCTTCTGTCCATTCGGTGACGAAGTCGGCCAGTACCCGGGATTTGATGGCTCTACGTGGTTTGGTGATGTCGAATGGCAGGAGCTCAATGGCCCATTTGGCAATCCGGCCTGTTGCATCCCGGTTGTTAATTATATCATTGAGGGGCACTTCGGAGGCCACCGTGATAGAGCATTCCTGAAAGTAGTGTCGCAATTTTCGGGATGCCATGAAGACTGCATATGCTATTTTTTGATAATGAGGGTACCGGGATTTGCATGGTGTGAGGACGGTGGATGCGTAGTATACCGGCTTCTGGAGCGGAAATTTGTGTCCGTCCTATTCTCGTTCGACGACGAGTACGGCGCTCACCACCTGGTGTGTTGCTGATATGTATAAGAGCATTGGCTCGCCGGTGTTTGGCGCAGCCAGTATTGGGTTGCTTGCCAGAAGGGCTTTTATTTCTTCCAGTCCGGCCGTTGCCGCGTCTGTCCACTCGAAGTTGTCAGTGCGCCGTAGAAGGCGGTAGAGCGGCAGTGACTTTTCTCCCAACCTGGAGATGAAGCCGCTTAAAGCTGCCATGCACCCAGCGAGTATTTGGACCTGCTTGAGTTCGGTCGGCGTGGCCAGTTGTGATAGAGCTCGGATTTTGGCTGGATTTTCTTCAATTCCTCTATTGGAAACGATGAAGCCCAATAGTTTACCGGCGGGGACGCCGAAGACGCACTTTTCAGGGTTTAGCTTGATGTCGTATGTGCGGAGGTTGTCGAATGTGAGACGTAAGTCATCTATTAGTGTTTCGACGTGTCTGGTTTTGATGACGACGTCGTCCACGTAGGCCTCCACTGTTTTACCGATCTGTTTCTCGAGGCATGTTTGGATCATGCGCTGGTAGGTGGCGCCGGCGTTCTTGAGCCCGAAAGGCATGGTGTTGAAGCAAAACGGCCCGTATGGTGTAATGAATGTTGTTGCGGCTTGATCGGACTCCTTCATTTTGATTTGATGGTATCCGGAATATGCATCAAGGAAGCATAGCGAGTCGTGACCTGCGGTGGCGTCAATGTTTTGATCAATGCGGGGAAGAGGGAAGGGATCCTTAGGGTAGGCCTTGTTAAGGTCTTTGAAATCGACGCATAGGCGCCAGGATTTATCCTTCTTTGGTACCATTACCAAGTTTGCCAGCCAATCCGGATGTTTAATGTATTTGATGAATCTGGCCTCGATGAGTTTGGCTAGCTCCTCCCCCATAGCTTGTCGTTTGGGTTCGGAAAAGCGCCGCAGAGCTTGCTTGACCGACTTATATCCCTTTAGTATGTTGAGGCTATGTTCGGCCAACTCATGCGGGATTCCTGGCATATCGGAAGGATGCCAGGCGAATATATCCCAGTTTTCACGCAGGAAGTCCCGTAGTGCGGCGTCGACTTCAGGGCTGAGCTGTGCTCCGATAGACGCTGTCTTCTTCGGGTCTGTTGGATGGACCTGGAATTTGACTATTTCTTCTGCTGGTTTGAAGGAAGTGGATTTGGGTCGTTTGTCCAGGAACACATCGTCCTTATCCACGGTGGATCGTAGTGCTCTTAGTTCTTCGGCCGCAAGGGCCTCAGCCAGTGCCTCAAGGGCCAAGGATGCGTTTTTATTCTCGGCGCGGAGGGCTATGTCCGGGTCGCTGACGAGGGTGATTATTCCACTAGGCCCAGGCATTTTTAGCTTCATATACCCATGATGATGTATGGCTCGAAAGCGCGTGAAGGCCTCTCGCCCTAACAGGGCGTGGTACCCGCTATTAAAAGGGGCCACCTAGAAAGTTATTTCTTCGGACCGATAATTCTCCGGCGTGCTGAACACCACATCAAGTGTAATTTTTCCTGCACATCGAGCTTCCCGGTTGGGAATGATACCTCGGAAGGTTGTGCTGCTTTTCTCGATATGCCTCCTGTCTATTTCCATCTTGTGGAGCGTGTCCTCGTAAATGAGGTTTAGTCCGCTGCCGCCGTCCATGAGGACTTTTGTAAGTCGAAAGCCATCCACGATGGGACTGAGGACTAGGGCGGCTGGTGCTCGGACTGTTCTGTATTTAGGTTCGTCACTGGCGTTGAAGGTTTTGGCCGTGTCGTTATAGGGGTCGATTGCAGCGACCTGGCAAACTTCGGCAAGATCACGCAGGGCCCTTTTACCCTTGTTGTTTGAAGCGAATGTCTCGAAGACTGCCAATACTCTATTTTCGTTGTTTGCTAGAGGGTGTTGTTCTGGATTGTCCTTTATAAGGATGTCCTCGCCGCTCTTGGCTACCTGCCGAAGTATCCAACATGCTCTAAGGCTGTGGGTCACCACGGTATCCAGCGTCGTGTGTATTTTGCATGGGCCATTGAGCCATCCCTCTAGAACGGTGCCGTGCAACGGAATAGGTTTATGTTTTTTGACTGTTCGACTTGGCGTGCCACGGGGGCGCGTCCTTTTCGCCTGTAAGGGGAGTCGGGATGGTTCCCAGCCAGCTGCCTGAGTTTTCCACGCACTTTCCATCGCGCTGTACTTTTGTATGATGGCTGCGAGGTCGGCGAACTGTTGTATCCGGCGGCGATTGATGGCGTTAAGGATGCCTTCGTCCGCGCGGTTGTTGCAGAATGCTGCTATCGCGTCTTCGTTGTGGCAGCCTTTTACCTCTTTTTGACAAGGAGGAATCTGCCCCAGAAGTGGTGGACCGTTTCCTGAGGCTGTTGTTTGATGCTTCTGAGAGCATCTATGTCCGGGTGGGTGGGTGGAATTGAATCCGAACCCTGACCTGGTTTTGGATCCGGAGTTTGGAGGTCTACCGGGGCGGATAGTTCGGGCTCCGGGATATTGACTGATTTTTTCGGCTCGTCATCCGACTTTAAGTTCAGAGGAAGAGATACGACTTTCTGCCGGAAAGTATCCGGCTCTTCAAGATCGGCGATCCGAACATAGTTCGTCTTTAATATAGTGGAAGAGTTGTTCTGCTCCTCGACTACCGCTATCTGAAGGGTGATCGGTGGAGTTTTAATTTCTCTCTGGTCGGGTTTAAGCCCGACCCGATCGTAGTCTGTAGCGACCCCCAAGGCGGCCATGCGATCCAGGAGTTTGTTCAACGACGAAAACCCCACTGGATCCATGCGGGCGGAGTATTCGGGATCAACGCGAAGGTGATTTTTGATGACTTGAGAAGTCATCGTCGGCTTAAGGGCCGAGCCGGCGGTGATGACAAAACCGTCGAGACGGAGGCTTTGACCTGGGGCCAGGGCTCCTCTGCAGATGATATTATCCTTGACAACAAGGCGATCCATCGACCCTCCTAGCGATGGCACAGAGGAACTCTCATTGAAAGCACCAATGTTGGTGTCAAAACTGGCGGATCTCGGGTAGGGGGTCCCGAACTATGCGTCTAGAATCGATGGTAACAGGAGACGGGGGACACGATGTTTACCCAGGTTCGGGCCCTCTCTATGGAGGTAATACCCTACTTCCTGCTTGATTGATCTTGATGAATATGAGTGTTACAAGAGTTGATCTACCACGAGATCGTAATGGCTAAACCCTAGAAGTCTAGCCTATGAGTATATGGTAATGAATCTGTCCTATTCGAACTATGCTCTTCGGTTTATATAGACACCGGAGAGATCTAGGGTTACACGAGGTCGGTTACATAAGGGGGAATCTTCATAGTCGGCAGCTTAGCTTGCCTCCCACGCCAAGGAGAGCCTAATCCGGACACGGGTATAGTCTTCGGTCTTCGTGTCTTCACAGCCCATCAGTCCGGCCCATGGATAACAGGCCGGACGCCCGAGGACCCCTTAGTCCAGGACTCCCTCAGGTCCGCAATTGCTATCTTCTTCAATCTCATGTAGGCATCATCATACGTATTCAAGCCCAACCAGTCCGGAAGGCCAATCCCAATGGTGGACAAGGGGTCTACCGGAACGGCCGCACTGCTGTGGATGTTGTGCAAAATGATGGTGGTATCCGGCTGGAGGTATGCAAGCCAATCTTCGTTGGCACCGACCCAGACCTATATATAAGACGGTGGGCAGCGGAGAAATTACGGGATGGAAATGGAATAACTAAGTACTACATGATCAAACTCCATTACTGGCCTGCTCATCGGACAAAATCCGACTACCACTCAACGTCGGCAACTCTAGCGGAGTCAACATGCAACCATGGCGAGGGAGCGGTGGACTGTTCAAAGGATTGTCCCATAGAAGAACCTTCTCCTCGAGGACACATGGAAGACCAACAAGCATGGCCTTTTCCCAAGCCATTTTAAGCATCGCCTTGAAAAAGTTGGTGCAGGAAGCACCGAGTCTTGCGGCAGTGAGGACATCGGAGCGGCGTGCGATTTCTCCCAGAGGATCGTCGTCCAAGGTCTCCCAGCCCCGACGAGGAGGAGAACCGCCTAGCGAATCCATGGGAGCAGCGACGAACTGCCTTCTCTTCGAGGGGAGGGGAACTGGCGAGGAGGAGATAAGAGCGTAGTAACCGCAGGGCCTCGTCCCTTCCAACTGTAGATCGTTCCTTCCAACTGTAGCGAAGGGGTGAGGCTATTATTTACTACTAGTACTAGCATTATGGGACGTTATGGGATTGCATTATACTGTAAATAATAGCACTAGTAAGAAATTTTTGGCACTAGCTAGTAGTATTTGGCGTGGATTAAGAAATTTTGGGTATGTTTTTGCTATTTTTTCTACACGCCAACTAGTGTCAAAAAACGTCTTACATTATGTGACGGAGGAGTACGTACTCGTACTGTAGCAGTACTAGTACTACTTTCTCAACTAGTAGTGCGATGTACTGTACTTCTAGTATAGTGCACCAGTTTTAAACTCTTGAATCTCAGGGCCAAGGAGCTACAGTTGGAAGTGGAGGGTACTACTGTTCTCTAGAACCATTGTTGTACTATCAATGCAGGGAAAGTACACCTGCGTAGTGGCCTAGTGGGTACTCTCAGTGCTCTATTCAGCCGCTCCTCTCACGTAGCTGGCCTACTCAACCGCTCCTCTCACGCACACACTAGCAGCCTGTTTATCAGTGACGGTTACTGCGGGGGAAGAACATTTGAGTTATTTGATACAGGAAGACTAGGCTTTTCTCTTCCATTTGTGGAGGTGTAATGGATCTCGTTGAACTTTGTTAGTAGTTCCTTCTTTATGAATGAGATGAAGCAAAGCTTTTGCCTCCGTTTCAAAAAAACACGTCAAGAGGAATTTCTTTTATAGTAGAGCCGATAATGGAGTGAAGTCCATGCATGCAACGCCACAAGCTACAGAGTAGTAGTAGAGCACTTTACGTACAGAGCCATATTGCACAGTTCCCAATGCCCCGCCAGGCTTTTTCGGCTCCTCGAGCTTAATTGGGAGGCGCTAGTTTAAATATGCTACTAGCTGATGAGGAAGCTACAAGCGAGGTGCAGCTAGGGCGAGCACGCGAGCCACGAGATGCTGGGAAGGAAAACCCGTTCACACAGCTAGGCTATCCAGTGCACCCAGATTGTGGTGCCGCACGTCCGTTTGACTTCAAAACTCAAACTACCTGTGTAAAATATTGGCTCGCAGCAAAGTTACTATTTAAAAAAAGGCTGTCATGCGTTCGGTTGGGATCGAACCCATAAAATGAGGTATACGCTCCCGCGACCACTAGTAGTACTCGTTGGAGTACAACGCAACCTAGAATCGCCTTTTGTCGCTAGTAGTACATTGTTCCTTACAAGAAACCCCTAATAATGCAAGAAACCACTAATAATGCCAAGAAACTACTACCACTTGCATACGTGGCAGACTTAAGATAAGACTACCTTATCAACCATTGTACATGCTCTTACCAACCAGCCCTGCCAAGAAACGACTACTCTACAAAGTGTCGTTATAGGCACATTTCAACCCATGGCCCTGTTTGGATACATTTGTTGTCAATCTAACCCTGCCATCCAAACACCACTTTGGTTAGAGTTAGTTCAGGGTTAGAATCTAACCTCTGACTTAGAGTATCCAAACAGGGCCCATGTTGCCCATTAATTCAACGCCTTCTATTCGACCGGGCGTTATGACTTGTGGGTACTACATGACAGTCTACACAAAAATCCCCGAGTGACCTGCTACCTCTTGAGCACTGCGTTGGTTTTCCCTTGAAGAGGAAAGGGTGATGCAGCAAAGTAGTGTAAGTATTTCCCTTAGTTTTTGAGAACCAAGGTATCAATCCAGTAGGAGGCCACGCACGAGTCCCTCGCACCTACACAAACAAACAAATCCTCGCAACCAACGCGATAAGGGGTTGTCAATCCCTACACGGTCACTTACGAGAGTGAGATCTGATAGATATGATAAGATAATATTTTTGGTACTTTTATGATAAAGATACAAAGTAAAGAAAGTAAATAAAAACGACACTAGAAATAACTTGTTGACGTGAGATTAATATGATGGAAAATAGACTCGGGGGCCATAGGTTTCACTAGTGGCTTCTCTCAAGAGCATAAGTATTACGGTGGGTGAACAAATTACTATTCAGCAATTGACAGAATTGAGCATAGTTATGAGAATATCTAGGTATGATCATGTATATAGGCATTACGTCTGAGACAAGTAGACCGACTCCTGCCTGCATCTACTACTATTACTCCACACATCGACCGCTATCCAGCATGCATCTAGAGTATTAAGTTCATAAGAACAGAGTGATGCTTTAAGCAAGATGACATGATGTAGAGGGATAAACTCATGCAATATGATATAAACCCCATCTTGTTATCCTCGATGGCAACAATACAATACGTGCCTTGCTGCCCCTACTGTCACTGGGAAAGGACACCGCAAGATTGAACCCAAAGCTAAGCACTTCTCCCATTGCAAGAAAGATCAATCTAGTAGGCCAAACCAAACTGATAATTCAAAGAGACTTGCAAAGATAACCAATCATACATAAAAGAATTCAGAGAAGATTCAAATATTGTTCATAGATAAACTTGATCATCAACCCACAATTCATCGGTCTCAACAAACACACCGCAAAAGAAGATTACATCGAATAGATCTCCATGAGAGAGGGGGAGAACATTGTATTGAGATCCAAAAAGAGAGAAGAAGCCATCTAGCTAATAACTATGGACCCGAAGGTCTGATGTAAACTACTCACACATCATCGGAGAGGCTATGGTGTTGATGTAGAAGCCCTCCGTGATCGATGCCCCCTCCGGCGGAGCTCCGGAACAGGCCCCAAGATGGGATCTCACGGGTACAGAAGGTTGCGGTGGTGGAATTAGGTTTTTGGCTCCGTATCTGGTAGTTTGGGGGTACGTAGGTATATATAGGAGGAAGGAGTACGTCGGTGGAGCAACAGGGGGCCCACGAGGATGGAGGGCGCGCCTGGGGGGGTAGGCGCGCCCCCTACCTCGTGCCATCCTGGTTGATGTCTTGACGTAGGGTCCAAGTCCTCTGGATCACGTTCGTTCCGAAAATCATGTTCCCGAAGGTTTCATTCCGTTTGGACTCTGTTTGATATTCTTTTTCTGCGAAACTCTGAAATAGGCAAAAAACAACAATTCTGGGCTAGGCCTCCGGTTAATAGGTTAGTCCCAAAAATAATATAAAAGTGTAAAATAAAGCCCAATAATGTCCAAAACAGAATATAATATAGCATGGAGCAATCAAAAATTATAGATACGTTGGAGACGTATCATGACCTCCTACCTCCGGCCCGTCCACCTAGTCATCCTCGGCCATGGGACGCAGCTGCCGCCGCCGACAGAAGGCGAGGTCAAAACCGCCGGCGGTGTGGAGCCCATCTTGCGGCAGCCCGGATGCCAGCTCCGTCCGGCGCTCGCGGGCACTAGCTAGCCAAGATAGCTCCGTCCAGCTGCTTGTCTGCAAGGTTTGCTAGCTAGATTGGCATGGCGGCGCGGCGGCTTTCTCACGCGCGCTGCGCTAAGGCCAGCCATCTGGCTCGAGCGAAGGCCAGCGCGGCGGCTTGCTTGCTCGTGAGTCATGCTCGGGCCTGCCTGCCAACCCGTGCGGAGGCCAGTGCGGCGTCCGGCCCGTCCGGTGGAGCGGCGGCCAACTCGCTCATCACCGGCACCACCGACGAACACGCATCAGTACTGTTTGTAGTAATGTTCAGGAAAAATAATGATTTGAGGGGAATAACAGGATAGAAGGTCAGATATGGGTCCCTCGTGTCAACGGTCAAACAAAATATGTGTTGGTTTAAGCTGCCTCGTCAGCACGGACGTGTGGGCCAACCCTGTCATAAATGGGTTTAAACTAACCTAATCGGTAGGTAGTAGTTTTTGGCGTGGATTAAGAAATTTTTGGTATGTTTTTGCTATTTTTTGTACAATAGATTCTTCTTAGGGCTGGTTGAAAGTGGTTGTTTTTTGTTAAATACTCTACATATTGTAAGTAGGAGTGAAAGTTAAGCTTTGGAACCCAATAAGCAAGGCTAGTTACATAGTGCATATGTGTACATGATTGAAAGTAAATATCAACCATGAGTGACTAATATCTTGATGGAAAACTCAAAACTATGGAATACTAGGGAAAAAGTTTGCATGGTTGGAAATACTAGCAATGTTCATGTGCGTTGCAACAAATCATAATTAGAATAATACTTATCCACAAACTTGGTACAAAACACTCTAATTTTGATATACATATATCACTAGAGATATATTATGTTTCAATTAGAATATATTCCTTGGGCTGTTTTGGTGAGGTCAGGGAGGGATGTGGTTGGTTTTAAGATACTAATTATGGGTTTTTTCTGCAAATTGGTAGACAAGTGGGATATTTGTGAGAAAAGGCAACAACTTACCTCACAGTCATTAGATGTAGATCTAATGGTCACAAATGACGGATGGCAAACACACCATCATCACCAACTTAGTCTTCTGTAGGAGTACTAGCAAGATCCGTGCATTACACGGAACATCAAGATGCATTTTTTAATAAAAACACTTGTAGTGATTGACCCATGCGGGAGTAATCCCATGTGTAAAAACTAATGATATCTCGAGCAATAGGAGATAAGGTGAAGAGGAGTGGGGCGTGGTGGTGATTGGTGGTCGGACTGAGCGGAGGCATGGGGATTGACGACGCCGGCAGTGGCCACCAGGCCAGTTTGTTCCAGAGGCTACCTTTCTTAATTGCTCAACAATGAGGTTGTTGGAGATAAGGATGAACGAGGGAAGGCCTTGTCTGCAGATGTGGAGAGGGGTGTGGGTATCTTTTAGTTTAATTCCATCAGTCAGATATAGATCGGACGGTCTATATTGCAAGATGGCACGCGTACCATCATCACCAAGTCAGTTTTTTATAAGAGAAGAAATATAAGTATGGAGATACAAATGTATTATTGATACTTGTTTCCGTAAACTAGCATCTACATTCTATTCAACGCCTCAGCATGTGAGGCCTTAGCACAATGACTTCTTGATTGTGTAAAACAAAGGTTTTCCCGTCGCCGATAAGGAGGGGGTGACGGCGGCACGCTTTTTGGCTTGCTCTAGTCCTAGTAGTCATACTAGGTGGTCTAAGCACGTGTAGATTTATTCTTTTTCACGTCTCGTGTTCGCCGTACTGCCACGACTGTTGATGAATAGACGGTAAGTTATTCACGGGGAAACCCATGTTGAGCGTGTTTGCGAGAGAGAGAGAGAGAGAGAGAGAGAGAGAGAGTGCGTGTGTGATATGTCTAGAGACTGAGGCAATGATAACAGATTCTTTGTGTCTATGTGTGTGGAGGATAGAGAGAGACATGTACATGGGGCTTTGTGTTGTGTAACGTGGAGACACATATACATAATTAGAGAGTGAGTGTGCGAGATACACATGCGGACATGGGGAGAGATGAGGATCCAGATTAATGGGTGTTTGTGCGTGTCTATGTGTGTTTGTGCGTGCGTTTGTGTTTGAGAGGGAGTGTGTGTATGTGGAGTAGAGAGACCACTAATGATGTAAACCTAGTATAAGGGAAGGGGGAATGGTGTGACATGTGTAGTAGCGGGATAGCATGGGTGCGGGCGGGGGGAGCAGACTATTTGGAAGAGACATCGATTGTGTGTGGGAGAGGGGTGTGAGAGCGAGAGAGAGAGCGAGAGAGAGAGAGAGAGCTAGCAATGGAGAGAGAGAGACAGGAAGAGAGGGGGCGAGAGAGGGGGCGTTTGTGTCCATAAATGGCGTATAGATAGGGAGACAATGTTGATGTTGTTTGAAATTGGCCTATATATGTACGGAGACGCAAGGGAAGCGAGTCATCGTGTGTGTGATAGGGACTTCATGAGAGATCTAGAATAGATGGTGTAGGGAACAATGTGCGAGATCGAGAACGATGATACATTAGGGAGCTATGGAAAGAGTCACGACATATATGTATATAGGGAGGAGCTGGGGCGGGTCCGCATGTGGGAGAGATAGAAAGAGGAGAGTGGTGCACAAGAAGACAAAGTGTGCTTGTTTTGCAGTGGGGGTGGTGTGTGAGGTGAGTGTGCGAGAACCACATAACTAGGGAGATAGACATTTGGGGGCGACGTTTTGTGTGTATGGGAAAGATGCACTCTACATAGTGCGTGTGCTTGGGAAAGAGAGATGCCGGGAGACCTAGCTAGAGAGTGGGGGAAGAGATGTGTGCATGCCCAAGAGACAAAGTGATAGAGACCTATATTGGGGTCCAGACTTTAGAAGAGAGAGGGGTGTTAATGTGCTCATGTGTTGGTGTTTGGGGCGAGAACGACTTCTATGTGTGTGTGGGGGGCGACGAGGGGGGGTTGGCTTCAGATAAAGAGTGAGGTGTCTATATTTGAGGGACTTTAGCGTAATTGAGATCTACATGGTCAATAGTGTGTGCACTCAAGGTTGATCAATTTGTTTCACAGTTTGGACTATGAGATAACGATACTTTTGAACATGCGTGATATACTTTGATGTACCAGAATTACAAACCTAAGATTGGAATTTTGGAATTCGACTCCATCATTAGCTTTTGTAATTCATTTAAACGGAGTTACATTTTTAAGCCGGGATTTCGTGATTTCAAATTCATATATCAAACCTAGAGATATACACATACGGGTGTATTCAAACTTTATAATCATCCACTTTATTCATACACATACACATTTTTGCTTTTGTCATCATATTTAGGATAAAAACATTTGGAATTTCATTTGAATTGGACCATATGATGGTATTTGCTTGTAGTAGCTCAATGATCCATATTTGAATTGAATGGACAATCTAAGTTTCGAGTTGGAGACATTGATTTTCAAAACTTGCACTTTTTTTGCGTGCAAAACAAACAAATTCTTGGCCATGATATCATAGTCGGCCGTACAAGAGCAGAATATAATTTCAGGCGCCAAAAGCTTTCAAACTTCCCGCTCACCTCGAAATATCTCGCGCCCGAAAGTTTAGCCCTGCGACATTCCTGTTTTACCCCTGCCACATGAACGGAAAAGGGCTGCCTTGGTAACTCCATTGTTTTCCCCTCTTTGCCCCCAACATTCTTCCCCAGAGCCCCTCCCCTTCCCCTTCCCTCCCCCCCAACCACGGCAAGCCGCCGAATCTAGTCCTCCGCCGCAGCGGTGGACCTCACACCCCGACGGATCTACCTTCCGCACCTTGGAACCCCCAACTGCCAACTCACCACTTCACCGGAGCCGCTTCAGCGACTGGCTTGTACACCGCTCCAGATCTCCTTGACCGCCATCATGGTCCACCGCACCGGATCTGCTTAACCGACGCCCTCGTCCACCACAGTGTGGCCCTTCACTGACTCCCTCGTCCGTCCTTTCGCTGGCCCTTCATACAAGCCCTCGTCCGCCGCAACAGATCCGCCTCACCGAAAGCACTATACAATGCGCCCGCCCAAGCCTTCGTCCACTGCACCGGACCCGCTCCACGGACGCCATATTCAACTCCACCGGCCCTACTTTACCAACGCCGCAGCCTCATCAGGTTATTTCAATCTGTACTCCTTCGGTTTTTCTCTTTATCGTGCAACTGTTCACTTACCACAGATGAGCTTTCTTGTATGTCGACAGGCGCCGCAACCGTAGCACCGGAGCCGCTTCAGCGACGGCGACAGCCGGCCCAAACTCAACCGCAACACGAGCACCATCGACGATCCTTAGCTATCAAGTATGCCAATGATACCCATACGCCGCCGAGAATCAGGTACTATTATCCAACGATCGGCGCCTACGTTCACTTTCTTAGCATAAGCACCGCACCTTTGAATTTCTTCAGGGCATCATTCAGTTTTTCATGAGACGCGTTATTCTGCTTGCACCTGTAGGGCCATACTTCTGGCAGTGAACATGTTACATGTGCTAAATTACATACCAGTGCACATATAGTTAACATGCTTTAGTTTTGTCCTAAGTATTACTATACTTCCTAGATATCACTGCCTACTATTTTACTTCTTGCATGCTATATTTATGATAATGGTGTTGTTCTGAGGCCACCTGTTGGTTCCATCAGACTGCTTCAAGTTCTCTATGCTTAATTACACATCAGCAAACTAGCATGTGGTTCCGCTGGTTTTTGTTCGTTTTACCCTACATTTTCTGATGCTAGCTATTACATCACTGCTACGAGCCTCTGTTCATTACTTTTTGTGTGTTCTTGATCTTCCCAAGTTGCATGACTAATTTGATACTTCTATTAATTATGGAGCTGCCAACCCCACCAAGCAAAATATTTGTTCTTTTGGGGCTGGCACCTCAAACAAGCATAAAAATAGAGGGAAGTAGATATATTGTCGTGTATGCACACACCCTTCTTTCATTAGTTTAGATGAACCATTGCTGATCAATTCGAACCAGTGCATGTGATTAAAATTAATTTTACCTAAATAGAGGGTGCAGAATAAACTACAACAAGTAGATTTGCAACCACGGGATGCTGGCGATATCTTCAAAGAACATTGCAACAGCAGCAAGGCTTCACAGCAACATATGGTAAGCCAGTGTGTTTTAGTACATGTGAAATGTAATGCATGTGGGCGGCTTTCTTGGCTTGTGCCCTCAACCTATAATCCTACACAATAAAAAATAGTTCAGTTGTCTGCTTTGCTGTATTGCTTGATTCGAATGCTTGTTTGTTACTTGTTACGCTATACCTGAGTTGGCCAATATGTCAGCAGTGCCTGTTGCACTATCGTAAAGAAATGCATGCCTAGTTCATTTGAGTCCTTAACTTTTCCTCTGAACTTCATCACAAGACTATCTTCGTAGTTTATATGAGGCCACACTGTTAAGTGCTTTCTCAGATTATTTCAACTACTTAGATGCCTTGGCAACTTAAATATAGCGGTGGTACACTCCCTTTCAACTAGGGATGTCAACTGGGTCCCGTTTAATCCCGATTAAAGTCCACTAGTGGTATGATAGTTCAAAAGAGTTTTTGTTTTTGAGGAAAATGAACCAGGGAGCTAGCAAAAACTAACTAGATGGGACTAGCGGATGTCGTTTATTTGCCACTTACATCCCTAGTTTCATCTTACCATTTTAATTTCTTTTCGGCTGATGCTGCTTTGAAGTGCCATGCTCGGCAATAATTCGTATGTCGTTTACCATGTAAGCTTACTGCCTGGATCATGTGATAACTATCTCTTACTTATGTCCAACGGAAACCTTTCAGGATGCCGTTCACACTAGGACACAATGTACAACCCCGGAATCTATTTGTGGAAGCAGTGTGCCATCCATGTTACCAGATGGTAGCAGTTCAGAGGCAACACCGCCGGAGAGCAGTCTGAGCAGAGATATTATAGTTCTTGAGGCTCTACTAGAGGCAGAAAGATATGGTGTGGCTGCCATGAATGAGGTAATCTCGATCTTGAAGCTGGAAATTATGCAATTAGCTGCACGCATTATGCAAGCAACCCAAGAATTGGAGGAAGTAAGAATGTTGCATTTGAAGACGGGGGAGGTTCTGCTGCTTCTGCTATCTGAAGCCCAGGGTAATCCCAGTTCTTCTTTAGATAGCAGTTGAAATTGTCATTAGATTATTGTACTTGCATGTTGTGTCATGTCTCTGAATGGATTATGTTGTAAGACCCCCTATGTTGTCCATGTGTTGTAATGATCCGAGTTTTTTAGGCGAGGTAATCCTCAGTACTTGTATGATTGACATAAGGTGAACTGTTTTTCGTGTGAGCATATTGTATTGGATGAAATAACTGTTTGACTCAAAGTGTATCCAACCTACTGAATTCAAGATCACGGCATTTCTAAATCATAATCATATATAAAGTTGGAATAAATATTTCTTGTGGTTTTGAAGAAATAAATAACAAAACATAGAATTATCTGTGGATTTTCGTAACCGAATAAAAATTGGATTTGGATTTAGTTGCCAGGGCCCAGGGCAAACGTGAATGCTAATTCTCCCAAGTTTTGAACGAAGCGGCTAAACACCCACTATCATTTGTGGGATGCCCGAAGCAAGTGTTTGCGAGATGGAAATTACTATCTACCCCTGACACTTACATCCTTATCGACCGGATTTACACTGTTGTCGATAAGGGTACACTAGTAACTTCAATCAGATGTGACACGAGGGCCTCTGAGCCCATTCAGACACGGTGGGCGCCAAACGTGGCCGGCAAAACACATTTGATTCAAGCTCATCCGAAAGACATGTGTCTCTCCTCCATTTCCCCATTCATCCACAGTGGGCGGCAAAACAAACTCTCCTCGTCCGAAATCGATGTAGGCTAATATTTTAAATAGGGGCAGATGTGTAACTTCCCTCAGACGTGACACACACTACTGGAATCAGCTATTTTGCCATCTGCCATGGCGGACGGCAAAGGCACGAACGGCGGACGGCAAAGGCCTTTGCCGTCAGCCGCGGACGGCAAAAGGCTCCGGCAAAGTAGGCTACGGTAAACAGCTACTTTGCCGTCTGCTTCCTGGAGGCTGACGGCAAAGGCCCTTTGCCGTCCGCCGCGGACGGCAAAGAGGGCGGACGGCAATAATTGTGCCTTCAGTCCGTTAAGTGGCTAACGGCAGGCCTTTGCCGTCCGCCGTGGACGGCAAACTTTCTAGTGCCTTTTTCGTCTGCCATATGATGTCATCTACACGTCACTACATGGCAGGCCTTTGCCGTCCGCCGCTGACGGAAAACTCTTTTACTCTTTGCCGTCTGCCACTGTAGGCAAATTGACCAAATGGGTCAGCTCCCAGGAAGCACAGCTGGATGCCACGTGGCCTCTTTGCCGTCCGCTGCAGACGGCAAAGAGCCCGTTGCCGTCGGTGGCAGACGGCAAAGAGCCTGCATATTGGCTCTTTTTTCTGTTTTTTATTAAATCCAACAATTTTCATCACAAATATATATGACATATATAGATATATTTCACAGCAAACATATAAGATATATATGACAACAATTTTCACAACAAACATATAAGATATCCATCCAACATGCAGAGTTCCATCATACATAGTTACATCACATATGTTCCATCCAACTACCAAGTTCCATCATACATAGCATAGTTCATCCAACTACCAAGATACATGCATAGTTCAACGATACAAAAGAAACAGAGAAAGGGATAAGGAGCACTCCATCTATGCAAGCTTTCGTCAAGTGAATGAAATCTGCAAAATGAAAAATAAGAAAGTTAGAAATAGGTGACTAGAACAAGAAGAAGACTAGAACAAGAAGAGTATGTCATTTATGGGCTAACTTACGTGAAATGGATCATATATGAGCTAACTAAGTTGAAATGGGTCGTTTATGAGCTAACTAAGGTCAAATGGATCGTTTTTGAGGTAACTAAGGTGAAATGGGTCGTTTTTTAGCTCACTTAGGTCAAATGGATCATTTATGAGCTAACTTAGTTGAAATGGATCGTTTTTGAGCTAACTTTGTTGAAATGGATCATTTATGAGCTAATTTAGTTGAAATGGATCTTTTTGAGATAACTTTGTTGAAATGGATCATTTATGAGCTAATTTAGTTGAAATGGATCTTTTTGAGCTAACTTAGGTGAAATGGATCATTTAAGAGCTAATTTAGGTGAAATGGATCGTTTTTTAGCTCACTTAGGTCAAATGGATCATTTATGAGCTAAATTAGTTGAAATGGATCGTTTATGAGATAACCTAGGTAAGATGGGTCATTTTGGAGTTAACCTAGGTGAAATGGGCCATTCTAAAGCTAACGTAGGTAAAATGGATCATTTAGGAGCTAATCTAGGTAAAATGGGTCATTTTTGAGCTAACTTGGATGAACTGCATCATTTATAAGCTAACCTAGGTAAAATGGGTCATTTTGGAGGAAAAGAAGCTAACTCTAGGTCATTATGGTAAGCATATTGGAGGAAATAAAGCTAAGTCTAGGTCTTTATGCATTTGTTAAGCAAAACACTAGAGAAACTTACCGTGATCAGGGAGGTGTAGGAGCGGGGTGGCTAGTGCCGCTACCTGGAGAAGGATCGTGCGATGCGTTTCTGGAGTTAAGCTGCACCAAAGATCATTTCCAATGTCTCGTTAGCATTATGACACTCAAATGTTAAGACTAGCAAGTAATGTCCATTCAAATTAAACTCACCGTGCTCCCAGGAGCAATCACTGGCATCGGCGGAGCGGGCTGACCGGACTTCTCGCACACAGACTGCACATTTGGTTTTCGCAACAGAGTCATACTAGTTAGTAATGAGACTCAAATGTTAAGACTAGCAAGTAATCTGCAGAAGAAACTTACCACAAGGAGCTCGTACATGGCCCTTGCCTGCATGTCATTCCGTGCCCTCTCCTCCTCCATCATCTTTCTCGTCCTCTCCTCCATCTCCCGCTGCCTCTCCGCCGCCTCCGCCAGAAGTTTCTCCGTTCTATCTCTCTCAGTCTGTATAGCAGCCTGCAACACCACTCACATGACCATTTGTAATCATTGATGGAAGCGCACACAATGTAATGGAGAAAGATAACTGAGTACGTATCACTAACCTTTATGGCGAGTTGCACTGGCCGTTCACGAGGCCTTATCTCAGGAGCGGAGCTCGACTAGCGCGCCTTGATCTCCGGGAGAGTGCTAGGACAACGGATAAGTCCATCTCCAATGGCTATGGAGCCATGGGACCTCCCGCCACCAGATATCATCACCAGCTCTGGATCAATGGGACCCTGGCTCGGGTTAAAGTCCTCCCCTTTCCTCGCCTTCCCCTCATCTCTATATCTCACGAGCTTGTTGTGGGAGGAGATGTTGGTGAAGTTGTTTGCATCATCGAGGTCAGACTGAGAGAAAGCCATGACTTTCTTGAAAGAGGCAGTGTAGGCCATGGCATACAGGTCGTACACCTCTGGCACCTTATCCGCCTTATTGTGGCGTGCCTGAAAGAGAGAAACAATGAAAATTAGTAATTAAAGGGCTCAAGCTAGCATGATGAATGAATTGCATGAATCATGAAGCAAACCACATACCCAGTTGCGCCCGAACTGATATAAGTTGGAGCTGCCTTGATGGTGTGGCACACCTTCCATTTGGGCACGTTTGTCCTTGGCCTGGTTGTGGAGGACTAGCCATTCTTTTGAGCACCACTCATCGACCAACACCTCCCAACAATCCATCCGATCCGCACACCATCTCGGAGGCGCCTAAGTTAGCAAATAGAAACTTGAGCACTATGGCTAAGAATTACTAAATGAAGGAACTTAAGTAGAAGACCTTAAGAATTACCTTCATGTACTGCTCCTTACTCAGGAACTTATCGCGGCACGCCGGCTTGGTCTTCTTGATACCACGCAAGGCATAGTAGTCTCGAACAGCCTGCACCCGAGCCTCGTGCCGTAAGTTCTGGAGTAGGCGCTTGCAGACGTTCTCGATAACATGTGCCGCGTCCTCCTCGTATCCCTCCTCACACCTGTAGAATGTCTGCAATCAAATGAGACAATATTGATTAGTACAATTAATAACTAGCTAGTTGAAGATTTTGAAATGTGTAAAGGAGAAATTACCCAGAACTTTCTGATCACCATGTCTGCCCTCGTGTCGCACACGACACCGTCGATAATCTCATCCGGCGGGGCCGGGGCAGCCACGTAGTGCTCCCAGCTCAATCCAAGCTCTGGAAGCCTACCCTCACCAGGCAACGTGACAAACCCCGGGAAGTTTTGCCGGCAAAGAACTCCAAGGACGGAGTTGGGCTGGCGGACACTATGATGGTGGTCCAAACCCCTGCAGCATGACAAGGCCAACGCATTAGTTATTTGAAGAAACGTGAATGCAGAAGGTACAAAAATATTAAATGCACTTACGTACCTCTCCCCATCAGGGAAAATCAACCACCTCTGCTCGCGGGTCGCCGGCACGGACGGGAGCCGTGTAGCACCACGCTGGTAGACGGTGCCACCCTCCTCCTCAAGATCAGTCGGCTCCCCGCCATCATCAGCATGGCCACTCGGCTCCTCGGGCTGATCCGGCCAGGTACCCCATCCGGACGTGTGCTCCTCCGGGGTCTCGTGGGCCGAAGGCCAGTCGACCCGAGGCTCGTGGGCCCAAGACCCGTGGACCAGAGCCTCATGGACCGGAGTCCGTGTAGCCTCCTCCTCGGACGAGTCCACCCTAGCAGTCACGTGCTCGGGTGAAACAGCTGGGGGTGGCGGCGAGGAAGGCGCCGTAGCAGTCACCCTACCTCCTCTCCCGCGACCACGTGCCCCACCTCCTCTCTTCCTCCCTCGTCCCCTGCTGGGCACCGCGGTCGACGAAGAAGGGCCCGGCGGTGTGGACATACTGTCCAGCAACGCTCGGCGGAGAGGTGCGTCTGGAATCGAAGACCTCAGACCACGCGCCGACGAAGAAGGGGCCTTGGCGCGCTCCCGACCAGCGCCCACCATCTTTCAACACCTGCCATGACAAACAGTAAACGAAATTAGTACAACATAAAAAAAAGACCGACATGAATAATAATATGTGTATCACTTAAGTGTATCATCATCAAGTACAACATTAAAAAATTTAATACCTGACACTACTAATAACCTCGATCAGTATCATCAATAATTCATAATCATCATCATCACTATAATCAATGACGGGCTCATAGGGTTCAGTGGCATCAACATGTGGAAGGCCACCTTGACGTAATCGGTCAAGCAATGATAGGTCATCCGCAGCAGTAACCTCTTCTTGTTCCGGCTCTTCTTGTTCCTCCTCTGGGGTGATGTCGGATTCACTATCGCTGTCTACTTCAATGTTTTGGGGTGAAGTATAGCGGTTCTTGAAACGCTTTTTGGAAAGACGTGTCTCTTGGAAGAATTCTCCTTCATATGTGTCTGGGTTAATGTGAGGTTCATAATCCTCTTCCTTTGGGGGAGATAGTCTAGCACGTGGCGGCACTTCATAAACGACATCCCAACCTTTCAGATTTGGATTAGTTTGGTAGGCCCACGGTAGATAGAATACTTGGGTCGCCTGTTGAGCCGTAATATAGACATCAGGAACATCTAAATGGGTGCTTTGGTTGATTTCAACTAGCCCTATATGTTCACGAGTCCTTCTAGTCTCCTTCGGCTGAAACCAATAACATTTGAAGACTACGACATTCGGTGGGTTTTCACCATAGAATAGAAGTTCATAAATTGCTTCAACTCTCCCATAATACTCGGTACCTCCTTCACCGATAGCAGATACACAACAATTTGTAGACTTTCGGTCGGCCATAGATAGCTCTTTGCCATAGGTACGAAAGCGATACCCGTTGATGTCGTATTTGTCAAATGAACGGACCTTATAGTCAAAACCATTAGCGACTTGTCTCAATTCGGCGTCCATAGACTCTGAATTAGCCTACAAGTTTAATATGAAAGGATTGTTGCATTACGCACAAATTAGCGAATGAAACCGGGATAGCCGCCTACAAATTAGCCTACAAGTCTAATAGAAATTACCGTTTGTTTGAACCAAGAGATGAAACCGGGATAGCCGCCTCCTTGCTTTGCGAGAAGCTCATACTCTTCGACAGAATCCTTTTGGATCACCGCTCCATACGAGAATAAGGCGACGTATCGACTGTATGAAATATCCAGGAATAAGAGCAGTTCCAAGGAAATAGAAGTTGCGAAACTATGTACCGAGAACTTACTCGATGTACGGCCGCACTTCTATCAGGTTGTTGAAGATATACAACGAAATGGTCCGCCATTGTTCGTTATCCAAAGATACTGGATTTGAAACACTGGCTGGTGCGAGATTCCCTTTGAATAGGCTGAGGTTGGATCCACCCTTTTTACGGTCGTCGGCATTGTACCGAGGCTTCGGATTATGCAAATGACGATTTTTGGCTTCGTAGTGTGCTGTCACGAAGTTTGCCGCCTCCTCAGTGATGAATGCCTCAGCCATCGATGCTTCAATTCTACGTTTATTTTTACATTTTTGTCGAAGCGTCTTCTGCATCCTCTCAGTTGGGTAGCACCAACGATTTTGCACGGGCCCCCCCAATCTTGCCTCGGTCGGGAGATGCAAAATCAAATGTTGCATTGGATTAAAGAAGCCCGGTGGAAAGATCTTCTCTAACTTGCAGATCAACTCCGGCGCCAACTCTTCCATTTCTTCTAGCACGCCAGGCGATAGTTCTTTCGCACAAAGAACACGGAAGAAATAGCTGAGTTCTGCCAGTACTAGCCATTCATCCTCAGGGATGAAGCCACGCAACATCACCGGCATTACCCGCTCAATCCATATGTGCCAATCATGACTCTTGAGACCAAATATCTTCAATTTATCAAGACTGGCTCCCCTCGGTAGATTCGCTGCATACCCATCGGGGAACATCAACTGCATTTTCACCCACAAGATAATTTCCCTCATAGCTGGCCTTCCAAGATTGAACCATGCCTTTGGCTTCGTCCAGTTCTGCTTTCCTTTCGGTTCTTTCATGTTTTGTAACGGCCTATCACATAGCGCCTCCAGATCGACTCTAGCCTTAGTATTATCCTTTGGCTTCCCATCTATGCCGAACAATGTACCAAAAAGTGCCTCGGCGATATTCTTCTCAGTGTGCATCACGTCGATGTTGTGTGGGCAAAGGAGGTCTTTGAAGTAAGGCAGATCCCATAAGCATGTTTTGTGAGTTCGGGCGTGCTTAGAATTATACCCCTTGAAGTACCCTGGACGCTCTGGATCTGGCTCGAGAGCGTTTAACTGATCCAGGGTCTGTTGGCCTGTCAATGCACGTGGTGCAGAGTTTTTGACAACTCTACCTGTGATGAAGTTCTTCTTGTCTTTCCTGAACTTATGGCGAGGATTCAGGAACTGTCTATGCATGTCGAAGCAAGAAAACTTGCGACCGGCCTGAAGCCAACGAAACTCAAGAGCTCCCTTGCATGTGGGGCACGGGAACCTTCCATGCACACACCAACCAACGAATAGCGCATACGCCGGCAAGTCATGCGTCGAGTACATGTACCAGACACGCATTATGAAGTTCCGTTTGCTATAGGCATCGTATGTCTTGAATCCATTATCCCAGGCTTCTTGCAATTCATCCTTAAGTGGTTGCATGTACACATTCATATTTTTCCCCGGATAGTTGGGCCCTGGAATTATCAACGTCAGGAAAATGTTCTTTCTTTGCATAATCTGTCCGGGGGGGAGATTGAGTGGAAAGACAAATACGGGCCAACAACTGTATTGGGCTGCCGTCATACCAAACACACTGAACCCATCCGTGCTAATGCCGACTCGAGGATGCCTCGGATCTGCCGCTTTGTCATCATGTAATTCATCAAACTTTTTCCACGCAACACCATCCGATGTGTGTACAATCATCAGATTCCCATCTGCATCTAGTTCGGTTCTTTTGCCCGTTTTGTGCCATGTCATCTGTCTGGCCGTCTCTTCAACCATGAAAATACGTTGAAGTCTTGGTACGATTGGCATATACCGAAGAACACTAACGGGGATTTTGGTCTGTGTCTTCTCACCCATACCGTTGTCTACCACAACATACCTGGAAGACTTGCAAATGGGACAATAGTTCAAGTCCGCATAGTCAAGCCTAAACAAGACACATCCTTTCTCACAGGCATGTATCTTATCATAGGGCATCTTCAGTGCACGGAGGATTTTGTCCGACTGGTACAGGTTTGCAGGCATTACATGGCCTTTGGGTAGAAAGCGTCCAAATACTGTCATCATTGCATCGTAGCATTCTCTGCCCAAGTTGAACTGAGCCTTCAGAGCCATTACTTGTGAGATGGCATCCAACTGACAAAGCTCAGTGTGCTCATGGAGCGGACGTTTTGAAGACTCCAACATTTCATTGAAGGCCTTTGCAGATTCCTCCATCTCCTCATCCGAATCCCGAGCATCATCAAAGTCTTGCACCATGTTTTCCATCCCGGTACCATGCTCGTCGGTGCGACGACGATCCACCTCAGCTCGGTCACGTTGGGCAGACTCACCATGAAATGTCCACACCGTATAATCGGGCGTAAAACCACTCTTCTGCAGGTGTTTGCCCATTTCAGCCTCTGTCCTCTTTTCCCAATTGCCACACCATAAACAGGGGCACCAGGTTTTCCTCTGGCCATTTGCAAATGCGGCTCGCACAAACCCCTTGGTTTTTGTGAACCATTCAGTGCTCCATTTGTTCTGACCAGTGTGACCGGTGTACATCCACGCACGATCACTCATCTTGACTTTCAGAGCTACTAGACACACAACAAATATATATATATATAATTCACCATGTATATATTCATCAGTTGATCTACTTTGTCAATTTTATTACGTCCATGCAACCTACACTCTAATAGGTAATGATAGGTCCTAATCCCACCCGAGTATGTTTAGATTGGGTTCATTTTCCCATGCTATGCTCCGGATCCTACGCAAAATTTCGGCAGCACCTCCCCGCTGTTCTCCTGATACACGTCTCTGCAATAAACAGAGAGGATGTGTACCCGGAGAACAACGGGGGAGGCACTGACGAAATTTATGCGTCGGATCCGGAGCAAAGCATATGGGAAAACGAACCCAATCTAAACATACTCGGGCTGTCCATGGATAGCGTTGGACAATTCGAAAGAATCAAGGTTATAAATATGCAAATGCATGCATATTTATAACTATGACGCTTTCGAACGGGAGACACATATTGGTTACGCATACTGATGATTCAAGACACATATATAGCTAGCTATCAAGTTTCATCGGAATAGATCAAATAATTAATGGGGGAAGGAGGACATGTCATTTGTGCTCACCCACGAACGAAGGGGCAGAGCTCGTCAAACGCACGGCGAGGTCGTCGAACACCAAACCTCGCAGCGATGAAACAACTGCACATTTAAAACTACCCGATCAACACAATTATATATGATGTTTTTCATAACAAAATCGAAAGATATATGACCTAACTAATAATTCACAAATATATGACCCCGTCCGCTTCTGGAAGGCCAAAGAACACCTTTTCGGGAGGTGTCGGGGGTCGGGGTGTCGTGTCGGTCTCGGGGTGCCGTGTCGGGGTCGGGGTCGGGGT